>NC_134951.1:117442987-117742987 GCF_965638725.1 Aptenodytes patagonicus | reverse complement strand
AGCTCTCCTGGGCCACCTCTCTGGCCTGGGAGGGCTCCTTCTCCCCTGCCTTCATAGAATCATAGAATCATAGAATCATTGAGGTTGGAAAAGACCTCTAAGATCATCGAGTCCAACCGTCAACCCAACACCACCATGTCCACTAAACCATGTCCCTAAGTGCCTCATCTACTCGTCTTTTAAATACTTCCAGGGATGGGGACTCAACCACTTCCCTGGGCAGCCTGTTCCAATGTTTCACCACTCTTTCAGTAAAGAAATTTTTCCTTACATCCAATCTAAACCTCCCCTGGCGCAACTTGAGGCCATTTCCTCTCGTCCTATCGCTTGTTACTTGGGAGAAGAGACCGACACCCACCTCGCTACAACCTCCTTTCAGGTAGTTGTAGAGAGCGAACCCTTCCTGAAGGATGCCCATCGCTTCCAGCCACCTCTACTCTGCTCTGTGGCTGTGCCACTCTCTACGATCTGTGATGCTTTTTCAGAGCTGTTGAAGCTCTCAGTATCGTCCCCAGGTCACAAATGACCTTTCCCCATCGCAGCCACCACTTGCAGTTTCTTGCTGACGAGCTTCCTCCTTTTCCTGCGTTTCCCCTGGAGGGATGTTCAATGTGATTGAGGTGGATTTCGTCCCTGCAGCCTGTTCCCTTTGAGTACCTCTATCCTTAGTGCAGCTCACCTGTTTGTTTCGGCCTTCTGGCTTTTCTACAGATGAATTTATGCATTTGTTCTCAGGTTCTTTCAATGCGCCTTGTTTATTTGGGGACTTGGCTATACAGCCTGCTCTTCATTTTTTCCTACCTTCATGTTATATTGACTTTGTGCCTACAGCATGAACTACCCAGCACTGTGCTTTTCCACACACGGTGGCTTTCCCCTGTCTTTGGGGTCAAAATTTTCCTGTGTTTTTCATTGTAAGTACCAAAGCCTGGTTATCTTTCAGCTTAAACAGAGCCTGGTAGAGTCGTCATCTCATTCAGCTGCTTCCCCACCTCCTCTTAAGCTGAGACCTTTCTGTGTGCCAAGCACCACCTGAGATTTGCTTCATCATGGATATGATCTTCAAGCACATCAGGGAAAGCACCCAGGGAACCCTTGCTCTTTAGCATGCAGGCAACCAGCTTGAAATGTGCCTCCAGACCCCCCCCCCCCCTTTTTTTTCTATGTGTCACTGCTATCCAAATGGACCATGCCCACCAGCTTCTCCCCAGCACTTCAACACTGTTCAGAGACCTCGTAGCAGCCAGCATCTTTGTCCTTGGCAGACAACACACCACACTGTGCCCCCATATGTTGGTCAAGCCCATGCAGGGCACCTGATCCCTTTGGGCCAGCACTTTTCTCAACCATGCTGTTCTGGGAGAGCAATGTTTCACCTTAGCCTTTGCACCCTGGACAAGGGTGCAGCAAGACACGGCAGCTGCTCAGGAGGAGAGCATTTCTCTTCAATACAGATGTCCCTCTCAAACCACCCTGGTTTTAGCTGTAAGAGCGCAGAGCTTTGTGGTGCAAAGCCATGTTTTCTCCCTTGTGACCACAACCTGCAGGCCCCTGCTGCCAGCAGCCCCAGCCCGGAGCAGTGGTAAAGGGTGAGCACTTGGCTGTGCCCTGGGCAATGTGGGGCTGAGAGGAGCTCACCCCATGGTGCCGGGGGTGCTCTGACTACGGCTGGGGCTGGAGGGTATACGGGGGATGTCGGGGGGGGGACTCTGGCCCCGGGGCCTGGGTGGGACAGGCAGATGCTGCCGATCGCACCCCCACCTCGTGTCAAGGAGCCGGGGTGGCTTTGTCCCCAGCAGGCTGCGTAGGTCTGCACTGACCCCCAGCGGCTGTGGCACAAACAGCCGTTCCGCCGGCTGTCCCCGCGTCCAGGCCGGCCTTCGGGCCCCGGGGACAGTGCCACATCACCAGCGCTTGGGCTGCTGGTCCCTGCTCCGCCACTCGGGTACCTCACCTCGTGAAGGGCTGGGGTGGCTCCCTGCCCTGCAGGACCTCCAGGATTTATGTGCTCCAGACTCAATGCCGCAAGCCTCAATTTTCAAAATCCTTTTGAGTCCAGGCTGCCAGGATCACGTGCGTTACCGGCTACTGCCTTCCCCTCTGGGTGCATCGGGGTGGTCCAGCATGTGCGCTGCCATAGCTTTGCACCAAGAGCCCCTTATCATGCTGTTTTCCATGATGGTCCTTTCACTCCTCCTCTGAGTTGTTGCCAGCAGAAGTAGCAGCACCCACTCTCTGTCCCATCAGGTGCCTGATGCTGCATGTGGCTGTGTTTGAAATTAAGGTTTTTCAATAGACACCATTTTCTCAGAGGCCCAGCCCGCACCCCAAAGGACGTTGTCACCATTGCTTAGCTCCATCCCCTCCATTCTGTATTTTGACAAATGGTTACCTGGATTGACTCTGTACGTTCATTCCTTTGTTTTCCTACTTGGCATACCCAATTTCTTGCTTCTCCACTCTGATGTTACCTTCCAGCACCTTGCCTTTTTGTGATGTTAAAAGTACCCTTCAGCACCCTGTGATCCTTCACTCAGAAGCTGTTCCCACTTCGTTTTTCTACATTGCCTTCCTGAAGGGTGCCCATCAGTTCCAGCCACCTCTTGCCCTCTGCTCTGTGGCCAGGCTCTGGGGGCCACGAGGCTCTTTTGGAGCAGTTGAAGCTCTCAGCATGGTTCCCAGGCCACTGCCAGCCTTTCCCCATCACAGCCACTGCTTGCCGTTCCTTGCTGACAAACTTCCCCTGCTTCCTGCAGCTCCCCTTCCAGAATGTTCAACGTGACGACTGATGGATTTCTCTGGCTCTTTCCCAACAGCCTTTGAGTACGTTGCGTTGTGGTCACTGCCCTAGAGGTACTCTTTAGTGATAACGGTGGAGTGCAGGTGTCCTAGGCAGCACAGGGCTAAGCTGAAGATGCTTTTCCTCCCAGGTCTGGAGCCAGCAGCAGCCAGGGAGCAGCTATCTGCCCGGGCATCCTGGTGTACCCCCTCTTCGGTTTCCTTCCATTTTTGTCTCTGATCACAGCTGCATTCACATGTGAACTCTGGCAACCTGGTTACAGCATCATGTTTTAGAGAAGCACATAAGTATCTGCTCTTGCTCTGGTAGCTTATTTTTATGTGCCTCGTTAAAGCAGCTCTTTACTGCTTCCCACGCGAATGTTGTCACCTCCTGTCCTAGCCTCTAGTGAAGACTCAGGGGTTTTATGATCCCAGCCCAGGGATGAATCATCTTGTCTTTAGCCCCACTGCTTGGTAGCTGCCTCCAGCACCTCTCTCCTACTTCTGTCACGTGGGTACCTCTGTGGTCACCCCCCCCCCGGGTGCCTCCATGGACAGAGACCCTTTGCTCCTCCCTACAGCCTGCAAGAGACTGCCCTGATACTGAGTGAGAGCTGGTGCTTCTGTGTCCAGCAGGAAAGATCTAGGTTTTGTTTCTGTGTTGGCTTCTCCTCTCATGCCTCACAGTGCTCTCCGCTCAACTTGAGTTGCAAGGTCTCCTTTCCTTTTAGGAGGCAGGTTGCTTTGGCTGCTTTATTTCCCTGCTCTTTCAGCCCTTCTGGAGATTGCTGCTTTTTCCTGGACTAGGAGAATGATCCCCAGAGCCAAACTCTTTACCTTGTTGCACCTCCCTAACCCAGAGCTCTGCCCCTTCACACAAGCCCCCCACCTGCCTGCATAAACCAGCCCATGCTCACCATGGGACACGAGAGCTGAGCCTGGACGCTGGTTCAGTGTCTCCATTTGCCATGGACACTACAGGCGGGATTCATATGTTCCTGGTGCCACCCAAGATGCCCCAGGGCATCAGATACAACAGGGGACTTAGGGCCACTCTGTCAGCAGCTGGAGGTGAGGTGGGCTGCACTTCTCCTGGCACTCAGTGACTGTGACTGGCACTTGTCCTCTCACTCAGGTTTATGCCTGGTTTTGCTCTTAAACCCATCTCCAGAGATCCGAGCGCCTCCTCATCTTCCAAAATACAATTATTTACAACGAGCACTTCAAAGTCACAGTGGGAATATACTGGAAAACCTTCCCAGTGTAGCTAAGACCTAAACCAATTAGAAACAAGCTCAGTTAAATGCAGTAAGCTGCTCAGGCTGATAGAAGAGCATTTGCAGAGAGGGATGGCCACCAGGATAAGGGAAACCTTTTGCCTTTGCTGGCCTGGTTTACCTGCACACAAACCCCTGGCTGTGCCCAACCCAGCTCTACCAGTGTCCCGTGGAGCAGTGCCAGGTCACGGAGGTGCGTGGGTTCCCCTGCCTGCTCCACCAGCAAGGCCCCAGTTGAGGAGGGGTCCCGGTCCCTCCCGGGGGGCAGCCAGCGGGCAGGACCCTTGCCAGCCCAGGCTTCCTTGGGCGCCCCAGGTTTTCCTGGGCCCTCTCCTGGGCTGCGGCAGGGAGCACCCATGGCCCTGGGGGGTCTGGGTCTGGGGGGTGCAGGGGAGCAGAGCAGCGGGGCGGGGTCAGGAGGAGGCCGTGGGGCAGAAGGTTGGCTGGAAGCGGGGGGGGTGCCCGGGCGGAGGAACAAGGGGCGGCAGCGGCCCCGGCGTTGCCGGGGAGAGGCGGGCAGATGGGAGCAAGAGGGGGGGCGGGCGGTGCCCGGTGCTCCGGTGAGGCGGGGGCCGCCGCAGTCCCCGCCCGCCGGGAGGGGCCAAGCGCCGCCGCAGCGCCGCCGCCGGGGCGCGCCGGGCGATGCCGCGCCGGGCCCGGGGCCGCCGCCGGGGCGCCGCCGCCTCCGCCGCCGCCGCCGCCGCCGCCGCCGCCCTGCCCCGGCGCCCCGGGGAGCCGCCCGAGGTAAGAGCGGCCCGGCCGGGGGGCCGGCGGGCTGCGGGCCGCCTCCTCGGGTCGGGCCCCCACGTCCGGCTGGCAGGGCCTGCCCCCTTCTCCCCTCCCGACGCCCCGGGCCCCGGCCAGGCCCGGCCGGTGCAGGCTGGCTGCGGGTTGCCGTCCCTCGGCGGGCAGGGGGCTTGGGACAGGCAGGGCCGGGGGCGTCCGTGTGCCCAGGCACCCCAAGGGGACGCAGCCCGCGGTGGGTTGCGCTTTGCCGTGGCGGGCGGCAGCGTGTGGGGTGGCCCTGCTCTGACGCCAGGGCGGGCGTGGGGACCGCCAGGGCCTGCTCATCAGGTGGGGCAGCCTGCTGAGCTGGGGCCTGGGCTGTCGCCGGCTCCTCCAAAGGCTTGACGAGGCTGTGGGGTGAAATGCGGGAGAGGCCCCAGCTGTTCAGCGCACTCCAGATGTGCCACATCCACCAGTTCCCCTGTGCCCGCCAGCCTCTCATCTCTCCCCCTTAGAGGCACCTGTATCTGGCAGGCTTAGGCTTCACTGCCTCCTTCAACGTGCCAGGATGCTTCTGGGCCCGGGGATGCACGACTGCGCAGGATGCCTGCTCCCTCCACCAAAAAGCAGGAGTTCAGGTAGCTTGTGCCCAGGGCCCTGTGCCGTTGGTGTCAGCACCAGGAGCATCGGTGTGCGGGGGTGACCATTAACTGTGCGGCCTCCATCCCGCTCCCAAGCGCTTGCTCCATGGTCAAGTGCCACCCACACACTGCCCACCAGGTGACCAGGATGGTGTCCCAGGGCCCCTGCATGGCCCAGGTGTGGCTGAGCCAGCTCTGCGTGGGCAGCCATTGTGCAGCACTGTGCCACACAGTCAGCAGGCCAGCTTCATCCTCCATTTCAGCCGGGGGGCTGGCTCCCCTCCAGAGCAGCTGCCAAGCCATGCCCGGCAAGGCCCCAGCTCCATCCTCCCTCCATCTCTGGCAGCAGCTGCCCACAGCTGTGCTTGGCCAGGGGGAGGGAGCCTGACAGCCCCGGTGCCGTCCAAGGCAGGCAGGGTGCTTTTGGGGACTGTGCTTTGCTCTGCCCCAGCCTGGGAAAGCTGAGCATCCAGCTGAAATTGAGGGCCTGTTGCAGAGCTCCTTGTGTCCTGGAACTGTGGGCTGGTGCTGCTTTTCCTTGCTTTCAGTTTATCGTGCTGGGGAAGGGTGGGCATGGGCAAACAGCTGTAGGCAGAGCTCTTGGGGAGCGTGAGGCTGAAGGAAACTGAAGATGCTGGGCTGATTTCTTCCCTCCCACCTCACAGGACAGCCAGACTAAAAATAATCCTTTGCCTCATGCTGTGCATGAAAATAAAGGAGACTAAAAAGAGAACGGTCCTGGATCATAGCAGTTAAGGACCTGCTTTGGTTAAAAGCATAGATATAGTCTTATGTGTCTTGGGGGGGAGAATATAACCAGTGCCACTGGCTGGGAAATCCCATGGAAAATAAGGCATGTACCCTTCACAGTGGCAGAGACTAACCAGCATGATGGTGGTGCTACTGGAAGAGGCGGTAGCATCCCGAGTGCTTGAAGGCTGTCCAGCCTGCCCCACCATATCCCCATGTGCAGCCTAGGAGCTGGGTTTCAGCCAGCATGTTCCACCAGGATGGCCTAGCCAGGAGTCTCAGGAGCACTTCGTCTGGAAGTCTGCGAGTTTGGAACAAACCAGGCACATAGGATGGGAGAAGAGTCTATGACCCCCCCTTCCTTCTTTCAGGCATCCACAGTTGGGGGGGGGGGGGGGGCAGAAGGGGGCCCAAGGGTGGGGATGGGGAATCCCAGCAACTCCCTGACAGCCCTGCCTGTTCTTCCATGCAGGATGGTTCCCCCACCACCTGTCAGCAAGCCCCATGTGTGCCTCTCCACTGTGCTCATCATGACCAGCCTTGTCCTCATGGATGCCTACCTGGTGGAGCAGAGCCAGGGCTCCAGGAAGCTGGGCATCTGTGTCATGGTGGCAGTGGGTGATGTGTGCTTCCTGCTGGTGCTCCGCTATGTGGCCATCTGGGTTGGGGCTGAGGTGAAGACAGCTAAGCGGGGCTATGCCATGATCCTCTGGTTCCTGTATGTCTTTGTTCTGGAGATCAAAGTCTACTTTGTATACCAGAACTATAAAGCTGACCGGAAAAGCCTGGATCTCATAGCCCGCAAAGCACTGACCTTGCTGCTCTCCATCTGCATCCCAGCCCTCTATGTGTTGTTGGTGGCCACGGAGCACATGGAGTATGTCAGAACATTCAAGAAGAAAGAAGATCTCCGCAACCGCCTCTTCTGGGTCATTGTGGACATGCTGGACGTGCTGGACATCCAGGCCAACCTGTGGGAGCCCCAGAAGAAGGGGCTGCCGCTCTGGGCTGAGGGCATCATGTTCTTCTACTGCTACATCTTGCTCTTGGTCCTCCCTTGTGTGTCCCTCTGTGAGATCAGCATGCAAGGGATCGGCATCATGCCGCACCGGATGATGCTATACCCCATGCTGAGCATGCTCACTGTCAACATCACCACCATCTTCATCCGAGGCAGCAACATGGTCTTCTTCAGGGACGCCCGGGTCTCCAGCATCTTCATGGGCAAGAACATGCTGGCCATTGGGCTGAAGGTCTGTACGTTTGTGCAGTACCAGCGGCACCAGCACCACGCGCCCCTGGGGCCGGACCTGGCCCTGCAGCACAGCACCCAGGCCCAGCCCTCCCCAGGGCTGCACAAGTCCCAGGACCAGCCTGCCTGTCCTGAGGAGCTGGCCCAGGACAACACGTGACAAGCCAGCAGGAGCCACAGCCTGGGCACTGCCACACCTGGCCATACCTGCAAACCCGAGGCAGGCTGCCGAGCTCCCCGCCTGGACAGAGGGCAACGACCCTGCTCCCTCCTTCCCTGGGCGAAGCTGCTCCGGTCCCCGAGGGTCGCATGGTGAGGGCCTCCCATAGCAGCCTCCATCAGGCCGCAGAGCGGTTTGGGACCTCAGCACCCCACCGAGTGAGACAAGCAGCAGAGCGGAGGAGGAGGCCAGGTTTGCCTGCCACACGCCGTGTCTGGTTGGGGCCAGGCAGCCCCACCTTGCGCCGGGCTCCCCCCATCAGTGCTCCCCACGCAGCACTGCCCTCTGGCCAGCCAGGGCTCAGGCCAGGGGCCTGCATGGGGACACTTGGGTCACCCGCTCCACTGTTGTGGTTGGACCTGGCTCCAGCTCAGTGCTTGGCAGCAGCCTGCTCCCTGCTGTGTGAGCCAGGTTCCCCATGCTGGAGAAGCGAGGCCTGGGCCTCCCCCTGCCTGTCACTCCTCTCAGCCAGCTGCAGGCCCAGGGGGGCCCAGAGGGGATGACTGTCCTTTTTCGTATCTCCCTCTTTGCAATAAAAGACCTGAGCCCTGCAGCCTCCTCATGTCTGTGTCCCTGCCAGCAGGCAGGTCCCCCCAGCTCCCGTGGGTGCCTGTCCCTCATGTGCCTGGATGTCCAGCTATGGCTGCAGAGCATGTCTGGGGTGGGGGGCTTGCTCAGTGACCAGCCAGGCCTGGGGAGAGCATCCCAGGTACCTGGGTCCGAAGCCATTTCTCCTGGCCAGCAGTTGGGAGAGGAGGGGCAGGTCCTTGTGAGAGTCTGGTGGGCTCTGAGGGTGTCGCTGGGGGGGAATGTGTGGAAGCTTTGTCAGCCACCACTGCCTGTGCAACCAGCTGCAGTTACATCAACTAGTGCCAGCCATGCCCAATGGCTGCCCTCCCCAGGGACACTCATAGCAAGTCCCCACGCTCCACCTGGCGGGACACCAGAGCAGGCCTGGTAGAGACACACTGCTGGGACAGCACTAGAAACAGAAGGAAAATAACCCAACTGACTCCTTGAGCCTGGGAGGCCACAGGGAAGAGCAGCTCCCCTGACAGTAGAAAGCTCTCTGGAGATGTTGGAAGCATCTCCTCCTGTTGGAGCTGGTGTTGCCATGCTGCCACCCACCTTAACGCCCAGTGCCACCACAACACTGGCTGAGCTGGGCAGTGCCCCAGGGCTTCCCCTGCTGCACGGTACTGGCCCCAGGAGCTGGCAGGGAGAGACACTGCAGTAGACTTGCTCCTCACCACTAATGTCCTGAGCAGAAGCAGGTGACATCCCAGCAAGGATGTTCTCCTTGCAGGCAGGCACACAGGCCTCAGCAGGAAGGAGCCATTTGGCTCCAGAGGGGCAGGAGGGCAAAGCAGGACCACTTTGGTGGTGCACCAGGTTTGTTTCCTGCTGGGAACAAACAGTAGCTGAGGATAGGGACACATGGACTCAGGAATGCTGCTCCCACATGGCCCCTCAGCAAGGCCCCGGCAGCAGTGACCAGCGGTGAACCACCTCCAGCCTGTCCAGGCCCCAGTCTTCTTCCCTTCTTGCATTAAAGTACAGGTAAAGGTTTGTTCAGCTTTGGATTAAAAATTGAGAGCATAAAAGAGCAGACCCATGCCACAAAGGAGTCAGGATAGCCTTGGGCTTTGGTGTTGCCACACTGCTCCCAAGGTAACTCTCCTCTAAAGGCACAAGGATGTGGCAGGCTCTGCATCCCACATCACGAGGCAAGAGGAGGAAGCAGCAGCAGCCAGGCACGGTGCAAAGCAATAAGCCACACGCAGGTTAAAGGCAGCTGAGGATTTCCATGTGGTCTCTAGCCAAGCTGGCACATCCCACTTCTACTGCCTTCCCCCAGTTAACACTAAAACTTGTCACTAGAGCAGATCTCGCGTCACCTACAGGAACTGCAGATGCTTCAGCAACATCCTGAGGTGGGCATGATGGAGTTACTCATCATTCCATTTCTTGCCCACTGCAAGGCCTTTCCCCCAGGCCCCACACACCAACTGCCCACCTGCACGTGGCACGGCTGTGCCCAGGGAGCACTCTGCCCTGCAGAGCTGAGGCACTCTCCCAGCACACGCTCTGACCTGTCAGACAGATCATCTGTCCGCATCACCTTGTCAGCACAGCCACAGGGGCAATCAGGAGTGAGGAGAAACTCTAAGAGAGCTGGTGGTCAAACGTAATGTTGGAGAGAGGCACTTTTGACTGTAATAGCACCAACACTGGGAATAAAGGAAAATGGAGGTATTTTACGTCATACAGAATCAGTTTCCTAGAAGGACCAATAGCCCTGTAGAGACCACCTTGAGAAGCCAAGAGAGGCAGCCCTGCTGCAGAGATCCCGGGCAGCAGTACCTGAGCACAGTCAGCAGCGTGCCCCGGCTGCAAGGAAGGCCAGCCACACCAGGGGCTGCATCACCAGGGTGCAGGTGTGATCCTCTCCCCTTTACTCAGCACTTGTGAGACTACATCCAGATACTGCATCCAGGCTGGGCCCCCAGAAGATAGATGTTGATCCTCTGGGCTGACTCCAGTTGAGGATGTGAAAGTTGTCAGAGGCTGGAGCACTGCAAGGAAAGGCTGAGGGAATAAGGTTTATTCACCCTCAGGAAAAGGCGGCTTTGGGGAGACCTAACAGCACCCCTTTCCCACCCACTCCCCAGACCTATAACGAGGCTACTGAGAAGACGGAGCCAGGCACTTCACTGAGAACAAGACAATGATTATTGACTAAAACCAGGCAGGTTTCCTGGAGGAGGAAAAAAAAAAAGTTTCATCTTGAGAACTTGAAGCAGTGGAGCAGAGGCCAAGAGAGGTGGTGGCATCCGTCCTTGGACATTCCCAGACCCAACTGAAGAAGCCCTGGGCAACCTGGTCTGAAGTCAGTGCTAGCCCTGCTCTGAACAGGTGTTGTACCAGAGCCCTCCCCACCTGAGGTCCTTTCCCATCAGTTGGTGTCTGATAAGACCTGGAGTAGAGCCAGCAAGGCAGGGCAGGGCTCATGCTCTCCTAGCTAGAGGAAGAGATGAGCAGGTGCGAGGACAGAGACAGCTGTCAACACCATGTGCATCTGCGTAACAAGACTTGTCACCACCCAGGTATGGTGTTAACCACAAGTGAAGAGGACATTTCAGCTACAAAAAGCGCTATTTCCTTCAGTTCAGCCTCTGCTCTGCTGCCTAACAGCATCACTGTACAGTGAAAGGCAGATACTGGGAAGAGGGATGGCCGTCTTCCAGGCCTGGCCAGGGCAGGGTGAATCCCAGTGCCAGACAACAGCATGTCTGTCCAGCAGTCACGAGTTCTTCTGTGAGGGCAGACGGCGCTTGTCTTTGATGGCATTCCTCTTCCTCTTCTTGTTCAGGAAGCTCTCCAGCTTTCCACTCCTCTTCAGCTCTGCATACTTCTCAGCTAGCTCCAATTTCCGCTTCTCGGCTGTAGAGGAGAGGGGAGCAAGGTTTTAAACTGAAGCCTAAACATCATCTCTACAGACCAGCCCCTTCTCACCTCTCCCTCCCTGGCTCCAAGCCTGGCTTGTCCCTTGAATACCAGCGCTAGAACAATCCCTCCACAGCTCTGTGGAATATTATGGACAACTCTCTTCCAGTGCTTGGAGTCCTGTCAGCAGTACTCCCTCTAGGTCTTCCTGCAGCATATTCACACCGAGTACTTACACTTCTTCAGGAAGAAAGGTTTCTTTCCCTGCTTGGCCAATTGCCTCTGTTGTCTCTTCAAAGACAGCTCCCTCTCCCTCAATTTCTGCTGTTTTTTCTGTGCCTGTTCTTGCTGTGTCTGTACAGAGAGGATGGCCTGTGTCAGCAAGTGTCTAGGCATCCTCTCTTCCAGTGCACTGCCTCACAGGAGAGGAGATGCTGCACTGAACTTACCATGCGGTTCAGGAGCTGCTGGAGTTTCTCCTTCTGCTCCACGTTCCGGCATTTTTTCAGCTGCTTCTGAATCATCTGAAGGAGAGAGTAGGAAGCTACATGACTACCTGCCTGCCACCTCCACTGTGATAGGCCTTTGCGGAAGCTGCCCCTGCCAAGCAAGGTTCTTCTGACCAAGGACAAGCACACAGCATCACCTCCTTCTCCCGCTTCTTGATGCTGTCCAGGAAGCTGTACGTCTTCATAAATATTTCAGGCTTATACTCCCCAGACAGGTCATCAAATCGAGGGTCTCTGTGGACCTGAAGGCAGGGAAGGCAAAGGTAAGAGCTGTGGCCAGGACTACCCCAGACTACTGCCTGCTTACTCTCCTTCCATGGATCAGACCTTGCCTTTTTTTTTTTTTAACTAGCAATGTTTTCAATGGTGGGTGTGTAATATCTGCCGCTGGCAAAGACCGAGCCCAATAATCAAGGTGGCAGTGCCTCACAAAGTCATTATGCCTGCATCCAGTCTACCAAGCAACAGGCACTTCCATATGCAAGTCTACCACCCAGGAGAAGCCAATTCAAGGAAGAACAGCATGAGTGCTGCCTCCAAACACCTGCAACTCCCAGACCAAGAGCTGGCTGAACATGTGTTGTCAAGGTGATGGATGTGGGAATTCAAACCCATCTAGATTTTCACAGATTACCTGGGTCAGGTCATACAAAGAGAGAGAGACAAAAAGAGGTCTCTAACTGTGGAAATTAACATATTAAGATGATCCAGCAATGATAAGTCAAAGTTATATTCAGATTAGAAACTAGACAGACATTTGAACTTCCAATGTGACTAGTAGTGAGCAATGACCATAGCTTGCAGTGCAATTGTCACTGGTGGCAGCCATTACATCTTCTAGAAACACTTAGGTCTCAAATGTTCGTTACTCCTCAAGTTATGCATTATACAGGGCAGCAGGTTATACAGAGAGCAGCCGCTCCTGCACCCAGTCTCTTGTTCTCCCCAGAGACACGCTAGCACCACCTGCGCTCACCAGTGGTCCAAGCCCTATCCTCCAGAAACAGCCCGTGTCATCTTCAGCAGCCCCGTTACCATGTCTATGCCCTATTAGCATCACTAAGGGAAGTCAGCTCCTGAACTGGGGAGGGGGAGCACCCACCTTCTTTGTAACAGAGACGACTTGTCGCAGAAAAGGTACAGGCTTCTTGGCAGACATCTCCAATGGCCTGAAAAAGAGAAAAATGTACTTAAGAGGAGCAGAGGACAGAATGAGACCCAGGCTAATGTGTCAGGTTAGCCAGACCCTCAGGAGAATATTACTGCATGGTGCCGAAACGGCAGACTCTCCCACTCAATCCTCACCATGACACCTACAGAGAACAAAGAGGTGACTCGGTCAAGAGCCAGACAAGGCTACTACAATCAAATGATCTATAAATGCGTGGTTAAAACAATCCTACACAAAACTTGATACAGCCCCACTGTATCAAGTGAAAACCCACCACCCGCATCAGTAAATGTGCCGTACTCAATTATTCCTCTCCCCCTGCACGTTTTCATTCATCATGCAACAACCCTCTTCCATTCCTGGCCCACCAACTCATCCACTCTTGACTAATACTTACAGTGAAAGAGGAGACCAAAGCTGGCAATTTCTGCACTGACCTGGTAGTTACAAAGACAGGCCAATTCTGCTGTGGCCATGCTCAGCAAGAAAGCATACCATAACACAAGTAAAGAAAAGGTCAGCCCCCAGGAATAAGGGCCATACAGCTTATGGTACATATCCCAAAAGAGACTTGACAGTGAATCAGGACCATTGAGGACCATGGTGACAACCAATTAAGTGAACAAGTTCTCCTTGCAACACAGGCCTTTAGAGCTTGATGCTTTAGGTGTACGAGGGGGACAGTATAAGGTGGGAGAACGGGATATTACTCTCCCCATATTACTTGGATGCTGTGTCCTGCGATTTGTCAGTACATCAGGTAAGTTACTAGAAACATGAAAAGAACTATGAACCACCCGCTGAGAGTACCCACAATGCGGGCATTATACCACATTCAGCAACACAATAACACCAGGGCAGGAACATAAACAACCCCGCAGGTGTAAGTAAGTTTTCCAAATCTCACTTAGGGCAGCGTTCGGTGTATTTTCACGTCTGCTGATGTGGCTACACCCCTGTACAATGCTCTTGAGTCAGCTTTATACAGCATTGCTAAAGCCAGCTCAGTTCCAGGGGATTTCCCTGAAGTCTTTTTTTTTTTTTTTTTTTTAAGAAGCTCACTTCCATAACAAAAACATGAGAGAAACAACATGTGGAATTTACAGTGATGCATCACTTAAAGGATTAGGGAACTTAAATAAAAACAGAATTATGCAAACTGTGTGGCAGAAATAGAGACACTGTGTGAAGATGTTGCACTACACAAAATCCTCCAGACTCTTGGGTAAAAGGTAAAGCAAGAAACATTATTCTAATCAACTGTTTATGGCAGAAGAAACATGTATTAGGCAGAGATTCAGAAATAGGTTAGGGAATGCCAGTGTAACAGAAGAAACCTGTTCAAATCACTTAGATACGACTCTGAGGACTGAAAACCAGCTAACGACTGCAAATAAAGGGTAATTGTATAACAGTTGTTACCAGTGGGGGCCTGTGGAGGACTGCAAAAAGATCTGATAGTTTTTGCTGTGTTGAATACATTTTATAGTCACCACATCAATAGCACCTACAGAGCATGCAAATAGGAGATGTAAAGACCACTGAGAACAGGAAAAAGTCTGTGATGATAAGTACTGTAGAGGGGAAAAAAGGAAAATCAACACAGACAAGTCACAGATGAGACAACGGCAGAAGGATGAATGAAGTTCCAGAACAGTTGGCTGTCACTGCAACTCCAGCCAGTGGGAGCCAGGCAGAAGATGCTGATAAGCTGGAAGGGGTTTAGAAAATGGCAGGGTAACCATTTCATGGCCCAGAGGACACAAGTAAAGCACTATCATACAGCTTAAAAGAGAAGCATACCATGCCGTGGGTTAAAAGTGCCTTAATACAGAGGGCGTAAAGGAATTGAGTGCCGATTTAACTATTGAGTAACAGGTGGCTGCTGGGGATTTGAACAGGATAGGATATTAAGAGCTCTGAAACAGCAACAGACCACTCCCAAATGAAACACTATAGTGAAAGGCATTATTGTGTAGCACATTAAAGGAGATCTACACCAGCCCCGAGGCAATGGCAACACTGTGAGGAGCTCCCAGCATAACTTCTGGAGTGCAGAGAGCACACATGCACATTTTTCTGATCACAGAAGAACCTCTTTACCCCTTTTTGCCTTGTTGCTGCTTCACCGTAGCTTTGGTAGGCTTTGCAGTTTTCTTCGCACTGGTCACCTGCTTGCACACTTTCGTTCTCCTATCACTCTGCATCCGCAGTAGTTCCTCAAAAGACATGTGAGATTGATCTGAAAGAGAGCACAGGGCACACTTGAACCAAACAGCTTCTCAAGGCGCTTCCCACCCCAAAATTCCATCAAGAGGGATGTCTCAGAGCCTGAGACAGTGACACGAGCACAGTGGTGCCATCCCTATACAACTGCATGGCAGAAAGAAGCCACTCCATCGCTCAGCCTTTGATTTCTCTCTCATTAACCACTGCAGTCTTTAGCACTAGAATAGTCTCCCTCTCTCCCCAATGTCTCTTTGCTTCTCTCTCCACTCAGTAACACACACAAGACCAGTTCAAAGTTTTTACCTGGTAGAAAGAGTGGTACAAGCTCTGCACTGGGCTCTATTTTGGCTGCACTGCAAATTCTGAGGGGTTACCTCTCAGTCCTGACTCTTTCACTTTAACAGACTATTCTTGTCCCATCGCCCTTAAATGGGCATCATCACATCTCTCACACCATGAGACCAGCCAGAAGGTGCAGGAAAACCACGTGGCCTGTTCAGTCTGTCTGTTAAGACTTGGAGTCAGTTTCTCCCCACTGCACATCCATCATAGCTCTGCTCAGTCTGCAACGAAGCAATTCCCACGGCAGAGCCTCCTCAGCACCCCAGAGGCCCGTAAACTACTGAAATCCAGTGTCGCCGAAACCAGGACATCCAGACATTCAACCTGCACCATCTCACTACCAATAGGAATAGCTTATAGCCTGATTCACTGGGGGAAGAACAAAACCCCACAACACCAAAAAGTAGTTTCATATTCTAGCCCTGCCAAGAGCTCCCCACAGCGTTATTTACACCTTGTGTTTCATAAAACATTCCTTCCCTCCTCTGACTGCTGACTAGAAGACCAACACAAACACCATAAGAAACAGCAAAACCTATTCTACCCAAAGTGCCGATGAGTGCACAAGATATTCTTCTGGAATTCTCTGCTGCCATGTTTCTTTAATATCCCTCAGTGACAGTAATCTTTAACACTTCTTATAACCACAATGAAAAAATAGTATCAACAATTCTTTCTGGATTTACACCTGTGTAAAGGCATTCAGGACTAGCCATCAGAAAACATTTAAGGCAACGCTTGGATATGCTCATTCCATTCTCCGGATGATGGTAGGGGCAAGAAGGAACAGAAGGGTTTGCGTTGGCTCCCTTCTGAAGGAGAAAGTCTTGGCTCAACACCTCTGAGCAGCGACAGGCACATGGTCTCTCTAAGCCTTTGCAATACTATGCATTTGGTACAAAATACCCCAACTGTGGCCTAGCAAAAACGATCACATCCTGCCTGTGGTGGGTTGACCCTGGCTGGATGCCAGGTGCCCACTAAGCTGCTCTGTCACTCCCCTCCTCAGCTGGACAGGGGAGAGAAAATATAATGAAAGGCTCACGGGTCAAGATAAGGACAGGGAGAGATCACTCACCAATTACCAGCACAGGCAAAAGACTCAACTTGGGGAAAAATAATTTAATTTATTACCAATCAAATCAGAGTAGGGTAATGAGAAACAAAAACCAAATCTTAAAACACCTTCCCCCCACCCCTCCCTTCTTCCCGGGCTCAACTTCACTCCCGATTTCTCTACCTCCTCCCCTCCCAAGCGGCACAGGGGGATGGGGAATGGGGGTTGTGGTCAGTTTGTCACACGTTGCCTCTGCCGCTGACTCTCTTCCCCTGCTCCAGTGTGGGGTCCCACCCACGGGAGACAGTCCTTCACAAACTTCTCCAACATGGGTCCTTCCCACGGGCCGCAGTTCTTCACGAACTGCTCCAGCATGGGTCGCTTCCACAGGGTGCAGTCCTTCAGGAACAAACTGCTCCAATGTGGGTCCCCTACGGGGTCACAAGTCCTGCCAGCAAACCTGCTCCAGCGTGGACTGCTCTCTCCACAGGGTCACAGGTCCTGCCAGAACCCTGCTCCAGCGCGGGCTCTCCACAGGGGCACATCCACCTGCTTCAGCATGGGATCCTCCACGGGCTGCAGGTGGATATCTGCTCCACCGTCAACCTCCACGGGCTGCAGGGGGACAGCCTGCCTCACCATGGTCTTCACCACGGGCTGCAGGGGAATCTCTGCTCTGGTGCCTGGAACACCTCCTCCCCCTCCTTCTTCATTGACCTTGGTGTCTGCAGGGCTGTTTCTCTCACACATTCTCACTCCTCTCTACCAGCTGCTGTTCTGCAGCAGTCTTTTTCCCCTTCTTAAATATGTTATCACAGAGGTGCCACCACCACTGCTGATAGAGCCCCTGGCCAAGGCTGAGCTAATGGGGCATGGGGGAAGCTTCTGGCATCTTCTCACAGAAGCAACCCCTGTAGACCCCCAATACCAAAACCTTGCCATGCAAACCCAATACACTGTCCCATGACACAAGGTTTCTGCATACGCTGCCCAAATCTGCTGCCAAATTCAGGAAGCAACATGAGGTCAGTCACATTAGCTCAGAGCATGGACTCATCATCCCAGTCACTCTCATCTTGGCAATAACCAAGACTTTCTGCTTCACAATCTACTCACATCATCCAGAAAACGTAATGAGCACATCCAAGCACCGCCTCAGGAAATGTTTTCTTTTTGCTTGTTCTGAACACCCAGGAGCTCTGCTCTGCCAACACTCATTAGTCCTCTGAGGAGGGTTAAGGGAACACCGTATATCCAGTTTGCCGCACAAGGGAAAAAGGAAGTGTGAATACAGCACTATTTCATCACACTGCTTCCCCAAGATACCCTTACCACTTATCGTACTGCAGTTTGATATCCTCTCTTGCTTGGGCTCCCGCAAACACCCTTGCCCCCTGTCTTGTTAGGGATGACAGCACTGTCACCCTTTCTGATCTCCCTCAGCTTCTCCATCTTTCCCTGTGTCACTCTTGTACAATCACTTATTGCCTGCCTGCCCAGAACACGAAGCCACCTTCAGAGCAAAGAACTGTGCCCACATTCAGGTAAGAGCTGAGTGCCAAGCAGCTCAGCAATTTAAAGTAATCACTGTTGGGGTTCACAGGGACTTAAGAAAAACAATAAATTCTATGACTCAGACAAGAATTTGAACCGTGTGCCACCACGCGGTTCAAATGCAGTGCAGATAGCTTTAGACTGCTGCACTATAGGAAAAATCTGTGCTAATTATACAAGTTACTGGGGTACAGAGCAGTTAATCGCTATACAGGGCAATATTTGAGTATCACTGGATACTCAAAGCATCACCAGACAGACAAACGAAAGACTCTGAGCAAAGACAGTCAAAAGGGCAAAGAAAGTATTAAAGAAAAGGAAGAATGATGTGGAAGCTACTCTAACATTTCACAAAGACAGACAAGACACCATCACTTGCACTACAATACTCCATTTAGCTGCAATTCCAAAACAATACTGTTGAAATAACAAAGGCTTACAAGATGTCAATGAAAACGAGATAAAGACACCATATAAAAAGATGCAACATTTAACAAAGGATTAGAAAAGAGATTTGGTATAAATCAGACAAAGCATGAAGGCATGCAGAGCTTCCACTGATAAAATATTTCAGTACTGGTACAGGATACCAGACCAGACTTGACCACCCAAAACCTAATGAGGAAAGTGCTTTCCACACAGTAGTATCAGTCCATGAAATACATCCTACTATCTATTTATAGGGGACTGAATTAGGCACTTGCATTGATAAAAACATCATTTGACATCAGCATAAAAAAAAAGAAGCCTGTTTTGGGGCAGAAGTGAATGGTCCCAGCAGGCCTGGGACCCTGCACTGCTGGGCAGATTTGGCAACTGTGTGTGTGAAAAGGTTGCTGGCTTCCTGCTCCAAAGCGGCTGGTCCTATCCACAGCTTCTGCACAAGGAGAGTTCACGATCCTTAAAATCTGTGCTGATGGGTTCTCCACCAAAATACCTATTAAAAGACAGGATTAGCCTCCTTTCATTGTTTCTTGCTTGCTTTCTTGACACTTTAATTTCCCAAATTTTTTTTCATTCCTTTTTCCCCCTAGAATATAATTTACCTTTTCTTTGCTGTCTCTACAGTCCATTTCATTTTGCTTCCTACCATTTTTCCCTTCCTCTATTATTTTGTGGATTGTTTCCTCTTCTTTCCACCTCTTGCTAAGCTCCTGTTACCTGCTGATAACACGGGCATTTCCTGCTGACGAGCACAGCCACCCCAAATTTCCTCTCCTCCCGCAGACTCCTGTGACACATGGACACCTTATGCCTTTCTCAGCTGAACCTGTTGGGAACTATACAACCCGCTGAGCACACCAAAGAGTGTCCGGGATGCAAAACCAGATGGCCTAAGAAATGGCTTGTATCCACCCAGTCACTCCCCGCTGAGACAAACTTAGTGCTGGACTCTAATATAACTACTTCTGTTCCAGAAATGAGATTATAGAGGGCCCAGACAGATGGTAAAGGCAAAATTGCTGTTCCCATTCACATCCAGCTGTGGGAAGGAAAGAGCGGCCGTCAGTGGTCTTCTCTCTGAGCTTTGCTAAAGCCAAATATTTGAACCATTAAGAGAGGAAAATGAAATGCCTACAGATGGGGGGGGGCACCCCGCCCACCACTGGAATCCCCTTCCTGAAAGCCTGCCTCTAGATGAGATGCACCTCCCCCACAGCCCCACACAAACACAACAAGGGGACTCCTCTCACAAGACAACCAGGAACTTCTCATACCCGCGACACACCGTGCCATGTATTTAACAGTATTTAACACTGAAGTCCATTCCCTCACAATTCTCTTCAAGGGCCTTTGACACATTTCTGTAGGGTTTTCATTCTCAAGGAAACTACATTGCGTATACTGCTGCAGATGAGAACAACCGCCTCAACACACCGAGCCTAAGCACCACCACTGTTGCCACAGCTATACACCACCTGGTTCCTCCCATTCACCTGTCCTGAGGAGGACCTTTCAAGCTACTGCATGTCTAAATGTGCACAGAGCAATCGTCCTTGAGAAGACGTTCCTCTTCCGCACACGAGGAAGGCGACTGGGGAGAAGAGAAAGAGGCCCCTATAAGTTTTTGTTCTACAGACCTCTCAAACAGCTCGAACTGAAACCCTGCTGTTGATCCCGAACTCATCCGCCGAGCAGAGCGGGTGGGGGGAGGAAAGCAGGAGAATGAAGGAGCTGGAACACGGAAAGGCACCGAGCCGTTTGCCAATTCGTCTCCCACCGAACGGGTGGCCGTGACACCCCGACCACGTCGGGGGACGCGCTGCGCTCTGGGTGACGCCAGGAACCGAAGCCGCGCAGGCCGCACCGCCTCCCCCGAGGAGGGGCGGCGAGCCCCGGGCTGGGGACCGCCACCTTTCCCGGAGGGCGCTCCCGCCGCGCAGGGCGGGCCTAAGCGGGGCAGCCCTTACCTCTCCCGCCAGCCCCCACCGCCTCCTCCGCGCCCTCGGCCCCCGGGGCGCTCCCGCTGTCGTCGCTGTCGCCGCCTTCGCCGGACCTCTCGCTCTCCGCCGCCTCCTCCTCATCCTCCGCGGCGGCGGCTCTTCTCCATCCCGCCGCCCGGGCCCGCCAGTCCCGCTGGGGGCGGCCCCCCACGCCCTCCTGACGCGGCTGCATCGCCGCCCGCTCCCAGCGGCAACGCGCGGCACCGGTCCCCCTGCCGGGCGCCCCCGGTCCCCCTGCCGGGCGCCCCCGGCCCCTCCGTCCCTCGGGGCACCGCTCCCGCCGCGGGCCAGCGGCGGACGCGGAAGCAGCGCGGTACGGGCGGAGAGCGCACGCGAAATCGGAAGTGACGCGGTAGAGAGCAGCGGCGCACGCGCAGACAGAGCCAGGCGGGCAGGGGGGGACGGGACGGGGCGTTTATTGGCGCGGGCGGGGCGCGCAGTGCGCGTGCGCGGCGAGGGGGCCCGCCCCCTCCAGCGCGTCGCCCAGGAGACGGGCCAGGGCGGCGTCGTGCGGGCCGGGGGGGAAGGCCTCGGCCTCGGGCCAGGCCGGAGCGGCGGCGGGCGGCGAGAGGCTGTCGGCCAGGGCGCGGAGCTGTGCGGCCAGCAGGCTGAGCTCCCGTCCCGGCGGCGGCGTGGCGGCGGCAGGCGCGGGCGGCGGCGCCGTGGTACGGGGCGCCGGGCCGTGCTGTCGGGCGCGCAGGTAGGCCGCCTCCTCCTCCCTGCAGCGGACGCGGGAGTGAGGGGCGGCCCGGGGGCGCGGCGCCGCTCTGCCCTCCTCCCCGTTTGAGCCCTCACCTGAGGCGGTGGCTGGTGCAGGTGATGGCGTGGCCCCCGCCGTCCCGCCGCGCCGACACGCGGAGCCAGGCCCAGGTCCGGTCCCTGCGCAGGACGCGCAGCACTGCTGTTCCTGCTGCAGCCCCAGCCCCGAGCGCTGCAGGCAAGGGGCTGCGTAAGCCTGCGGCAGGGCACGGCGGCCCCCGTTGCCCGGGCAGAGTGACATGCTGCCTGCGCACCCCGCAGGCTGCCCTGACGGGGCCTGTAGTCAGTCTGCTGCTCTGGCCCCAGCGGGACAGAAGCCAGAGGTGGCGGAGTCAGGTCCATAACAGTCCTGCCCTCTCAAAAAGCTGGGGCTCAAGCGGGCTTGTCCCTCCTCTCTGCACTTTGGCAAAGCAGGGTGCCCAGCTTCCCAAGCTTGGAAGCTACCTGTGACCTTACAGACAGTGTGTGGGGCATGTAACCAGTTCTCTGCTTTGTCCTTTTTGGAGCAGGGAGCCACAGCGGGCAGGACTAAATTCACTTTGTTTCTGTTGTCCTGGACAGCCAGGTTTCAGGTGTAGCCAGACCATGTAGCCAGAGAAAGACATGCGTGTTCCCAGACCTGACACTTACCCACGGCCCTGTGCTGGGCGGCTGCTAGGTCAGCATCCTCAGGGTGCAGGAGGCTGTACCATGACTGACCGATCAGTTCCTCCCTGCGGTAGCCAAGGTGGTAGGTGACGCTGGGGAAGACAAGGGGAGTGGGGACTGAGTGCTTTGCAGGGTCTGCACCGTGTCAGCAAGGAGCAGCTGTTGCATGATGGAGGAGAGAGCAAAACAACGGGGGTACAGAAATGAGTTGCAAACGAGGGAGGGAAGAGGCATGGGAAGTGTCTGGGAGAGTCTCACTGCTCGCGCAGGGTCCAGCCTGTGTCCCGCACACAGGCTTGGTGAAGGGAAATGATCCTTGCTGCCCGAGCTGTACAGCGGGAGCTGCGGTGTGAGCAGGCACCCCTCACCTCTCCGTGACATCAGTAAATGTCATGTCTAGGATGTGCATGCTCTGGAATAGGTCATCCTGGGAACCGGTATCACCGTCTGCAGGCAACTGCACGACTGGCGTGCAGAGGGCCAGGAAGGCCGCGGTGGAGGGGGAGGCTGGCCAGCGCAGGGCCGTGAAGCGCCCGCGCACTGCCACGGCCCGATTCCCCCCGTGCTGCAGCCGGAAGGCCTTGGATGTGCGCATCTCGCTGACAAATGTGACTTCTGCAGGGAAACAAACCATCCAGAGTGGGTCAGGGGCTCCCTCGCTCCTCTCCCAGCAGGGCTGGCCCTGGTTCTCTGACCGCAGCCACGAAGGGCCAGAGCAGGGCGGCAGCATCTGTGAGATGCCAGCCGAGGCCTCCCTTACCCCTGCCGGGCTCCTCGTGGGCGAGGAGGAGCTTCTTGCGCGCGTCCTCGTGTGCTCGCCCATCTAGGATGTCGAAGACCGTGTCCCCCTGGGCAAGCAGCTCCACCTGATAAAGAGGGGTCTGCCGTCGCAGACTGTGCCTGCCCCGGTGGGTCGCGCGCTGGCACCGCAAGTGCACAGCCCGCTGGAGCCACAGGCCAGCATCTGCTGGGGCAGCTGCCGTGCATGCAATAAAGGCACCAGGACAGGTACAGGGACAGTGACAAATGCCCAGTGGGCAGGCCTTACCACGGAGAGGCCCAGGACCTGAGCCACGTTCTCCGAGATGTAGACCAGCTTGCCGTTGGCTGAGAGCACAAGCAGAAACCCCGGCAGCAGGGAGAGCAGCTCTGCGCCGAGGGCCGGTCCCGCAGGAGGAGCTGAGTCTGCAGGGGGAGCACAGGGTGAAGCGCTGTCTTGACGGGGCAGAGCCAAGCTAGCGTGGGGTACAGCAGTACCGTGGGTACCTGGAGGGAACAGCTGAGCCCCCCGCAGCCGGAGGCACACCAGGGCCATGGTGTGGAGGTAGGAGAGCCGCTCCTTCTCCCGCGCAGAGATGGGCAGCAGGGAGCGCAGCGCCTGCAGCTCCACGTTGATCTGATCCCGGCGAGCCTTGGAGGCACTCTTGGTTGACCTGCAAAGCCAGCCGTCTGGGAACACATGTCCAGGGAGGGAGAGGGACAGCATTCCCTGCCCGCCGCTATGGGGAGAATTGCAAGCTCGGGGACATGAGGTGGAGATGCTTCCCTAGAGAGGCTCGGTGCCCATGCCAGCTGCCTCTAGGAGAGAAAACCTTTGGTGGCTGTTTCGGTGCAGCGGGCGCAGGCAGAGGTGCTCACAGCTACCCAGGGAGACTGCTGGCGTGGCTGGTGCCCCTCTCACTGGGGGCCGGGTTGGACAATGACCTGTGCTTTGGGGGGGGAGCCCGAGTGACACGACCTCTCCACCAGTCCCCACAAGGATGGAAACTGCATCCGGTGCCACAATGTGAACCCCAGCCCATTGCATCTGCCTCTACTCTTCAACTGCCTGAAATCCCTCTGCCCCGCCAAGCTCCCGCACCTCTTCCCCATGTGCCGGCTGGCAGCCCCATTGTCCCAAGCTGGTGCCAGCCCCTTGCAAGGGCCATCAGGCACTGAACAAGCTGGGCTGGGGCTCTCCCCAGCTAGGAGGCCATAACAGCCCTGTAGGTGGGAGGGAGCTCACCTGAATGGCTTCGAGGCGCCGGGCGCCTGCTTGCCCCTCCTGGGCAGGCAGCTCATCTCTGCCTGCAGCGGCCTGTGGCAGTGGCTGCAGAAGATGGTCATGGTGCCAGTACTAGGATGCCTGAAGCTGGCAGCGCACCGTTGCCTCCTTTGCCTCTGGCTGCGTCTGAACCTGCTGACCCCGCTGCTCCTGGCCTCCTTTTGTACCCTCCCGGGGCGCAGGGGCCAAGCCACTCATGGAGAGAGTTACCTCTCGTGACGCAACTCCAAACAGCTCGGGGCTATTTTTAGAAGGCAGGCTGCTAAAAATAGCCCTTGCAGCCGGCTGCAATCTGAGAGGGGAAGCAATAAAAGGAAGCCAGGGTCTTTAAAGCAAACCTGGCTGCTCAGGAGGGGGTGATGATGAAGGTAGCAGGGATCCCCCCATGGGGCACACATCCGCCCAGCTCCTGGCCCACCGTTGTTGCCAGCCCAGCAGAAGGTCCATGATGGGCTGAAGGCCTGTGGCTAGTCTGCCCGCCCGGCAGCTGCTCTCCAGCATCACTGATGACTGAGCTGGGTGCTGGGAGAGAGAGCTGATATGCCAAGAAAATGCACTGGAGACATCCAGACCAAGGCGGTAAGCAGT
The DNA here is from genome assembly GCF_965638725.1 of Aptenodytes patagonicus. Classification (NCBI taxonomy): domain Eukaryota; kingdom Metazoa; phylum Chordata; class Aves; order Sphenisciformes; family Spheniscidae; genus Aptenodytes; species Aptenodytes patagonicus. The sequence goes on along the minus strand of NC_134951.1, from coordinate 117,718,548 downwards.
GTCCCATCCCCGGGTCTGCAGCAGGGTCCTGGCAGAGGGACGTCAGGGCCACAGCGCCCCTGAACCTGAGGGAACCCTTGAAGGGGAGTTGGGTGCCTGTCACCCTCTCCCTGGTGAGCCTCTTTTCTTCCCAGAGGAGCCTTCTCCCCACCAAAGGTTTGCTCTCCTAGAGGCAGCTGGCATGGGGCGCTGAGCCTTTCTAGGGCCTGTTGTCTCCACTCAATGTCCGAGATTGTGATTCTCCCCAGAGAAGCCCCCGTGACAACCATTCTTGGACAGAGCCAGGAGCACCTTGGGGAGCCTCTGTGTTCAGCACCACACTGCCCAGCGCAGTGAGCCTGGGTGGTCTGCGGGTGTTTCCTGGTGCCTGGCACACTACAGGAAGAGTAAGCCTGGTGCTTCAGTGCTGGGGAAGGGGATGCAATGGCAAAAAACCACCACCATTTCATGGCATGGCTTGAGAGAGAGCCTGTGGCTGAGGCAGCTGGTTGAGCAGGGGAGCTGGAGCTGCTGGACACCACATGGGAGATGCCCACCCAGCCCTCACAGATAACCTGCAGGTACCAAGGACCACAAAGGGGGAGCCCAGGCTGGGGGGGCTCTCCCTGAGCCAGAAGTACTGTCAGCGCACCCCGGGTCCCTTCAGGCCCCAGCCCTGCCATTGATGGTCATCACCCACCACAGCAAGGTGCTGCCAGTACGTGAAGAACAAGCTCTTGTCGCAATTGTGGTGCCTTCTGTTCTATTGCCATGGAGTTTTCACTGCTCTCATGCCACTCCAGGCTGCTCTGTTGCACCCGCATTGGCCACCTCCCGCAGGCTGAGGAGCCCAGGCACCTCTGCAACCTCGTGCTGCTGGATGAGCAGCACTTGTCCCTGGCTACATGCCAGCCCTCAGAGCAGGGGAGAGGGCCTGGGCCCTCTGCCATCCGTTCCTGGCACGTAGCTGCCACCACCCCTTGGCTGTCCTGTGACTTTACATCCCAGGAAACACCCTGAGCACTTCCCTAGCTTTCCCTGCGTTAGCTCCACTACAGTTGCTGCTGGAGCTCCTCCTCACATTGGACACCTCACCTCCATGGGAAGGGGCTCAGGCACAGCCCTCTGTGCTGCCTGGGAAGGCTGCCCCAGACACCCCTCCACCTCCCTCCGTGGGGCAGGGAGCTGTGGGGCACCCGCCTTCCTGAGGCAGCACAGCCCAGGAGACATGCACCATCTTCCTGCCTTCTCTCGCAGGGCAGCACAGCCCCGGGCAGGAGGCAGGCACGCCAGGGCAGTGCTGCTGTGGGGGGCCCAGCTCCCCTTCTCCCACCCAGCCAGGGCTGCAGCTCACACCAGCCCCAGCCCACAGCTGCCACAAGCCACTGGTGGCCTGCAGCTGTGGGGAAAAGCACCCGGTTCAGTCTCTCCCCTCCCACACCTTCTCTCCCCCCAGTTCATCTGCTAGGACACACAGAGCAGCAGAAACCATGTCTGCCTCAGCATTTATAAAAAACTCCCCCCAGTTGCTGTTTTACAACGGGAGCTGGGCAGAAGGTCCAGCTGGGCCCAGGCCCCCACATCAGGCTCAGCTCGGGGCTGGGGCCTGCCATCCGGTGCCAGGAAGCTGGTCAGCGCTGGCAAGTGCAGGCGTGGAGGTCCCTGCTCTATCGAGGCAGCACAGGAACAGTTCACAGTCCGAGGCCAATCCCGGGGCCGTGGCTGGTGGTAGGAGATGATTCAGGCCCTTGGAAAGTGGCCGGGGACCAGGTCAGCACAGCTGCAGCTCCACAGGCAAGGGGAAGGAAGGCAGGAGATGCTGGAGCCATCAGTAAGGAGCAGGGTTCACAGTTGTGCTGCTGGGGTGAGCCAATTTCTTCCCCGGCAGCCTGCTCTGCCTGCACACTCATGCTGCCCAAAGTATGACAAGGGCAGAGGGAGGCCTGGCTAGGGCAAGACAAACTGAGCTCACATGTTCCTTGCTTGAAAGGGCTAAAAACGCATGCAGGCAGTGGAGCAAGAGGTCAGTGTGTGGAGGGGTGAGGGCAGGGTGGTAGAGGGATGAGCCGGCGTCAGCCCTGGGAGGAAACGATGGGGCGGCTGATGGTGCTGTTTGTTGTCATGGCCGAGAGCTCCCATCTGTAACACAGCAATGGGATACACTGAGAGAAAGCACAAACACAGTACCCAGGGCTGGAGCAGCTCTGCTGCACGTCAGCCTCAGCTGTGGTCTCCAGCCCAGCCTGCCCCAAAGCTGCACCGTGCCAAGGAGGGCCCCAGGCAGCCCTCAGCCAGGGCTGGAGCACCCCAAGGACAGGGAGCACCCATGGGGTGACCTCCCAGCAAGGCATGCAGTACCTGATGTCGTGGGGAAGGCAGGACTGGTCCAGGCTGTACTGAATCACTGCTAGCTTACACAGCGTCTTTAGACTGGGGCCTGTGGAAAGAGGGCAGTTAGCCACAGCAGTCCTCCTCTGGGCACTAGGTGGGGGTCCAGGCATCGTGCACTCAGTGCCGTAAAAAACAGCGCAGAGCACCCCAGCCATCCCTCTGAGGGACAAGGCAGGGTGCACACCAGGGACAGGCTGGAGTGGTTCCCTGTGCTCCCACAAGAAGTCTGTGTGAAGGAGTGTATGAAGAGCCATAAGTCCAGCTCAGGCCTGCAAGCACAGCTGCGTCTCTGGCTGGTCTGCCTTAAGCCATGCACACCAGCCAGAGACCGCTGCCTGGCTCCGAGAGGCAGGCACCTGGAGCCATGTAGGACACTGTATGGTGCTTCACAGTGGGGCCTGCTCACAGGGCACCTTGTGCTGAGAGGCGCAAGCTGGGCAGGGAGTGCTCACGTACTGAAGTCAAGGATGTAGAGATCCGAGTGATCCATCAGGTCGAATTCATCACCCATTCCCTCTTCTGGAGACGGGCTGCAGAAGCCAAGCAAAGTGTGTCAGTCAGTGCCAAGATGCTTGTACACCAGTTAGGGTCCCTTGGGCTCCCCAAGGGCTGAGCAAGTCCAGGACTGTTCCTGGCCTGCCTGTCCCATGCAGGGGGATCTGATCCCTCCTGTCCCTCTGCTTCCCGCAGCAGCACCCAAAGCCATCACTCTCCCAGCTCCTTGCAGAGTAGGCAGAGCTGCACAGAGCCAGGGCTGTCTGGCTGGCCCAGCTCCAGCAGTTGGGCAGAAACACACACCATCTCCTCAGCAAGCCATAACAGGGAATGAGGCAGCTGCATCCTCCTCACATACAACCACAGTGACTCCAGCTATGAGCCTCCCCCTCGCCTCACCTGCCTGTTATTTTGCTGCACCTCCAAGCACAGGTCCCACTCTGCAGGGAACATCCCTTTTCCCTTCTTGTACATTGACCAGCCTCTGGCAGGTTTCGCACTCCTCCTTCCGCAGGTACCTCCCAAACCACTCTCCAACAACTGAGCAACTCTGGGGCCTCCCCCAGAACTGTGGCACCCACCCCTGGGGCATGAGGAGGGTGCTGGCAAACAGCTGCCTCCAGAGCTGAGGCTTGTTTCAGGGCTCTATTTGCTCAGCAATTTCAGTGGATCCGACCCTCCAAAAAAGCTCCACTCAGAGAGGCAAAGCTGAGCCCTGGGACAAGGCTGAGGATGTCTCTGAGCAGGCTGGAGAAGGGATGTTACAGCAGGTCCTGAAGACAGGCATGCTTGCACAAGCATCTGTCCTGCTCTTTGTGTGACAAACAGACCCCATGGGCTGCTCCACAGCAGGCAGGGCCAGACAGGCTGGCATCACCTGGAGAACCCAGTGCACTGTTGGAGACTAACCAGCTTCACAGCAGTGCTGTATCATGGAAGGCTGCCCTAGTTACATGCTAGGAAACACATACAGATCAAACTGCCTGGGCAGGCAGGGGTCAGCCCATCCCTACCTGGCCCCAAACACCACGTGGGGCAGCGTGACACAGCCCACACCATGTCTTTTTACAGACCTCAGGCCAGCTTCACACTCACAGCCAAGGGGAAGCATACAATGGGAAGTACAAGGATGTGGAAGAATATCACCCGGGACAGGCATCTGATCTAGGAAGAATCAGACACCACACAATGGCACAGTACAAAGTCCAAAAAGCTGTGCTGGTGTCCCCAGTGAGGTAGGTGAGATAAGCTGGATACGCAAGAGGACTATTTGCAAGGCTCTCTAGTTGTGCTGGAGGGCCACAGATCATGGCAGCCATGACCTACCTCCAGAGATGGTGGCAGACTCAGCAAGTAGCTAGTGGCCATCCAAATTTTCTGCAACCTGGAGAAGCAACAAAAGGAGCCATATGCTTCAGGCAACACTGCCCACCTCAGCTCTAGCTTCCCAGGGCTGCATGAAACATTTGCAGACTGCCACATGCCATGAGTCATGCCATGGAAACCTGTGAGCTAGATTCTCCTGTCTGTAAGCTCTCAGGAGCACTGATGCTGCTGGGGACAGAGGCAGCGTGCGCTGTACCACACTGCCCCAGCACTGCAGTGGGCCAGAGTGTGATAAGCCAAGCTGCTTTCTCTGAGGACAATATGGAAGGTGCTTTGCAGAAGTTCAACTTTTTCTACAGAGAAGTGAAGGCAGCAGCAGAGAATAAGCACCTGAAGCCGATGCCGAGGTCTTCACCTGGCTTAGTGGCAGCTCTTTCCCTCTTTGTCTGCAATAGCCATATGTACCCGCTGCATTAGCACAAACTCTCCAGCAAAAACCCACAGGTTAGCAACCTGCAGCCAGGAGAACATTGCATTTTATCAGCTTGCATTCCTCTGACTAGGCCAGTAGCTGGACTGCTTTGGGTTCCGCTGCATGAGCTGAAGTTGTGTGCCAAGCACAACAGCACAAGGTTTGAAACAGATTCTGCCCAGCCACACGCTGTTCATGGCTCCAGTTCTCACATGGTTAAGATCTACTGCAATTATTTCGGCACAGCCATTGAGATATTGTAAGAGAAGTGTAGAGAAAGCAGCTAGGAAACATCTGCACGGCAGCACAAGCGCAGACATTTCTCAGTCTGACCGCAGGAATTACTGTGGGCTCCAGCCACAGCTCCCGGTTGTGCCAAAATGAGGACAGCATTTCAGAAGACTGTAACTGAGCATGTGTCAAGCACTTAAAATGACAGCAGTCATTTTAAGCCAATCCCAATTTGTTGATACTCCCATCTGATGTTGGTCCTGGAATGCTAGTGAGGAGCTATGACTTCAGGCATTTCTAGGGAGCAGACAGCCTCACCTATGGTCCCCTGCCTCTGCAGTCTTGATGGAACAGCCAAAGCACCTGAGAGACCGCATCCCCTAGCACAGAGAGACCAGCCTGTACCAGAACAGTAGTGCTTGGACCAGGGGAAAGCACTCCCATGGCTGATGGTTCTTCACAGAATTTGAAAGAAAGGAAAGGTGTTTTAAAGTCCTGCTTTGGTTTGTGTCAAGGCAATTTAGCGTGTCCTCACTGCTTAGCTGGGACCTCATACAATGACTTCTCACCCCAGTGTCACTTTGCTTCCCCACATATGACCCACTAAGCCTCACATCTCACAGGACATGAGACAGTACCTGCTGCCGCCTGGTTCCCATAAACCCAGTACAAACTGTGGGGCACAGCTCACTGCTGGCAGAAAAGACCTGTCGCTGATGGGTCCCATCTGCCCGGATACAAGCAAGAGCCTCTTTAATTCCACCTTTCTGTGCTCACCACACCACAATCTAATCTCACATCCATGTCACAGGAAACCCTAGACCATCCCTTATCTTTCAAAGGAAAGCCAGCAGGCACCGCATCTGTGGTTTTAATCACCAAACTGCAAGCAGCTAGGGAAAGCCTGGAGTTCAAGACCAGGAGAGCCACAACTCCCAGACAGCAGGGTGCAGGGCACCCCTTTGCCAGCCAGAGCGCAGCAAAACTGCTCGTTCCAGCTGCACAGCAACTCGGCGTGTTGGCAAATGCTCTTGGGCCCTGCACCAAGCACCCAGTGAGAGCCCCTGCTCCCTCGCCAGAGCCAGGCATTTCTAAGCCTTGTCAGGGAAAACACAGCCTCAAGCCAAACCTGGACTGGCATCTGTTCAGCTAAACTCTGTTTTATAGCATTCTCTCTCCCCTTTGTTCTCCATTGTGGATGGTCTCTGCATGCTGAAGTGCTGGTGGGTTTGGGAGGAAACCAGACCAGGGCCACAATTGTGACACAGCTAACGGGAACACTGAGCTTAGCGCTACATGACTTCCTGGTCACTGAGATGGGACACAAGTGACAGGATTGCTGCTGGCCACAGTGAGAGACCACAGCTGGGGCAAAAAGTCCAGGCTCTGGGCAGGACTACAGAAGAAACTAAGCATTTGGATGCCACAGGAGCAGGCACCCTGCAGAAGTGCCTCTTGAACAGTCTACAATGTATGTGAATCCTGTAAGGGAAGGCAGGACACAAAGGGGTTTTGCCTGCCCGTCCCCCAGTGCTGCTGCATAGCAAGCTGAGCCTGCCGGCTCATCCTTCAAGGAACCCTGCTGGATCCCCTGCGCTGTGCGCTCCCCCTCCCCCTTCCTGGGCAGGGGAGCACAGGTCAGGAGGCAGACCACAGGGAGTTCTCCATTACAACGACTTCCTGGAAAACTTCTTATCTCGCCAGGCAGCTCCAGAATACACCTGATAACTGTTACAGGAAGCAAGCACAGTCCCCACCCCTGTCTCCCCCTTCCCCAGCCTGCAAGATCCTTCCTCCAGTCCAAGCAAGCCGCATTCCTGGCTGCCAGCAGCTTTTCCTATCCCAAACTAGTGCTGATGAATTGGCTTGCATTGGGGTTGAGCCTGGATTAAGGAACAAGTTGAGTACTGAAGTCGTTCAGTGGAGAAGACAAGGCGCTGCTGCATTGCCTGGCAGAGGTGGACCAAACTCCAAAAAGCTGGTGTCAAATTTGTTGTGGTTTGCTAGCATTTCCTAGGAGCGCCTAGGTTTAACGTCAGAGTTCAGCTGCTGCTGTAACACAAATCTACACCGCAGCATCTGAGAGCATCCAAAACTGCCATCAAGCCCTACCAAGCCTTCTACCGTACAGAGCAGCACCCAGTATCTGTTGAGGAGACTGGATAAACTCAGCACCTCTGCATACCTCACCTGCACTGAGCACTCCCTCACACACACACAGACAACCTACAACTAAGCACACACCCCAGCACTCCTAGGGCCTGAAGGCCCTTCACTCCATCACACACTGGTACGGTCAGCCCATCAGCAGAACTTGCCCTGCCTTGTCCTCTGCCCAAACCCGTCTTCAGAAGTATGCCCAAAAAAGCCACAGCCAGGGTCCTAGAGCAAGCCCCAAAGCCCATGTGGAGGGCTGAAAGCATTTTCAGGTGTCTCTGCAAGGTAGATGCTGGCAAACAGGCCTGTGCTCCAGAGCTGCAATTTGTCATTCCAGACAGCATAGAGCATGTCCTGGTGATGGGCCACTTCCTTTCTTTTAGCAGCTGTTAAGGCTCTTGGCCACATCCAGCTGCCCGGCACCCTGAGAGTATCACTTCCAGTGTTTGACAGCTAAATCCTTAGCACCAGGTCCCTTTTGTGAATGGAAACTTTGCTAAGGAACACTGGCACAGAAGGGAATGTTGCCTTGTCGTGTGTATGGGCTCCTCAAACAGCTCCCAGCTGAGCCAACATCCCACTGCAGCTTGGCAGACACCACACTTGCCAATGAAAGAAAAAAACTCTGGTGGGAGAAGCAGGGCAGCACGTAGGGGAGGATAAGTCAGTCTGAGGTCTGCTACAGCACAGCAGACTAGGATACTTGTTCTTCTGATGGCAGGATCTCCTCCCCACCACCTCTTTCACAGAAAGCTTGACCACAGCACAACCCCTCCTGAACAGCATGTTACATACTTCTGCCTCTACTTGTACAAGAAGGCTTGTCACCAGGTGCTTTACAAGCTTACATGACATCTTCGATCTCCCCCTTGCCTTTTTCCAGTGAAGCCCCAATCTACGTGATTTCTAACACTTGTAAGGTAGATGGACAGTTACCATGTGCCTCTAAAGAAGCATCTGACTACAGCATGGGGCAGAGCGTGGAGGGACGCTGTGCTGAAGGGAAGGGCAAACCCTCTCACAGAACCACCTCACACAACTCACCTGGTGCCTCCAAAGAGAATGATTTTGTCCCCCACTCTGCAGCAGCACTGCCGGCGTCGAGGACATGGGCCTTTCCCCTTGGGCTCAATCTTCCTCCAAGAAAGAGAAACTAAGGAGCGGAAAAGAGTGCACCAGCCTGTCACAAGAGCCTGGCCAAGACCCGGGTATAAGCAGGTTATAGATTTAAACAGATCACAGCAAAACTGGAGGCCCACTGCCCCACAGACACCAACTAGCCAGCATCCACCCTCCCTGTTGACCTCCTCTTCTTGCTAGCAGCAAAATGATGCACTTCTATGAGGTTGTTACCGAAGTGTTGCTTAGATGCCAGGCATAGCCCTGGAGCTCTGCCTGCTGAGATGGGATTTGCAGGTCGAGGCCTTTCGCTTGCAAAGCCTGAGCGCCAGGACCCACGGGCTGCCACGGCAGCAGGTCGGACATCGCAGGGAGCTGTACAGGGCAGAGCTCCAGTAGCAGGCAGGCAGCCTCCCTTCCCCAGCACCCCGCTGCGGTCCGGATCTGGAGGAAGACCCAGGAACCAGCTCCACCTGCTGGCAGACACTGTGAATGCAGAGCATCCTCGCAGAGCAGAGGCTGCTGGGACAGCCTGGTTATGGGAGCATGGGGAACTGAACCAGGTGGAGAAGACAGCAGCCTTTGTCCTTGCTGCTCTCTGTGGCAAGGATGCTGGGGGGGGGTGATTAATCACTAATGCACGGCACTGAAACCTTCAGGAGCTCTCACACTAGCTCATAGATCAGCTTGGGGAACAGCAAGTTGGCTGCTCTCAGGTAACTTTACTATGCAAAGCAATTAGCAAACAAAATCAGTCTAATGGACTGTGAAAAGTGCCTGAGGACCCCAAAACAGCTCACAGTTGACTGATATTCAGGGTACCAGCTCAAGAACCTCCCCTTCTGCTGCACAGTTTGAGCTGGTACCAAGAGAATGTGGTATGGCGATGCTGCAGCTCAAGTTGAGTGGTTTCCCCAGCTACGGTCTCGCTTCCCTAACCCCGTTGCTTCCCCATGTCTTCTTTTCTGCCAACACTTCTGCATATTTAAGAACAAGACAAAGTTTTGCCAACCACCCTCTGATTAGCTGTGTCTTTCAGCAATATTTCCTTTTCCACTTTCTAACTGAGATTTGGAGAGAGTCTGAGGAGGAACAGGGGTCCCAAGCATGGTAGCGAGTTCCTGTCAATGCTGTCAGAAGAGCCATTTCCCCCCAAGCAGGCTCCTAACCCTTGGAGAGTATGCTCATCTGAGCACTCACACACTTGAGGGCCTTGAGCACTATCACTGCAACAAGTTAAAAGCATAAATACCTGGATTGAATTTCCAGAGGTCGTGGAAGTGTCTGTTCAGGCGTGCGTTGTAGCCACCAAATACATATAGCTCCCCATTGTAGCTGACTGTGGGGAGTAAGCATAGACATCAGTGTGCCACCCAAGGTAGAGCCCAGCAGGTCCCTGTCCCAACATCAAACACAAAGCAAAGTGGCGCTGGTTATCCACCTTCGCTTACATCACCTTCACGTGCAGGGCTACGCGCAAGGCTTTTCAACGGGCAGCAGCTTTCCACAGAAGCCAGGCTCTGTGCACCCCTTGCTAACCCACATCTCCACCCAGCAGACCAGATACTCCTTCTGAGGCAGGCAGGAGTTTCCTTCCACTGTCCTCCTCTCTCAGCAGACCCACACTCACATGCTGAATGGCTCCGCCGGCCTTCAGGGAGCACTGCAGTTGGAGGGGAGTCCAGCCAGGAGTTTGTTTCTGTATCAAATACTCTAATGCGGTTACAGTAGATCTCATTGTTGGAGTGAAATGGCCCAAAACGATCAGCTCTGCCACCAAATACATACATCTTTGTTCCAATGATGGTAGCTGAATGGAAGTCTCTCCAGCGAGCTGGCGTACCCTGCAGGGACAGAGTTAAACAGAACAAGAGAAAGAATGCAGATTACCCAGGGAGATGACACATCTTGATGAGGAAGTTGGGGTGGCTGCCTTCTCCTGGAGAACTTCCCCTCCTGGAGATCCCAGCCACACCAGACAGAAGCTGTGAGACAAGTGTGGGCAGCTACCCCAGAGAATAGCAGATACAAGACAACCTCCACAAACCAGAGTGAAAAGCAGACACTGACCTTGGCAGAGATTAAGGTCCACATCATGTTTGTGGTGTCCAATTTATGGATATCATTTGAAAAGCAGTCAGCCTGGAAGACAGCAGGGCAGCCTGGTCACAAAGGGACTGAGAAGCCTGGTCACATCTGGCCCCAGGAAGGGTGCTGTCCTACAGACCTGGATCATCCCTTTGGAGTCAGTACTTCCTAAGAGACATGGTGCTTGCTCCAAAATGTCAGGGTAGGCAGCAGACTTATCACTTAACAAGAGGGAGGCAAAGCCCATTTCTCCTCAAAGGTCTCCTGTCTCTCCCTGTAGCTTTTCCATTTATTTGGTGCTCAGTTCCTCCCCCTAAGGCTGTCCTGCACACAATATGTATATGCACAGCAGAACCCTGACTCCACTCCATGCAGTGACAGAAGTAAGGGGCACTAACGGGACAGTCAAACTGGCTCTAAGGCCACCTGATGAGAGGTAGAAGCTAAGATTACTTCTAGGAAGCTAAACATCCAGGAGCAAATACACTCGGGGTTCTGAGGATCCCACAAAACTTGTCTGCAGCTAGCTGCCTGGAAGAGCCTGCATTCACATGAACAGCACAGACTCCTGCTCCTCCAGGCAGGGGAGACAGCAGCGAGACAGCTACAGGCTTGTTTAGCCTTGATTAAAAACAAGCCACATTTGACCTGCCCCTGCTGCTGTAATCAAGGGCATGGATTTGGCATGCTATTGTCCTCAGAAGAGGGGGAATAACCCAGGGATTGCCGTAACAGAGCCCCAGCTTTCTTCCAAATAAACAGATGTGACTTTGCACAGCTTTTCTGGAGCCTGGTGATAGGCTGAAATGATATTTACCCACTTCTTAAGATCAGAGCATAAGGATTTGCTCAAAGGAGCATTAGGCACACTGACAGCTAGTGCAGGATGACCTTTGGCTCAAGGTATTCTTAATGGGAGGGCAAGTAAGTGTTTGCTGGAGAGGATCAGCAAAATGTGAGAGCACGGAACATGCACCAGATTAGGACAAAACCTCACAGAAACACTGCAGGCATTGGAAAGTGATTTTTCTGGCTCATTTCTCAGCCAAATTAAAATAAGTGTAGATTAATATATATTTATTAAAAATGTAATGTATTCATCTATCTAAATTTGGCTGAGAAATGAGCCAGAAAAAAATTATGTGTAAAAATTTATATTTTTACCTCTATATATCTATATGTTTTGGGGAAGAAAAAAAAAATCCACCATTTTTTTTAGGCCTACTTTCCCAACCATCTTCTCCGCAAAACAATGAGCATAACCTGGGTAATTAATGCCATAACTTTGCTGAGTTATAAAATGAAAGCAACTATGGATACAAATATGCCCCTGTATCCTGCTTCTACCAATGTCCTGGGTAGGAAACCCTCTTTCCCAACGGATCGCCAAATAACAGAGACTACTCACCAGCTGTTCATAGCCACCAAAGATAAACATGCTCTTTGCCAGGACACAAGCTGAGTGCCCATCTCTCGCTCCTGGGACCATTCCAGACACCTTTGGCGTGAACCACTTGTGCGTGTCTGAAACAAAACAGGAGGCAACAATAAGAAAATACAGTAGATGTTGGGATGGGATAGCTCTTTACTACTGTTCTTCATTTCTAAGACAGAAATCCTTCTCTCTTTCACACACAGCACCTGCTTCTCCGGAGAGGCTGCAAGCTTCTTCAGGCAAGGCGACCTGCCTGAGCCTCCACAGAGGGGCACCGTGACAGAGGTCTCAGCTCCTGGGCACGACCGCTGACTCTGCCCGACCTGACAAACAGCTCACGTTTTAAGCGTGAATAGTACAGCGCTGCTTGAGCAATGTTATTTTTATTGAATCTCTTGCGAAGCCTACTTGTGAGTCACTTCTGAACTCTGCATTTACAGTGTTAATTACAATGAAGCAATGATGCAAAGTGGCTCAACTGACCTCATGGCGTGGAGATGCTGACTAAATGACTGCAGAAAAACAGCGTTCTCAAATCCAGGCAGAAGCCACTTAACCACAAGCTCACCATGTCAACAGAGCTACTGTGCAGATCCCTGCTCCTCTTGTTACATTCTCATCCCCTCTTCAAAGGGAGCCTTCCTCACTCTCCACCCTTCACGGTTCCCTACGCACTGCTCCCCGTGAGCCTGCACCAGCCAGATTCAGCCCCTTAGCCCGCATGCTTCAGGGGTTGGCTTGATTTAGGGAAGGACTTTAAATCCAGCCAGAGCTGTTCTCCATGCCAGGGCAACATGGAGCCAAGCCAGCGACTCGCTGCCAAGCACAAACAGGCACCTGTCCCAAGAGCCCAGAGAGGCACAGATAAGCCTTGAGGCAGCAGGAGACATTCCCCCCCACCCTCCCTAACTGCAAGCTAGCAAGAGCAGTGCCTATTTCAGGAAGCGGTAACGGAGCCAAAGCAACATTCTTCACAACTTCTCTGAACTTGGCCTGCGGCCACAGCTATCCACCTAGGCTCCAGCTGGAACCACACAAAGGGTCTTGCAAGGTCAACAGAATCCCTGGGCAGCCTCTAGTGAGAAAGCTGCAGTGGCTATCAAGTTCCTTTCCTTCATGGGGCTGCTTCCAAGCCCAGTCACACAGTAGCAGCAGGAGCTCACTCAAGCACAACATGTCAAATTGGAAAAGACTTTGACTTGTGATCTGCTCAGCACCCCTGGGGACAAAATTGCACTCAGCCAGGACTTTATCCAGCCTGATGGGACTCCTACAGTGGAACTTACACCACAGACACGGGACTCCGACTGCCAGCCTCACTTTCCAGGACTGGCAGGGGACAGGCACAGCATGTACAGACAGCTGCAGAGGGTTCGGACGAAGACTGAAGTCTGGCCTTTCTGTTAATTTTCACTTAATGCTAAAGCACTGGAGTTGGCAGGGAGACCAGGCAGCTCCCACTACAAGGCCTTTGTGTAGGCAGAGGTTTACTGGTGGCTTCCCAGCTGCATGTGGCAGGGGAAGGGGGAAACCCTGTGCCTAGAGAGCAGCTACAAGCTGCAAGACATTTCCTGGCGAAGAAAGGAACCCATGGGCAAGCACCAGAGCAAGCAGTTTACTTGCAAGTCCAGCAAGCCAGTTACTGGTCAGTATTTAGATGGACTTGCCTCCAGAATCCAGATGTACTCCCTTCCTTTCCTGACACTCCTGTCTGCCCAGTTGCTGATGGTGCCTGTTCTCCCCAGGTGCTTCAGCAGCACTATGGAGAAGCCAACCAAAAGGCTCAAGGAGTTTATCTTTCAGGTTTATCTAACTTGACTCATGCCCTCCCTTATTTTGCCGTCCTGTCCCTGACTACTTCTGTTTTATTCCTCACTCTCCTTCATGCTTTCAGAAAGAAGGACCACCCTGGATAGGAACCACAATCCTCGAGAGCTCTAGCCCCTTCTTGCTGCAACGTTCAGCCACAGTTAAGGAATCATACATCACACAGAGAGAACACTTCAGTTGTAGTTACTATCAGAGAGAGCACACAAAGCTGGCAGAAAAATTAAAACCAGTTTGACTATTAGACAAGCTCAGTAATTTTTTACAGAGTCAAGCATGCAGACACACTGGCCACCCTGCTCCCATTCTAAACCTGCTGAAACAACCAGCAACACCAATTCCCCATTTGCACCTTTTCCTCCAGACTGTCACTTTGTAGAGAGACTGAGGGACAGGAAAACAAATTGGGGAGCAGTGCAGTGGGGCAGAGAAGGTCTCATCAAGAGCATTTGTGACAAGGAAGAGTGAGAAGCTGGAACTTACTGACATCAAAGGCATAGAGCACGTTGCAGGCTCCCTCAGTGTCGTTGCGACCACCCCATATGTAGACGGTGTCATCTATGAGCACTGCTGAGTGCCCATACCTCATGTAGGGCACCTCTCTCACATGGTCTCGGCTGTTTGTCCACACTGGAGGCAGCTTGATCCAGCGCAGAGACACTGAAAGCACAAGTTTGAGCCCATGTCAAATGCTAAGCCCGCTACATGTGCTCACAGGTCACAACCCATCCTGCACGGTGCTTTTTTCCGCTATAACAAGGTGCAGAAGCAGTCTAGAAAGCAAGACAAAGCTGTGTCTGACCCTGAGTAGTAGCTAGTTAAGGAATACAGAAGCACAGTTTTTCACAGGCCCCCATCACAGGCGAGACTAGAGGAAGCACTGGAGGACCAGAGGACTCTGGACAGAAATAGGTGCCATACTGCATTAATTACACTGAAGGGGTTTCCACTCTGGCTCATCCTGGACTGTGAGGCTGAGCACACACACACACACAAACAAAATAGGGAAAAGAAAAAGAAAAAGTGCAGAGGTGATAATGAATGCAGACACTACTTCAGGCTAGTGAAATTTTTGAAGAGACTCAAAGCTGGAAGAATGGGCAGCACAGGAATAATTCACTGCAGCAACATGCAAGGGAACACACCTGAAGGCATCATCTGGACTTGCAGTAGTGCAGTTTAAGTAAAGCAAGGCAGCAGCTTTGTAGGAGCAGGGTTTGTTTGCTTTTGTTCTGTTTTTTAAGCTTTAGATGAGACAGCTGTCTGTCTCCTTTACCCCCATCCATACCTGAGTTCTCCCTGCTAACCTTGTGTTACTAATAGGAGTTCCTTGTGATTACAGGTTCTCCTTCCTGGCAGCCTGTACGTCACGTTCAGCAGCAGCCAGAGCAGTCAACAGGTATTACAGGGTTTAATGACAGTCCAAGAGTCACAGCGAGTGTTACATGGCCATTACATAACAGCACCCAGACACCCTCCCTCTACCACACATAGAGCCTCCAGGTTTTTTTTTCAACACGGACATAACACAAAATATAGCAGAAAACAGGCTGCAGTTCCCCTGAAATATTAACATAGGGAAAGGGTCAGGCATCTTAAAAGGTGAGCATCTACCCCAGAGGCAGAAAGGGCACTGAAGAAGCACAGTCAATGCTAAAGTCAAGCTAGATGGGATGTTTCCTACCTAACACACAGTCTTCCTCTTTGGAAGATTGAAAGAGATCATTCAAAATCTGGTATCTTGGCTTTAGCACTGGAACCTGGCAATGCTAACTGAGCAAGGGCTTGGGAAGCCAGTGTCACCTCCCACGTGGTGGCTGCAGCATCACAACACTTTAATATTTGGGAGTGGTAAGAAGGGAAGACAATGCAAGTGAATTCCTTTGGGCATGGCAATTATGCTTCCACCATAAGAGCGGTGCTCTACTGGCACATTTTACGAGCTACGACGTTCAACTGTCTTGAGTGTGAGAGCCCAGTCTCTCTTGATAGAGATTAATAACTCTGTTCACAGGATCCTGAGCTACACTCCCCTCTACACTGTGAGCAGGTCACCTTGGCAGCCCTGTGTAACCAATGCCTTTATCCACTACTGCACAAGTCAGTCTTCTCCACAGTCAGACTTAGAGGAGTGAATTCACTGCGTCTTACAGACAAACTAGTTTTATCCACATCACATGCGTGTTAGGAGAGCGTTCAGCATGCTGTGCAGTCTGCAAAACTGGTCATTGGTTCTCTGTTCTTGTCTCTGTTCAGCTGGACCCATCCAAGCATCTGTGCAGTTTTTCAGCCACCTGCCTAATTATAGGGAAATACTTCATGGACCAGCTCAGTAGCCTGTTCAGTTCGAAGAGCACTGAATCAAGAAATACAGCCTCTCCCAGCACAGTCATGGCCGCAACTCAGACTCCTGACAGATACTGGCGACGTTACACAAATCGCTCCAGCTCCAGATGCTTTTCTAAGTCACGTTGTGAATCTGCATGATAGCTGCTGCCAAAATGGCAAGGCCTCCATCCTAGCCTCATGACCCTACTGACTCCATCATGCTGGCAGCGGTTGCCAGCTGCCCCCACAGGGACACAGCTCCAGAGTCTAAACCTGGAGACTTAACTGAGTGCGCTGGCTCCCACCCTATCCCTTCCACGCTAGGGGCAGCTGAGCATGGTCACGCTGCAAACTGGACTGGGGACCTGAGCCAGCTAAACATTGTCTCTTTGCTCCTAGCTGAGTTAGCGTTCACATAGAACAAGGACAAAACAAGCCATTGGCTATGTGGTTACTTCTAGTGAGTCCTTATCGTAGCAGTCTGCTGAACTACAGCCCCTCTGTGCCCTGCCCCTGAAGCTGAAAATACAGGGCTGCACGAGGGAAGAGGCTCCCATCTACACCGATAACTTTTTTGGAAATTAAAGTCAGACAGCACGTTACAGACTGTAACTTGTTAAGCAGCAGTGGGCAAGAAAACTAATAACTGAGCCTAGTAAGCCACTCCTTCGTGCACCAAAAGGACACATTTACCTGCATTAAAAACATGGACGTCAATCTGCCGCAGAGTCTCATAGTCTTCTCCAGAGCAATATCCGCCAAAGGAATAGACCTTGTGCCCGACGGCCACAGCCGCGTGGTTCACCCTCCGCGGCCCACCTTCCAAGTGCACTGCCCACCGTAGCATTCCTCCCTGCAAGCCAAACAGTCTTCAGGGCCGCCAGCACCACAGCCGCATGCTTCCTGGGTCACCACGATGTCACCTGGCTCTGTAACAGAGACAGAATGCTAAAATAACATGATCCATCTTGCAGGTCTTCCTATCTTCCTTGAATGCCAACTACAAAGGTCACATTTCCGTATCCTTACTCATCTGCCTCCCAGCTGGAGATGGTTTTACTCTCCCCTTGGGAAGGAGACACAAGGCGGGTACCGTAACCTGAGCAAGGCTCAGAAGAGCAAGCAGAGATGCCCTCGCATACAAAAAAAACTCACGGTGGCTGTACAGGCAGCCCAAGCCAAGCACCTTTGGCAAAGGCAGCCGAGTGCTGCGCACCCGGCCGTGCCCTGGTGATGTACACATCATGTACATGCCAGAACAATTTGTCCGCATGAATGAAAACACACAGCAAGAGGCAATTGTGAAGGTGAAATGAACAGAGCCAGAGGGAAGAGAGTGTGCTCTTTGGATCAGTTGTGAGAAACAGCAGAGGAAAATATTTTAAAAAAGCACCCAACAAAAGATCCCAAAGAACCATCCCACATAAAGCAATGGGCTCCCCAATATGGGGGTGGACTACAACACTAGCATTTGAACTCACTGAGTTGAGCACTAGAGTCCATCTTAATTAAACACGAAAGAAAAGAAACCCCCTAGTCTGGGAAGGAAACTCTTTGCTAATGATCAGAATAAGGCCTTTTTCTCCTGCAGCAAATCCAGGCATAACTATGAAAATTTTGTAACATCATATCTCAGTTAAGAAACCGATATGCTTCACGCTTCGAACAGATGGCTTAGATCAGCTCTTAGAGAAGTCACCACAGCTGATTTTTGCAGAGATTCGCCTTTGGATCTAAGGATCTGGAGCACAGTCCTGCCCAGCTGCTTCTGAAAAAGCGGGTCAGTTCAATTCTTTAACAGTTTTCCCCCAGCTGAAAAAGAGCCATTAGAAGAGATGTCAGTGTTTCAGACAGCCTAAAGAAAATTCTCTTTTTTATTGCTTGGTTCTAGCTTCTTGGAAGACACAGTCAAAGCGCTCCCACCCCACACCCAGTTTTAGCATTTGCAGAACACACAGAAATTTGCGGATGCCTTAGAATGAGAACTGGAATTCCTACACATTTTCTCTGTCCCTTTTCTTTTCGGACAGTAGTGAGTTTTCACAAGGAGAACTTTCCTCCTGTTTAAAGTTTCTGAAGTAGCTGGAGAGCAGCAAGGAGGGGCAGCGCCATGCTGCTCTGCTCCAATTGGCCTCCCCCGGCCCTTCAGCCAAGCAGAACCACCGCTCACAACCGGGCACCTGTACGGCCCATCAGCAGCCTGGTCACCGCAGCATCCGGCCCACCTGCACACCCCCATTTTATCCCCACCTGGGGAAAGAGTCAGAGATGCTGCCCAACAGGGAGCTCCTGGCATGGAGCAGAGCTCAGGTTTCCAGCGCCAGCCATGCACGCTACATCATCAAAAGCATCCAGAAACCACTTGCTTCATTCCAGAACTCCTAAACCTCAGCAAAATTTAAGCAATTTCTTTTTAAAGTTATTTCTTTTTCAAGTTGTTCCCAAAATAGAGACTGGCAGCCAGAGCATGCTCTGTACCTGAAAGTTACAGCAACGGGACATGTGCAAAGTCCAAACAGAGAGCATCCTGCAGTCTTACTTGCAACAGATGAGCGCAGACCAAGGAGTCCCCCCAGCGAAGCTGCTTCTCCCTGCAGCAACCACCGTAACCTAAATTGCAGTCAGCAACCCAGATAGTCACATCAAGCTTTTCTCCAGCAGAGCTGCTCCAGAAGGGCCCAGGAACAGTCCCCCTCTGCTACAGGCCATGCTTCACTGTATGTCTGGGACCACCCCAAATTCAGATCTAGCAGGTTTGGTTTTTGTTTTTTAAATTACTACATTTTTTTTTTTAAGCCAGCAGCAGCTCTTGTATAAGTCCTCCGCAAAGCTACAGAATAGATGAGTTTCCATGGAGACCACCAAAGTCACCTTTCAGGCTATTTTGAAGGCTTCACATATCTAAAATCTGTTTCCTGCCTCAGTCATGAGTTATCGCTGAAAAATCTAACTAATATTTTGCTCAAAATCGCTTCTCGGTTAAGGGATTCTGTAAGAGACTCCTCGAGGAGCTTAACTGGACTTTATCACCGGCGTCAATATTTTCAACACGCTTCAGACTGAGCCCGCTCCTGGAAGATTAAGAGGATGAATCTTACTTCCAAGTTCTCCACTTGGTTCCCCCGGCAGTAGAGGAGCACAGCAGCCTGGCGTGGCAGGCAGGCATCGTACCAAGCCGCCTGCCTTTTTTGCCAGAAAGGCTGGGAAAACTCTTCTTCACCCTTGGGAGTTCACTCAAGCCATGTGCCGAGGAGCACGCTGCTGCCAGAGCGGGACGCTGGTCCTTTCACTCCAACAGGAACAGTTTCATATTAAGATAAGCCATAGGAACACAGGAAAGGAAGGCTGCACATCCTAAGAAGTTAATCCGGTCAACTGAGAGGCATTAGCTCAAAGCCCAGCTGATTACGCTGTAGGAAACAATCTTGATGTTGTAGCAACAATGTTGCAATGTTGTTTCCTACAAGTTCAATTACTGGGAAAGGTTTTTTCCAGAGATCAGCCCTTCCCAGGAGGCAGGCGGTTGTACGCAGGCCCTGGGTGGGAGTGATGGGGTTGAAGTTGGCTGCACTTTGCCTTGGCTGGGGACGGGGATACCCCTTCAGAGCAAACACAAAGCTTAGCCAGCACAGCCTCTTGCTGCCACTCGTCAGGCCCAGGGCATGCAGAAACGCTCATTCGCTATATGAAAACAATCAGAAGCATGAAGCGATGCTTACAGGATCATATATTAAAAGGCAAAGGGAAACACAGGATTTAACAAGCTGCCAGGCTTTTTCCAAACCCGAGTGCTCTTCTCTGCACTGTAATAAAGACACCCAGCCGGACTCCGTCTTCCTCTTCTGCCGCTGGCCACAACCCTACCCTGAAACTGTCACATCGTCGTCCCGCCTTCGCCAAGCACTTGTTCTCCCCTTTTTGGCCACGCACGCATCCACCCCCCTCTCCTCCCTGCACAGCCCCACAGCCCCGTCTCGCGAGGATCCCCCGCTCCTCCCCATGCTTTCTGCGCCCAGCTCCAGCCTCTCTCCTCTCCTGCCTTTTTTTTTGAAATCATTTCATTAAAGCCATCTCCTGTCCCAAAGTTGATTTTTCTCCTGCAGTTCCCCTCTCTGCACTATCTGCAAATACGAGTTAAACACATTTTTTGAGAAAATGTTATTTTCTGCCCTACCACTATGCATGCTGTTAAGTTCCATTTCAGGTTTTGATTTCCAATGATAATTTATATGATATAAATGAGGACATAAATATACCACTTTCCAACCTCATTTCTATGAGGACTTCTTAATAGGAGGCATTAATACACTTGATATTAGGCAGTGTGCCTTTATATCTTTAGATAGATAAATATCTTTAGATATAAATAATACATAAAGATATATAATATAAACATAATATAAAGATATAAATATCTATAAAATAAAGATATAAAAATCTTTAGATAGATGTCTTTAAAGATTACACAGGGCACAGCTGGGGGGAGCGGGGAACAGCAAAATAGATATGAAACAATTTACTAACAATTTCCCCCAACGGTACAATATTAAGTTATGCAAAATACCTTCTGTGATTTCTCATTTAGGATACCAGCAACAGGCATGTAGGCTATAAAACACAGAAATATTGATAAGACAGAGGCAAATTGTACCAGAGAACCAGGAGGAGACTGGCTGCAGGAGGCGGCACACACCCCAGCTCAGGCAAACCAGGTGGCTTTTTCACTCTGCACCGCAAACCGAAGGGACAGTTAGCGACACTAGCATTCATCGTGGGTCAGAGGAAGGGCTTTTACACCACAGAAAAATTAAGCTTGAATCGTTTAAATCACAAAAGCTATCGCTACTGCCAAAAGCCAGCAGGGTAGGAGGAAGGTTGCCTTCTACATAGATTCATGCAGACACTGAGCTAAGCATGTGTCCTTTTTCTGGATCCTGCTGAGCCACCCCTCTCCTCCCCAAAGCTGCACCTCTTTTAGAGCAGCCTCTGCAGCTCATCTGCGCCCACAGCAGAAGCTGGTTGAAGGTCTGAGGAATCTCCTTTGACTGATTCAGCATGTCCAGCTGGAATCGCGCCCCAACGGCCCCAGGAACTATGACTGTATACTTATAAGGAGACCAAAAAGCTCCATCAAAACAAGCACAAGTTTCTTATACAGTGACAGAAGAGATTTTTTTAGATGAAACAAAACCAAAGAAACTGCACTCCCACATGCTCTGTTAGCTCGGCATACGCTCTCTCGCCTTAGATCAGGAAGCCCTGGCTGACTCTCTTCCCCCAGTCTCAGCTGGGAGAAGCGATGCGCTGAGCACCTTAACCATGCGCACGCACGCACTCGGGGTCTCCACAGAAGGGCACATGTTTAAGCCACCGCTTGATTTCACTGATGCACATGTCAGCTCCCCACTTCACTTCTCCAAAAACTAATAGATCTTTTCATTTCATTTTGCACTCAGACAGGCAGCAATCACGCAATCTTCACAACTCCCCATTTCCCTGGTCTGGCATCATCTATCTGGAGTTACAGTCAAGCACAGAGAACGCAGAGAAATTTGGGTTGAAACCCTGGCAGGTCCTCTCATTAATTGCCAGGAATAAGAACGTTTCTAAAAATCAGGTTACACTTCACCTACTGTTGAAGTACCCGATGCTGATGATGCTGGAAATTAAGTGAGCATGGCAATGAGTTGCTCCTGTGCCACTAAGCACAGGGAAGCTAAAATTAAAAAGTGCTCAAAATAACCTGCTATGGTCCCACAGAAATGCCTGAAGCCCTCCACTGACTGTGCACAGCACCACAAGCCCAGGTACATGCTTCCAGAGCAAGTGGTGCAACAACAGCTGTGGGGTGACCGCAGATGGGCTCTGTCGCTGCAGTCAGGCGTGACACCTGACCACAAGTGGAAGCTCACAAGTCTGTCAGCAGAGAAATAGCTATGGACGTCCTTCAACACCTCCCTTGTTCTTTGTCAGCGCTGACATCCAGCGAAGGGAGCGCAGCAATTCACCCGGGGCATTTCACTGCTAGGCAAGGGAACAACCAGATTTTAAGTCAGCTCTGCGTTCTTCAAATACAGCACCTACAGACAACACTCCCAGTTCTCTGGCTGTGCTGTTGTCTGAAGATGCACATAATGCGTGAAACAACCTTCATCCTAACTGCCCCAGCTTACACCTAACAAGATTCTGCCAGAACAGAATATAGCCATCTGAGATCACTAGAAAAATCACTCAATAATTTCTCACTATCATACCTTCCAAAACTGTTGTGGTGACTTGAGCAAAGTGGCAATGGGGGGGGAAAAAAAAAAAAAAAAAGTAATCATGGTTTTTACAGTCAGATTTTTCAGCTGTTTGTTCTATTTGCTTTAGACTTTCTATTTTCAATCCCTACAATTAACTAAGAAAACATTTCGTTCAAGATAGAAAGCTACTGACCATCTCCAAGTACAGCAACCAGATGATAATCTCAGAACAAAAATATATATCCTTGGATCCACTTCTTCGCGCAAAGAGAGTTCACCGGGCTGCCTCATTCCTCTATGCACACAGAAAGAAACCTAGAGGCATTTCTGAAAGCCGCTCAGATTAGCCTTGCTGCAGCCAATTCCCACAGCAAGGGGGAGAAACCCCACAGAAAGTGGCCTAGATTTTCAAGGGCTTGCTCTATCACCCCCAGAATTACAGCACCACCCCAAGCAGAGCAGCCTACTGCCCCTGCAAAGTCGCTCTGGAGAGCAAATCCTACCGTGTGGCTGCCTCAGTCCCGTCTCCCAAAAGATGCCAGCCACAAGGTTTAGTAATACTTAAAATAGCCCAGCCAGCTCACAGCAGTCCATATAGACAGTTCTATTTCAAGCACATGCAACTTACTGTTAGAGATAGCACAAGAACAACCCGCTTTCTTCACTCATGCTTGACATTTATCTGATGCTTTGACTATTTATGCCAAGGCAGTGTGAAATTGCAAGCTTGCACATTCAGCAGCTTGGACACTCGCAACGCAATTCTAGCGCCAATAAACTAGACGGTTTAGCTGAGCTTGTTAACCGAGACCAATCTGGAAGCTCATGTCAGACACAGGAATCATTCTGCTCAGGCAGAAATTTATTCCTGTGTCTCTCCCTGCAGACAGCAGCACTGCCTCCTTATTTTTGCCCAAATATTTTGCCCACCGCTGACTTACTTTTGCCCAAAGCCCAGCTAAGATTCTGCACCTACTGAGCTGACTTCTCCCCTCGCCTCCCAACCCCCGCTTGCCGCTTCTCTACAGAGCGCGCCTCAGCTTCGGAGATATTCCTCGACCTCCTCTCCCCCGCCAGGAATTTGCCTCTGGCCTCTGTCAAGCTGTTTCTGCCACGCCAAGGGCAGCCCTTGGGAGGGAGCGGGCTCAGGAAAGCCGAGGTGACAGCTAACGCCGCGTTTCTTGCTTTACGCAAAGCCGCGCCGTTTTCTTCCTCTGCGCCTGCTGCCACAGCGACGCCAGGACCCTGCAGGCAGAGCGTTCCGCTGGGCTCAGCGGGCGGCCAGGCACAGCCAGGGCGGGCTCACGGCGCTCACCGCTCTCAGTCTTTGCCCTGCCCCGGCGCACGGGGCCGGGAAGGGCCAGGCGCGAAGCCCCAAGCCTACCAACGTGGCCAAGCCCGCGCGAAAGCGCGAACGGGCTGAAATCGCGCGAGCCCGCGGGGATGGAGGGAGAAGGCCCGGCGGCGGTTACACCAGGGCGAGGAGCAGGAGGGCAGCCTCCCCGGCAGGGACCCGCCAGCCCCCGGGGAAGGAGGGAGGCGAGTGGGGTCGGCTGGCCGCCCCCGAGCCCCTCAGGGCCGCCCCGCGCCTCCAACCGCCGCCCCCCGACCAGCGGCCGAGGGCAACCGGCGAAGGCGGCGGCCCCGCGCCCCCGGGCGCGGCCCTCACGGAGGGGCTCGGCGGTAGCTCCAGCCCCCCCGCCGGCCCCCGGCACCAGCGTAGCTCCGCCAGCTCCCCGGGAGGGCGGCGCGGGCGCCCCGCCCCGCCCCGCTCCGCCCCGCCGGCCGGTCGGTCCCTCTCAGCCCCGGTCCCTCTCAGCCCCGGTCCCGTACCTGGCGGCGGGAAGGCGGCCCGGCAGCCCCGCTCCGACGGCCGCGCCCGCCGCTCCCTGGGACTTGTAGTCCGGCGCCGCCCCGCCCGCCCGGGACCGCGGGCGCCCTCCCCCGCCGGGGCGGCACAGCCTAGCACGGCCCCGCGGGGCCCCTCCGGGGGTGCCGGGCCCAGGCCCCCCTCGGGGGTGGCGCCTGCCGTGCCCTGCCCCGCCCTGCCCCGCCACGGGCACGGTCCCCCCCGCGCTGCGCCGGCCCCGCGGCAGAGCACGATACGGCGGCGCCTGGAGGGGCCGGGGGCGGCGGGGGAGGGCGGCGGCGGTGGCGGCGCGTGCCGGCCGCCCACACCCCCCCTCCCCCCCGCCTCGGGACTACAACACCCACAGTGCTCCGCGGCGGCGGCGCTTCCGGGCGGCGGCGGTGCCTCCCCGGCGCCGCGCCCGGTGGATGGCGGTGGCGCGGAGCATGGGGCCGGAGCGGGTGTGTCCCGAGGAGCCGGGGCCGCCGGAGGCCCCCGACGGTGCGGCGGGCTGGAGCGGCGACGACGACGACGAAGAGGAGGAAGAGGAGGAGGAGGAGGAGGAGGGAGAAGGCGGCGGCGGGTACTTGTACCAGCCACTGAGCCAGGAGCCGGAGCAGGGCCCCGGCGAGGCGGGCCCCCCCGCTGCCCCGGCGGGCTGCGCCGAGCCGGGCCCCGGCCTGCAGGAGCGGCTGCAGGTACCGCCCAGCGCCTCCCGCCGGGCCGGGCCGGGGGTGGGGGGAGACCCGGCGGCGGGGCGGCGCGGTCCCGCGGGCAGGGGAACGGGCCCGGCCCCCACTGCCCGCCTTTCTCTGCAGATGCTGAGGCTGCACCTGCCCGACCCGCCGGCAGACAGCGAGGAGGAGGAGGAGGCGGCGGCGGCGGCGGCAGGCGCCGCGGCGCAAAGCAGCCGCAGCTCCATCCCCATGGATGCAGGTAACAGCGTCTCCGGCCGGGCCCTCCCGGCCGCCCTGCGCGGCGCTCGGCCGCGGTCTCATGCCCTCTCTGTTCCCAGAGCATGTGGAGCTGGTGAAGAGGACGATGGCCAGCGTGAAGCTTCCCAGCCTGGGCATCCCCGCGTGGGCCAGCCAGATCTCGGAGGACCAGTGGAAGGACGTGGTGCAGCGCACACTGCAAGCCCGTCAGAGCCTCAGTGGCCCCAGGCCCGAGTGGAAGTGAGGGCCAAGCTGCGGCGTGGGGGCTGCTAACCCCAGCCCTCCCTCCGCTGCGCAGGCGAGGCAAGCGCCCGCTGCCTCGGAGCCGGGTGGTGACGGGACTTGCCGGCACTGACCTTCCAGTTTCTCCCACCGACATTGTCCGACTTCCCTTCCTGCTCCTCTTTCGTGGTTCTGGCTGGTGCGTAAGTCACTGTGATGTCCTTGTGTTGGCTTCCTCTGCCTCCAAGGAGCCCGACCGGTTTCCATACCTGTGTGCGTGTGGAGGGAGGGGGCTTGGCCGGCTTTGCCCAGATTCCCTTGGGACGAACACTGGATTTGTCCCTGTGCTGTCAGTGCTGGAGAAGTCCCTCTCCACACTAGGGCCCCTCCTCCCAGGACACGGGCTGCGTGTTGGAATATCAGAGGTGGAGTCCAACGTGTCTTTCCAAGAGATCGGTTTTATTTAGTTCTGTACATACAGGGACATCTGTACAAAATCCAACACTTTCAACTATGTAATGCTCTACTGAAAATAAAGTACACCATATGTACATATGAACTGTAAGCAGCTTAATACTTGTGTCCAGGGGGTGAATGCAGTAGTTAATTTTGCTTGTTCCCTCGGGAGGAGGGAGCTAGGTGAAGTGGAAGAGGCAGCTCCAGTTCTGTCCATTTGGCTGATGTGGGGAAAGGCATAGGCAGAAATGAGCAGCACTAATGCTAGAAACCAAGTGTTGAGCAAGGGGCAGCTGTAGCGTGGCAGACGCAGGTCTGCATATGAGCCGTACGTGTGGCAGAGGGGGGTGAACACACTCCCCGCTTTCTCACATGGTCCCCTTCTTAGATGTCCAGGACACTGGAATGAATAGGCAGCAAACTAATGGCAATGTGAAGGTACTAAGCATAAGTTCCCTGACCCTGAACAAGACACACAAAGCTATGAGAACATCGAAGCCGTACAGCACGCAGTCGTGATGCGTTGCAGTCCTGCCCCTGCATGTGGCACAACCCCGGCAGCATTCCTCTGGCCATGCTCGGGGACTGCCAGCAGAGACAGACCATGTGCAGGACCGCGACAGCCTCTGTGCACCAGAAGTCTCTCCCTTCAGCAGGCAGAACAGCCTGCAGCAGGGAAAGGCAGCCACTGCCTAGCAACATGCAGGCTCGAGTGAGGGCACACACATGCTGTAGCACTCTAAAAGTGAGGTGGCGGCTTATAACACAACACTAAGCGGACAAGTTGGAAAGCCTGTACTGCAACGGGAAGAAACATCCTCCCCAGCCAGAGCCCTGCTGCGGGTGGCGCTCGGCCGTCCTCGTCTCCGCTGTGCCCCGAGATGCCTGCTGCTCCTGTGCATCATCCGGCATCACCCAGTGCACGTCTACATGCTGTGCAGGCGTGAGGTAATTGATTGGCAGCTGACCATGAGTTCGGACTAACGTTCAAAATAAGCAATAACCTCCCTGAGGTGTTTCATAAGTCTTCTGATGAACTGGCCCACCGCATGAAGTGGAGGGGAGGCGGGGTCCTGCGTGACTGTGGGTGATCTCGCACATACTCACGTTTGCCAGCTGCTCCTAAGAGATGGTGGCATGCCTATTGAGGGCCGAACTGAAAGAGAGCTAAACAGGGCAGGGGGTACAGGATACACAGGGGAAAAACAGCTTAGTTTGGGTTGGAGGAAAGATGTGCTGCACACCAGCAGTAAGATTAGAGGGGATGAACCTCTGACCTGGGAATGGTTTACTGGTGAGGACAAGCAGATACACCAGGACCTTCTGCAACATCCCATGATGTTGCAAAGCAGTGTCAGACTAGCACCGACCCCGTAAGCTCCCTGCGCTACTGCAAACCCACTTAAGCTTATGTATCAAGAAAGCAAGCGCAGCAGGTAAGAAGCAAGGAAGACTCCCTTTTCTATCACAAGCCAGCCTCTCTAAGGTGGCACCTTGGCCTGGCACTGAATCTGCACCACAGAAGGCATGGGAGAAAGCTGGATCACAGTAGCACTCAAGTGCTGCGCAACCCCCTGGGCTATCAGCAAGTGCGCTCTAAATGCTAAATTAGCACAAGTCCCTGATGCACCATATGATAACTAACAAGGGCCTCAGGCCACAGCAGGTGCCAAAGTAACAGGGCGAGGCGAACTTTGCTCAGAGCACCCACGGAAGCAATTCAGCAGTAGCACCTAGCTGTTGATCATAAAGAGGAGACAACTGAACACTCAGAAACTCAGCTTGGCCCCATAACGTGTATCCATTGCTTCCACTAGTTTGCAGAAATAACTTTAGCAGCACAAGCTTCCTAGAAACCCTGGCCACTGCAGAGCTAAGGATGGGATACAGCAACAAAGGGAGAGCTGCAGGAGTATTTTAATTGAGCAGGTAGAGGAAGAAAGCAGAAGTCAGTGGCTGACACCTGCTACAAAGCGGGAAGTTAATTCTGGGCCCACGATTAACCCAAGACATCGGGATGGAGACAAGTCAGCACGGACCAACACAAACAGCTGAAGGAATTCACTTTCCCACAAGAGAGCTTCTAAGGATGCTCTAAAGGGAGGGCTGCAATAGTATGTAGTGCTTGCACCCAGCTTTACTGGGGGTGGCGAAGCACTGAACCCCCACTCCACTGACAGGGGAACAGAACAAGGGGCTTGAAGCAAAAGAAAGGTGGAAGCGAACATCTCCTCCGCTGTACGCGAGACCCTCCAGCTGCGGAGCTGCACCCCAAGGCAGGGCGGAGAGGCAGCAGAGCCCCCACAAACTCTGCCACACGCTCCTGCCCTGAGCTCAGCCTGACCTCTGACCGCCGCAGGGCTTGGCTGCACAGGCAGCACGGGGGCAGGCATGGCAGAGGTGGGCACTTGGGGCTTACAGCAGCATGCTGAGCCACGCGCGGCAGTCTCTGGCCAACACAGAGCCTGTGTTGCAGGGCAGCAAGGCTCTGGCTCCCAGGCAGAGTAAGAACCAGGTGGCAGCTGGAAATGAAGTGACTCCTGCCTGGGCTGATACAATCGCAGGTCAGGCAGGCTCCCTTCACGCACGCACATCCAAGGTGGAAAAGCAGGAGGAAGGAGGAAAAGCAGGAGGACATGACAGTGGTGAGATACAAGTTATAACGTAAAACCAGATCTACCCTGGAGGGGTGCAGATGGAGTGGAGGACAGGCACAGCTCACCATGTTCATTCCTTATTTATACATGAGAACTGAGTGCATTTCCGTGACCCCTGGGGGAAAAGGATGGGGCAGAGCTTCCTGGGCCAGCTCCTGAGCCCGTCAGAGAGCCTCCTGGCTTGAGGTGAGAAACTCTTCTGCTCTCTTGTGGGCCTCCAGGGCTTTTATAGTGTAGACGTCCTGAGGAAGCTCAGATTTCCGACGCAGCAAAACTTTCTCCTTCTTAATGTCTTTCAGCATCTACAGACAAACCAAAGGAGTCAGGGATCAGTAGCAAACCCCTTCACCTCTCCAGCCTCCCCATTCCCTGACTCCAACCACTCTAGGATACGCTGGGTGACACCGCAGCATGCTGCACAACAGGCTGAGAGCCAAACACAGACCAAAAGGACACAGAAAAGTCCCACTTGCACTTTTTCCAGAGTGTGAAGGTTAGATAAACTCCACTCTTCAGACTACAGGTTGATCTCTAATGACCAGGGATAAGAGTAGGGGCATTTACCCTCAGAACACTTGGAAAGTGCCAGTTCTGGCTGCTAGACCCTGGACTGACTATGCTGATGTCCTGGCTGGTCTGAGAGTAATTGTGGAAGGACCCTAGTCACCTACACACCTGCACAGCCTCCGTCTCTACCGTTTTCTTCAGTAGCTGTATATCCTCCGCAGTTGGGGTCTCCGTTTCCATACAGCAGACAGGAGGCAATGGTGGAGGTGCGTAATACATGGGGTACTGCAGACAACACAGACAGCTGGAGAGTCAGCACGCCATCCAACACCAAGCCTTCCCCCCCAGCATCCTAACACAGCACGGCACACTTCTTCCAGCTGCCCTCTCTGGCACCCGCAAAGGTAGTAGTAGGTACACAGACAGGAAAGGAGCATCTTCTACCCATTCCTACCTGTGCCCTCTGAGTCACAGCACACTGCATGTACAGCCGCAGCTGAGAGAGGAGTTCATAAACACATACATGCTCTCTATAAGGCATTACTTAGAGGTCAGTGCTACAGAGGGCCAGGCTGGTAAAACACTTCCAGCACCCCCAGGACACTGGGTTTTGGGAGGGACAGACCACCGCTGCAGCTGTGTGCACAGGACTGAGATCAGGTGCTAGAGCCTGCTCTCATGAGCTGAGGAAGCAGGTCAAGACCCCCAGCACATTCTTGTCTCATTCATCCTAGGTCCTGCTGTTACCCACCTGGGGGTTCAGCCGGGCCAGCTCCTCTATTTTCTGCCACATTTCTTCTCGTTCCTTCATCCTGAACCTTCCCCTGCAGAGAGAGAGAGAGAGAGAGAGAGAGCACACAAGTGTGAACTCCTGGGGAAAGTGCAGCTTTCACTCACAGGAAGAAAAAAGCAAGAGACAGCAGAAAAGTGCAGGCGAGGGGAAGAGTTGCTCTGTCTTTCAGAGACCCCTAATTCTATCTACAGGTGAGATGTGGCAAGAAGAGGGGACACGCTGCAGCTAGCAGGAGGTAGGCAGGCACACTCCTCGCTCACCTCAGAGCACAGGGTGGCAGCAGTGGGCTGCACAGGTACTTTTTCCCTGGCTTTGTGCTGCAGGAGTGGACCAGAGCGACTGGTTTCTGGAGTAAAGCAATGACACCAGTTTGGATGTCAAACACACATCTTCCTGGTGCCCCACAGATGCAGAGGGACAAACTGCCATTTCCAACAGAGCTGGGGCTCAACTGTCCACAGTTCCCTCTCTCTCTGGCCATAATACACCAGAGAGCTGCCCAAACCCCCAGGCACAGCTCTTGAACTTGGCACAGATTTTGGCACAGACCTTAAGTGACTGTTCAACTGGGCCACCTGTAAATCCCAGGGCAGTGAACATTCCCTGCAAACAGAGGTGAGCACCCACCACTCCTTGTTATTCTCTTCTACATTTTAAACATCTGCACTAAAATCTCTGCTTTATTTCTGATTTTAACTAACTATCTGGCTTTCATCTCAGCTACTAATCTCTCTAGAGCCCTATCTATCCCTGCTAAAGAAGTTCTTATACTCTGTAATCACCTCACACTCTTGAAATATATGTAAGAAAGTAGGCTAAAAATGAGAATGAAGTTGCCAAGCATTCAAGCAGCAGACTACTCCATCAGAGAACATAGGGTCAAAAAACCGCCAAAAAACCAAACCCCAAATGAATAACCCACACCTCATTTTCTGACAGAGCTCTGGAGATCTCTGCAGGGGACTGGGACCAGGAGTTAGCACTGATCTTCCCTAGCTCTTTCCTGCCTCATCCCCAATTTCTCCAGAATCCTTTTTAATGTCTGGTAAACAGAAACATACATATTACTCCAATCTTGCCACTGGAAATGTAGACCAATATGTCTGTCCACAAAGGCCCTCATATCATGAAGGCCACTGCCCCTCCAAAGCAATGTCCACTTTGCCGGTATCGTGTCTACCGCCATGCCATGTAAGGGTGTAACAAAGCTCATTTTCTTTGGCCAGACTACATCACATTACAGGTCTGGTACACAGTGAGCCAAGGGCTCTCATCCAGTCATTCAGCTCCATGTATCTCTAGCACCCGTTCTTTCCTTTCAGATCACCAAAGCAGTCCGAATAGCATCAGGGAAGCCCTCCGTTCCTCATCGCACTTTGAGATCCACCGGTTTACCCACCATGTGCTCAGCTGATATTGCAAAAGACCACCTTGCAAAGAGAATACTCAGTCTTACTAAGAACAACGCTTCTAAAAGTCTGAAAGCTTTACACCTGTGATCACTCTTTTCAAACAAGTATTTCCAAAGAATGAAACAAAGTTTTGTCTTTATTTTGATGCCACATTGACTTAACTCTAGTATTACAGCTGCCCAACATCCCTCTATAGGGGAAGCTTCCTCCCAACCTCATCAATCAGCCTGGCTTTACCTCCTACACTAGGACATTTCCATTGCAGTTTATCTGAAAGTGCCACTCATTCACGATTTGGAAAATCCTACCTTTCTAAACAGCAATGCCTCACAGGACAGCACTGAGTCTATGAGAGCGGCACCCCCAGCCCTGCTTTCTAGGTGATGCGTACCTCATCAGCTCCCTTCATTCCTGACCCCGTTACTCGCAGTATGAGAAAGCCACTGGCAGGACATTTGGAAAGGAAGAGCTATATAGGGAGGTATCTTCTCCTTCCCGCTGCTGTGGCCTACGCCGAAGGAAGCAAGGTAGCTGCTACCAGAGAGATGTCAGGTGTCAGGGTGGCCCCAGGGCATGCTGACACCACACTTCTTGAAAGGCAGCGTTCAAGGCCCTCGCGCTTTTACAGAAGGGCACGTACAGGACAAGACACTACCTATCTGCCCCAATCTCCCCACTGTCTTCTGAAGGGTTCTGATAATTCAAACAGGTTCAAGATCTCTGGGGAGATTAGCAAGGCGCAGTCAGTCCATCTGCACCGAACAGTAGAGAGCCTCCTCACATGTCCCGGGGAGAGTCTGTCCCTCCATGACCAGCCTTGGCTGCAGCTGCACAGCCAGGGGTGCAGCGGTGACAGGCCTGAGCTGGCATGTCACTTGTAGG
The DNA here is from genome assembly GCF_965638725.1 of Aptenodytes patagonicus. Lineage (NCBI taxonomy): Eukaryota > Metazoa > Chordata > Aves > Sphenisciformes > Spheniscidae > Aptenodytes > Aptenodytes patagonicus. The sequence goes on along the minus strand of NC_134951.1, from coordinate 117,686,742 downwards.
CATGGTAACTAATTAAAAACATGGCTAAGCCTTTTCTGAGCAGGCCTCTCAACATCTGGTTGCAGTCTAATTGTGTACCTACAAGCTCTCTCCTTTTCACTGTTTCACATTTACTGGCTTTGTTCGCATGTGCACGTCCTATTTCCTAGTTCATAGCACAAGGTCTCTAGCAGCTCATTGGGAAAACACTTCACAGGTGGTTTTTTTTTTTTTTCCTTTTTCCGTCTACGCTAAAGAAGCCTCAGTGCTTCAAACTCGTCAGTCTCACTGAATAAGGCTGAGGTCCTGTGGAAAAAGCAAGGCATCACACAGTTAAAGGTCAATCCTGCATTACAGTGATCCAGCCAGCATTCCCACAGGCAGCCTTCAGCATGGTGCTTTACTCCGGAGGCACTCGACATCACAGCCTCACAGGGTTTTATAAGAAAAAAAAAGTACTATTTCTACTCGGTTTAAGTCTCTGTGTTTGAAAGGAAAATGGCAATTGTCTGCAATGCCACATTACTGTCCACCCACAGGCATGGCCTGCAGTCAGCTCTGCCAGGGAGGCAGCAGAAATGAGCTGGGGATGCAGCATGTCTTGTCCACTGAAAGGGAGGCAACGGGACCTGCTGCTCACCAGAACAGGTCGCAGCGCTCTGCGGAAAGAAGAGCAGGTATGGGAAGTGCAGGAATGGCACCCCAAACTCCGAGGCAGACTCTTCGGCTACGAAATGGTCTTGTTCCACTGGGGAGACACTACTAAACAACACTTTCTCCTGCCACATGCTTTTTTTGTTAGAAAAACATGCTTCTTCTAACCCCATTCATTCCAGCAATGACTTATTCTATTACACTCCAGAACATGTAGCCACAGTGTTAAGCGCACATGGATTTGCTCATATTTCTTGGATATTTTAAAGATATGGAGGGAAAAGATGACATTTTCACAATGGACTTAAGCAAAGAACTCAGGCATACTGCTCTAGTAAACCCAGGTTTCTAATCCATCTTCCCAAGTGCATGCTTTTTCCCCCCACCATTGTCCTACGTCCTGTCCAGTCCCAGGCCCCTTGCCCAACAAACCCCCATCTTCTCCTCCTCTAACTTGTTCCCTTTACCTATCCTATTCCTACTATCTATTGACATTAAGAATAACACTACCACCATGACCACCACCACCACCCCCCAACCTGGCTCTTCACTGTACCTCTGCCCAAAGTTTCTACCTCCTTTCTACCTCCTTGTCCAGACAAGTTGCTATTCCCCCCCAGCCTGCTGTCCTACCCCATTCCCTTCTGCCACTGATTTCCCTTTCTAGTTGTTTCCCAGCCTGCCCCTACAGACTTTTCACAACATTCTCTCCCAGCTCCAGCATCCCTTCAGAGGGTAAACCTTTTCACACTTCTCAAGCCAGGAACAGCTGCTAATGACATGCCAGCAGAGTTGAGCCTTCTTGTTTTCGCCCAGAAAGGCCTCCTTCAGCTGGGTCCCTGTGGCAGGGAAATCCCGCTTAGCTGAGGAATTGTATCATGCTCACCATAGGTAAACTCATCTCGGATTCAGCTGCTAAAAGACACTTTTACATCCCGCCCACCAAGCTTTCAACTGACATTTTACCAAATTTGGTTATCTAGGACAGCAAAAGGTATATCCTTTATAAAAACCCAACACAAGGTTTTCTGAAGCTTAATTATGCAGAGAGGCACTAGAGGGAAAAAACCATCTTAACATGAGCAGAAAAGAGTGCAGCTCTGCCCATCCATTTCTTGGACAGCTCTGAGCTGCTTTTTGACCTTTTCCAGAACAATCCTCCATCAGCCACACACCAATGCTGAGAACAGTCACTCTCAGCAGGTCAGCATGGGTAGAAGCTAAACAGGTAGAAAAAGCTCCTGATGGAAACACCAGGTAGATCTCATAGTAAATGTGCTGTCACTGTGACTTAAAATATATGTGCAGACATTTGTGGGCTTCACAAATGCCCTAGAATGGGGAAAAAAAAAAACTTGCTTGCTCCCAATTTAGATGTTAACAAAACCTTAGTTTCTCCATATGCAGGTTACCCATCCCCAAGCTCTGATTCATATCTCAACTTTGTTATTTATTACTATTTCACAAAACAACTGAATGTATCCCAGAGCTCCCCACTGCCAGCAAGGGTTAGCCCTGCTTTCCCCACTGCCACCCCTGCGGCAGCCCTGGCTCATCCAGGAATGAGAAGCACTATTTTATGTCACTAAGTCAGCAGAAAACAGACACAGAAAAAAAAAAAGTTTCCTTCTAGCTTACTGAACTGACTCAGCTCACCAAGACAAGTCATACAAGCACCAAAACCAGCACAAGGAAGCAGAAAAAGTGGAGTTTTTTCCTCTTTACAGCATCATGGCACAAGTACTTGCTGAGCTCAGATTTTATGTCCACCATTTGCTCTTTGAAATTCCAGGTATTATTCCATCTTTATTATTGGAAAATTGAAAGCGTCCTGTGGCATGAAAGATGTATTATGCCCACTGCAGCAAAGCTCTTCAGAAAAGTCTTTCTAAAGCAGGATTCCACTGGTGTCACTACGACATATACAAACTGGTAAATATTTCCAAGGCAGAGCATAAGCGTCTCTACAAAGCTGAGTATCCTTTACATTGCAATTTATTTCCTCATGACCCAGCAAACTCTGTCACTCTTTTCCAAGCTACCGCTTCAGCAGAACTGAAAGGATTTTTATCAGGGCACACATTTTACCTCTTCTCATCCCTACACATAGTTATTGCTGAGGAATCCTACTTTTTGACAAAATGATTTGCACCACCTTTCCATTTCCCCTCCGCCTACTGGCATCTGCCATCTGTTACTGTACCCCAAGGAGACTCCAGGATGAGCTCAAGTTACTTGGCAAGAACCTCTTACTCACTTCTGCTTCTCTGCCTTGTATTGCTGCGTGCAGTCATCAAAAAGCTTTTGGTTCATCTCCATGAACAGCTTCAGTGCGTTGTAGATCAGCCCATGGATTGTCCTGCAAAGAAATGAGGAAAGAAGAACAAGTCATGGTGGTATCCTCCAGGTTCTCAGCCCTGAGTTAGCACCACTAGCACAGACAAGGGCTAACAGCAGCAGCAATCCATATACTACAGCAATGTGACAAAAGATTTTCACACAGTCCCAGCTCTCAGCATGGGAAAACCCCCTCCACAAACACAGCAGAGACTATCGCACAGGGAGAAAGAGACGGAGAAGAAAGAGAAGACCACTGGCACAGGTCTGCTCTACTGTGGTCAGACTAATGAGTGCAAAAATATGCATTCACACATTTAATTATTGTAGTTAGAAGCTGGAAAGGAAGGATGTTAGGGACCTGCTCAGGGCTGTTCTCAAGGGGGCTTTACCTAATCTAGCTTTAGTGCCTCCCACAGTTCACCTCGCATATACACAATGACTTTTTTGGGCTGCCCAGTCATGAGCTTTGTCACTGAGCTGCCCAAAACAGACATTCAGCAGCCCTGTAGAGATGGGAACCAGCACAAAGAATACCACAGAAGAAAGCCGACTTTGTGTCAGCAATTTATGGATAGGTTGCACTGTGTGTGAGCTCTCTCTGGGACAAGGACTCTCCTGGGGAATAAAAACAAGTATTGAAGCTGTCTCTGAAATACCTGACCCAGAGGCAAAAGATGAGAGACTCAGTAGATTGAGCTCTGTGCTTTGCCAGCTCTACAGATGGAATGAAGAAGAGAGCTACAGCCCCTACTGGACTTAGGCAGGCTGTCTGACAAAGTGTTGGAGTAGGCGAGCTATGGGAAGAAAGAGGAGAATCTGGTACTCAACCTGCCCTGAGAAGATGCGGCTAGTGCTAAAACAAAGACAAGGAGAAATAAGAGGAAAACACCTTCAGGACTTCTTCTGCCATACCACTGGGAAGGAGACAGGAAAAAAAGACAGAAACAGCAGAACCATGAATCTTGACTGGTACAAGAAGGAGACAGAACTGGTGAAGGGTTTCAGACAAGAACGTAAAGTCCTTTTCTGAACTCTGATCAGGAGGGGCGGTAACACTGAGTGAGAGCGTGTCTGTGCGCATCTGTCTGCACGCACACGTGCATATGTGCACACACATCATACACGTGTGTGCATGCATGTATGTGCCCGTCTGCACATGTGTGCGTATCTGGGTGTTTGTGTGCGTTCATGTCTGCGTGTCTGTGTCTACCCCAGTCTTTAGAGCACCCTTGACTGTTCCACCTCACAACCCTGTCTTTGCTACCACAGTATACTCCTAAGCTCTGGACTCACCCAGCCTCCCTAGAATTAATTATTTTGCTTTTTTCCACCCTCTAGAATAGGGGAAGATGACTTTTTTTTGTCTTCCTGTAGTTTTTGCTGGAAGATTTTAGGATCTCGACTGTAGACTGAGTATTTTTAGCTAATTCATTAAAAGGAAGTGAGTTTTACAACTTGAATTAACCAGGTAAGGAATCAATTGAAGAAGCAGTTGGAAGAAAGGAAGTTGATGGAGAACCATAAAACAGACTAGTATCAAGGAATCAGACACAGAGGGCGATAATTTGACATGGGACATCTGCCCGGTTAGTTCTGCTTTCTCTGTTCTTCCTGTACTCAAGGAGTCAGGCACTGCATTAGCCGAGGTCTCTGGTCATGGAGGGCATATGGGTGACCATTAGTTAACAAGCAGCCAGAAATTTGCTGGAAAACCTACTGCACACCTCCAAGAGACCGGCAGCGTTAGTGATATGCAGGTATCAAACTCCAGGTATACTCAAAGGCCCCAAGGCGGGTCATTGCAGGCGCCTGACCCATTGCAGAAGCAGGCCACTGTGGTCTGCTGCAGCACTTTTTCATGCTGATATTACTAACAACCCCTCTGGCTCAGCACCTGGTGTCACCGAGCACCATGCATCATTGCACTGTAGCAGCATGTCCCAAGATTGCCAGTAGGTCAAGCCATCCTGCATGCACAGCAAGTGCCAGGGCATGCAGAAAGACCTACTTGTTCCAGTGACTCTTGGAGTTCTTGTAGAGCGCTGGAAACATGATGGGGAGAATTTTGGCTGCGTTATCGCTGATCAGGCTCATGATATACTCGTTGTTCCAATAGTACAGCGCTCGCTCTGCCACCTGCAGTGGGAGAGAAAGCCACCCTTGGAGAGGATCCTTCCAGTAACACCTGTGGTGCACAGGGAAACTGTGCAGTGCTGAGACCAGAGCTTGTTACCACCCAGCTGAGGAGCAAATGTTTCCCCACAGCGTGGGCAGCAGGGCTGACCTTCACCAACTTCTACAAGGCCATTCATTCCTGCTGCCCAGCCTTCTTTCCCTTAGCCTCTGCCAGACACTTCTCAGTTTCCTGGGGAAAACCTCACATTCTTGACTAGGCGAGCCTACCATCGATATACTTGATGACTCCAACACCCTTTACACAACACTTGAGGACAGTCATGTCATCCACTCCAGGTCCCAGCTCAGACTAGCTCCAAGCCTCCTTTGTTTCCTCAGACTGTCCTCCGTAAAGCTCCATTCCCCCCATTCCTCCCTGGCCTTCCCCACAACAGAGTCTCTCTGGGCTTTGGAGCATGCTTCAGTCACCAGGCCCACAATTCATCCCCCTGATTTAGTAAGGGTGAAAATATGGAAAATCTTGGGGCAGCCATCCTGCTCTAACAAGACAAACAAGTCTAACAAGTTTCCATAGTGATAGATTCAACCACAGTTCTTCATATTTAACCCCAAATCTGAACAATGCAGATCACCAGGCTAATTTCTGCATTTAGTGCTAGCTTGAGAATGATTTAAAAACCTAGGAAGAGAGACATCCAGCCTCAGTTTTATATTTCAGATGATGGAGAACTCACTATATCCCCTTAACGTACTGTTCCACATGAGTAAACGAAGGGAAAGTCACCTGGTGTTCACTTACCTAGCTTTGGTTTCCAGCTATTAGATCCTGTTAAGCCTTTGTCTGCTAGATTAACACACAATCCACTCAGAGAAAACTCTCCCCCACCAAGGTGTTCAGACTTACCAAGAAGTCAATTCCTATTTTTGCTCTCAGACAAGCTGCAGACACAGAGACTGTTCAGCCTGACTGTATGGGATACCGTTGGGGTTAATTTTCTTAGGCTGTAAAGTGTTTGCACCTTCTCCAGGTTTTTCAGTCTTGTTTTTCAAAGAGTTGGCAGCAGATGAGGGCTGCTATCAAGCACAGGATGCCTCTCCTCCAGCCTTTACCCTACTTTGTTCAAGCTCTTTAGTTCCCTATGGTAGCTCCTTCCACACCCAAAGGTCATGTTAGTCCTTTGGTTCCCATCACCGCACCAGTAATCCATGACCAGCTGGTTTCCATCAGGCTCCCCCAGTCCCTTCCAGGAAACAGTGATCTTTTACATACACACGTGACCTAGACTGACCTCATTTTTGGCTTGTAAACACATGACTTTGTACCTTTCTGTAGCAAAACACAGACTGAAGCCAGTCTGCCTCACTGCGCAGTCACACTCACTCTGGGGGAGGGCTATGTCACTGTTTAACACCCCACCCATACCTGGGTCAGCCATGTGTTTCACCAGCAAGCTATCTTCTTCCTGGGCACTCTTCATGGCAACCTAAACCAGTGAGCCAAGAACATCTGCTAGGAGCTACTAGCAGGTCCTACCTCCCTGGACATTTTAAACCTAAGACTACCAGCCACAGAGATTGTTTTAGCCTGGTACTACAGCCAGCTTCCCTCAGGGGGAACAAGGAAGAAGCAGACTGTAGCACTTTTTCAGTATACGTCACTCTTTACCACCTACACCAGAATAATACGAAGTACCTTCTCTGCACACTGTCTCTTTGGCTGGCCTCCCTCCAAAACTGCAGCCAGCTTGGTTTTACTGCAACAGGGTGACACTGGATGGATCTCCTCTACGTTTGCTAGCCAAAACAGGAAGTGGCAGAGCACCTCTGCTCCAGCTCCAGCCTGCTGCAACACATGGTGCTGAACAGCACAGTGCAGCAGGAGGGGCTCCACCGATCCGCTTTGTTTTCTCTTTGGATGAGCTTGCTCTGTGGTTGTGGTGAGGGTTCTCACTGCCTCCCACCACATGTCACCCCAATACTCACCCTGGTCACACCTCCATGTGCCACTGATCCACAAACACAAGCCCAAAAGCTGTGGTGTCACCCTCACATGCCAAGTGGGTTACAAGCCAGTGCCCCACCCCTCCCTGAGCTGCAACCCACCTGGAAGTGTGGGCTGGAGACACACTTGGCCAACTGCCTGAACAAGGGCTCCATAACTTTCACAAACTCAGATGGCTCAATCACGTCCAGGATCTCCTCCAGCTCATTTAAAAACATCACCTCCTTGGGACTGTGAGTTTTCGGCCAGAACTTCAGCAAGCCCACAATCACCTGAGTGGGGAGGGTACAGAGACAGTGTTAGAGGTTGAAAGTTAACACCAGCTATGAAATAAATTTTTAAGGGTCTGGTCACAACAGCAGAGGGGACGAAGTAACAGAAGATACTTTCTAAGAAAGTCAGGGTGGATTGCCAGGGAAGAAAGAAGAGAAAAGCCCAAACTCTGCCAAGGTACACGCAAGACAGCAGCACTGCCCAGGCTGCTACGATTCTGTACTACAAGCACAAAGCTTAGAACCACTTTTTTCCCCAAACACAGCTTAACATGGAAGGCTCAAACCAGAGTGGGCAGTGGCTGCCAGATGGTGCAGAGCAACCATGGAAGATCAACTAATAAAATTGGAAATGCTATGGAGAAGATCACTGAGGAATCATTATTCAATACACCGCAGAGCTTGAACACTGGGGAGCACCCAATAAACAATGCAATGGATGGGTTTGGGACAAGGAAAAGGAAGTACAATTTCACACAAAAGTAATTGGATTACGGAGCTCATTCTTGCAAGACTTTGTGGAGACTCAAAGTCCAAACAGACTCCAGAAGGGAGTAGACAAGTTTATAGAGGTTACACCTAATGGTGATAATTAAATATGACAATGCACATGCAACTTCTGGCCGAGTAAACTATTGCTGTAAGCAATACTGGAAGAATATACTAGGGGAAGGGCTATATCCCACTTGATTTTATTTATTTTTAATATTGCTTCCTTCCCTACCCATCTGCTTCTAGACACGGTCAAAGGCAGGATCTAAGATCCTGCAGACCTTCACTCTGTTGGAGCCATTGGTACAGCATTTACAGAAATGCTAACTTTGTGGACACTAGATTCACATACAACTGGTGGTAGGAGTTGCTCTTTCAAACTGTGTACTTCAGCAACCTGATCCTGAAGCCAGCACTCGAGAGGAAGTTCACGGCAGTGGAGGGACAGTAGTGGGCAATGCAACAGCAAGATTAGAAACATCTGAGCATTGTTTCCACCAACACAAGGCTTGAGAAGCCAACAGTTTAGTATCCTCAGTGTTTGTCATTACTCAGGTCTGCCATTCAGGCAAAAGTTAGCTTCAGTGACTCAGACGTAATTTCTCCCACAGCTAAGGTGGTGCGAGGTGTGTCGAGTCTGTCTTTGCTATTACTGAGCACATCTGAGGTCTTGCTCACCTGGCAGTCATTCAGACTGCTGTTAATGCAAGAGCTACCATGTCAAGCCTTGCTGAGCAAGCTTCTGGGATGCCCACTCTGAGTGAGTATGGACCTAGTGAGTGATCTGGCCTCCTTCCAGCACTGGTGGCAACATCTCCTAGTGCATTCAGAGCCTTGCTGATGCACAAGCCCTGTAATTCTTCAAGACTTCAATAACCCCAGTCATCTCAGGAGTCTATTCAAAACCTTCACAAGCAGCATGCTTCAACAGGACACAATCTGTGGCCATACAGCCTTGGTATGTCTGATTGAGACCCAACACAACATCCACTGAAGGTAATGAAATTGGGTCATCCCACTGCTTTCCACAAGCACCAAACCAGACCTGGGTCTCTAATCCAGGGGCCACTAACCCATTACCCAGGAAGCATTGACGAGCTATGGAGCTTTACTATTTGAATAAGCTGCAAAATGAATCTTGGAAATATTGACAGATTTCTATTTCTTTCTTCTCCCTCACCCTACAGTAAGTGCTTTGGCAGGAGGCTGTTGGGCTGGATATCAGCCACAGGAAGTACTCAGCATGATCAGGAAGCTACTTTACGCAGTTTGTTTCGGAGCAGGCTTTTGGGAACACAGGAAATGGAGGACCCACATTTCAAGGAAAAGCTGGGAGGTCTGTTTCAGCACTGCTGGTGTCAGAGCTGAGGAGCCAGAAAGCTGGTAACAGCTGACCAGCTTCCACCGAGCACAGTCAGGCTCACCACGAATGCACACATTTCAGCCAGAGAACAGAACGACCTCAGCTAGCATTACTCATTAAAATGCTCACACTTTCTGGTGCTCCCTGCTACAGTGACACAAGCACACATTCTTTGGCCATCTGCTGTTTTGAGGCTGTGAAGCTTAGCTCTGTAGAAGACATTTCCTGGCCTGCAGTGGGTGGAGAAACACTTGTCTCCTGCTTGCGCCCTCTGCCAAGCCGGCATATAGCCTGGTTAACACTGCAGGTCTGTGCAGCCAGTAACTGGAATATGTGAGATCCTCATCTACACTGCTCACACATTTTAGAACCTGCTGTTTCCCAGCACTACATCCTGAAGGCAAATGTGTCTACAATGTGACTTAACACTACGGAGGTAGGAAACTGATGCTAGAGCAGGAAGGAACAGTGGCTTGCCTAAGTAGACCTTTGTGTCCCAGGTTCCTAACCTCATCCCCATGGTTTTTCAGCCAACTCCAGCAGTCTGGAGTGAACCCTTACTATTTCAGGGCCCCCACGAGCTCATGCTGGTTCCATCAGATATCAGATGGCCACGTGTTTTGTGTCTGCCGCATCTGTCAATAGCTAAAAGCTCTGCCCTGAAAGGACACCTTTGTATAGTGTTCCTTCTGCTACACCAAGATCCGAAGCACAAAGGAAGACTATAGCCCACCTTCCTGAATCTTTCAGGAGAGAATGCTAAAGGCTTGCACATGACTAGCACAGGGTACCAGGCCAAACCCAGTAAACAATCCAGTTGACTCCCAGACTCTTTAGCCTTTTTTCACCCTTGCCGTACTCTAAGGAAGCCGTGAAGTTTTTGGGACTTGACTGACACACAGAGGTTAAACAAGGTTACTCACTGGCTCTGTCAAGCTGCTGTCTTTCTCCAAGAACTGTACAACACAGTACGCCAACTGTAGGAAAGAAAACATGGCAAGATTAGAGCTTCCTCAAGCATACCTGAGGTTAGAGTGCCACCACCACATCACCCTAGGCTGGAAGTCACATTATGCCCTCCACAGTGTGTGTGATGAGCAGACAGTTGCAGCTCCAAACAAATCCAGTTGTTCTGATGGCAAGTGAAGGCTCTAAGACCAAGCAGGCAGGGCCTGAGCTCAGGAAATTTGTGCAGCATAAAGGATAAAACTTGAGCCATCTAGAGTAGTCCACAGCTAATACATTCAAATGCAAACACAGCTGCACATACGGGAAGGAACAAACCTGACTACCACAAAGCCCTGCCCCATAAAAACAAGGCCGGAGAACAGACATCACTGCTCAGTACCCATACTTTTTCACTTCCTAGCCTGGGTCCTGATCTTCTCTACTCTTCCATTATGTATTCTAAATTGCAAGAAATTAATCTCTATACCAGCCTAGCAACCCAGCACACTGATTTCTCCACATATCGCAGCAGTGACTAACAGCTGACACACCACACGCACAGGCTGATGACTGCAGCTCGGAATTTTACCTCTCAGCAGGGCCTCAATATTTCACAAACTTCCAGCACAGAAAGGCAAAGCAGGCCACAGCATTAAGTCAGCAGGAAATGGCAGGATACCCTCCTATTAGCCAGTGGCAAAAAGCACACATGTATACATACAGGCCCAGGCACCGCAACGCTGGGACGAACCACCACAGTAAGGGACTAGTGCAGAGCCCAAAACATCTCACAGCAGGAACTTTGTACAACACAGTGATCCAGCCCGGTGAATAGCTATAAGCAAGCCTGAACAACGGCTTTTGCAAGAATCACATTCTGCCCTGGGAACTTGAAGCACTTCTCACCTGCGGGTGGTAGACACTGAGAGACTTGACCTTGTGCAGTGGTAACAAGACTCTGATGAGGAACATCTTGTGCTCTTCCTTCAGAGGCAAAGCAAACCCGTTGATTATGCTGAGAAGAAACAAGAGTCTCGTTAACATCTTTACCCAGCAGAAACACAGTATCTCTCACCTCAAAAGAATCAGTGGCTTGCCCTAGCTCTCATTAGTCACTTGAGAAAGCACCCACCAGAAGAAGTGTGGTCACTGGGGCCCAACCTGCATACCATGCTCAGCGAGAGTGTTCCCTCAGCAGGCACGGCAGGGAAATGCCCCTGATGGGGCCTGGGCTCTGCCAGGCCTGTCCTGTGCCAGGCTGAGCCCACACACACTTAAGCAGAACCTCTGGGGAAGGCCAGCACAGAGGCAGCCCAGTCCTCGAGGCTTGTACTTTACAGAACAGGAGGATGGCGGCATAAGAGAGGGCTGCAAACAGAAAGGCAGTTGAAACCATGGAGAAGGCTGCTCACTGCTAAGGCTTCTCAGGGCTGTGAGGAACTCTTCTCTTTTACTGCCTGCTGAGGCAAGACAGCAAGTGTGACTGGACTCAAACTCAAAAGAACAGGAGACAAATCTGGGGAGGAGAAGGCTACCACTGCATTTATCGGCAGGCTGGAGAGTACTTTCACTGTGTGCTTCATCAGACTGAGATCCTCTGGAAGAGGTGGCTCCTGCAAGAAGTGCTGAAGGAAGGCACTGCCAGCTCATGCAGCACGCTGAGCTGGGAGGTCTCGCTCACTATGGGCCCTGTGGGACTTCCAAAAGTGCCCTCACCTTCCCAGAATCTCCAGCAGCTCTGCAATCCCATTGTGGTGCTCTGTTTCATAGATGAACCTAAAGAGAACAGAAGAATGAGAGGTCATTGCCAAACGCTGGATACAGTTTGATAAGCAAAAGGAAGGAAAACACTGGAGATGGGGAGTTTCCTAGCAAATAACAGAACTCCAAGATGACAGGGCAAGGTGTGAGAAATAGAAGCAAATAAATTCATGGCCCCCAGATCAGCTAAAGCTCACACGCCCCAACGTTTGCTATGTGCGCTGAAGAGAGCGCTATCACAACCTCACTGCTCTTAAGCACAGGTATAGCACAGGTAGGTTATCCCTACTAAAGTAGTGTGACATAACTGAGTTACTTAGCTAATCACAGTCTGGATCAGAGAGAATCACAGCCTAGTGCCCCAAATTTATCTCATTGGATTGTCCCACTCACTCACTAGGCCAATGGCACTAAGAAACATCTCACCTGTAAAATATATTGTTGATCTGCCGCCTCACATATGCTCGCAGACCCAGGAACTTCCCGTAGATCCTGTGCAGAATAGTCTTTAGGAAGTCTCGTTCTCTGGGGTCTTCACTGTCAAAGAGATCCAGCAGCTGTGGGGAGAGAAATTCAGTCAGTGTCTGCATACTGCCCATCTGGACAAAGCTACCAGCAACACTGGGCACGGCTACTGCTTGGCAAAAGGGGCTCTTTCAGTTGAGTGATGCCTTCAGCACCCTGAGTGCAGTGGTTGCTTCCCTGAAACATGCAGCCTCCTAGTCACACGCTGGAACTATCAACACTTCTTTCTTTCTTTCTTTCGTCTTCAGAAGCACAGTGATGGCTTGCACACTCTACAAAGCTGCATGTCCCCGGATTTCCCCTGCAAGGCCCCCAGTGCCCCTCTCCACCTGTACAATGAGTGATGAGTTCCAGGGACTACAGCTCACACACACTCTTGCCCTGCACAGAAAATTCTGGCTACTCATTCAAGACTAAACAGAGGAAAAAAGAAACCCCACATCATCAAGCACCTGCCGACAAAGCTGGACTGTTTGCACAACACCTTGACCAAAATCTGCTGCATGTCCTTCGGAAAGGTGGTGCACAGTGGCAGGGGCAACAATTACTTACAGATAGTACAAACTTCTGGTCAATGTATTTCTTGGCTACGTTTGGTTGAAAGTCAGGCGATTCCAGGAACCGGAGGAAGAACTCATACACCAGCTATGGGGGGAGAAGAGGAGATCACTTAGAAATCCCCCCCATCCTCTCACCAGAGTTTACTTCAGATTTTAAATGTTTTCCTTCTCCTTAAGGATTTGGGGAAATGCTGGGAAGCCTGAACAGGAGCACAGAAAACACAGGAACCTGTGTTTCCCCACCCAGTGGGATCAACTGAGCTGCCCTTGCTCTGATGGGCAGGGGGCTGGTGGCACATAACTGCCCAAGTCTGCATGAGATCTCATCACCTCAGGTCCTGCCAAAGACAACAGACAACTCAGATGAAGACACTAGGCCTGGGAAGCTCTTCTCCCACATTAAGCCCACGTCTCTATAGAGAACAGAAACCTTCAGAGGAGATGGCAAAGGCTCAGGCTTCATTGGAAGCCTTTGAGACACACCAAGGAAGAACAGAAAAGCAGAGAAATGAAACGGACCCCAGGAAAACATGCTATGTCCTCTGCCTTCTGGGGACTGACTCCAAATTGGCTTGGCCCTGCTAAGCCATGCGAACTGCATGCTGTGTCCCACTTGGACAACAAAGGACAGCTTGCTTTAAGAAGGCTGTCAGTGCTGAAACAGCAACTTCTGGTCCTGCTGTCCTCCTAAGGGATGAGTCCATTCCAGGGCTGACCCTGCCTAGTGCTTCTGAGGGGCCACTACGCCAAACAAGAGCACTGTATCCCAAAGGTCTGACTATGGAGTTGAAGGAGCTATGGGGTCACCCATCCACAGGATGCCTTGGCCCAGCTGCCAAGGACAACAGCACAGAAAAAACTCAGGTGATGACCAGAAAACTCAGCACACACTTGCCACAAATCCATGCTGGCTGCTGCTGACTTAACCCTGAGAAACAAATGCTTCCTAGCATTCATAGCACTCTGGTGCTGAGGACACGCCATTTCTATCGATGCTCATATCCCTATGTCAACTGCAGCAGTGAGAAGTGATTAACCACTGCTGCAGAATGCACCTTATTTCCTCTGTATTTTCTGCTTCATTCTGCAGTGCCTGGCTCTTGTTCTGCCTTTGTCAGCTTGACAACACATCCCTGTGCAAGTGCCTAGGGAGACCCCCATAGGCTTACCTCCTGACTTCTACTGCTGAGCTCTGCTAAACCATGCTCACTGCTGCTTTCATAACCCTTTTCACCTAGTTTGTCTTAAAGTCTACTTCCCAGGACACGCAGCCTAATGAAAAGATCCTTGGCTCCCTTCCCCTCTTCCTCCCCTCCAGTTCACTATCTTTTCTGGTCAAATGTTTGCTCCCAGTTAACGCAACTGAATTACATCCAGCATACAGGAGACACCTTAGCAGGTGCCAGCACAGGCTTTGCTTTGGCATGAAGGTCCTCTTCCTCCATGTGCCTCCCAGGGAGCTGGGCAAGGAGAGGAGCACTGAAGCAGACAGGGGTGATGTCTCCAATGCTGCTGAAGCCCAGAGCATGAGGGCTCTTGAGTCTTTGGGAGGGACATTAACACTGCTGGGAATTGCTTCTTACATAGGCAATATGGCACAACTCCCTCGCTCCCAGTAAAGTGTTCACTCCCAGCCTACCTCAGGGCCACATGGGACTACAGCCATCTGCAGGTGAATGTTGCACACAGCCATCAGCCTGTTTCCAGGACACCCCTGCTGCCTGCATTGCCTGTAAGCCACCTCTGACCCATGGGTGGCAGGCCTGGTCTCTCCCCGTCCCCACACCAGCAACCCTCGCAGGCTGGGGAAGCAGCCAGCGGCAGGGCTGGCAGGCTCCAGCACTGCAAGGACTCTCAACTTCCTGGAGATAAATTCACCAGATCTATATGGGTCTATATGGTTTTATATAGATCTCCTCCTCACCTGAAGGTGCGGCCAGGCAGCCTCTAATGTAGGCTCATCTTCCTCAGGGTCAAACTCTGCGCCTGTGGGATTGGATGATGGCGGAAGTGTCCGGAAGAGGTTCACTGAAAACTGAGGTGAGTGAAAAGGTGCATGAATGACATCCCTGAACCTCATGATGGTCCTCCCCGTAGCAAATCCTTCACTGCAGAGCAACACATTGTGATTTGCCATAGCTGTGCCCACAAACAGATCCCTCCCTAGAGGCTGTAGGGTCTGCATATGAACTCCACAAGCGCAGTCTGTGCCAGAGACAAAAGCTTCCACCTCTCCCTACACCAGGCACTGTCACGCCCCCCTTCTTCTCTTTCTGGGGGTGGGCAGGTAATAAGGAATGAGTAGGACTGGGGTCACACTCTTGTCTGACAAATCCCTATCCCCTCCTCCCCCCCGTGCTTCTGAACAGTCCCTATTTCTTTGGCACACAAGCATGTACTGGCCCCATGCCCTACCATGATAACAGCTTCAGGATAGATGGCTTCAGTGACAACGTCACGGTTGTGTGTGATGTATTCCACCATCTCGTTGAGACCTGCTCGCTTCACCTCTTTGAACTTCAGGTCACTGAGGGGGTCAGAGATGAAGTCAAAAAGCACGCAGCACTGCCGCAGCTTCTGGATGAAAAGCTCTTCTCGTTCATGTGGAGGAGCATCTGTCAGAGAAAGCAGGGACATCTGTCCTTGGAGACAGGCAGAACATCCTCCTGGTTTTCCCAGGTATCAGCGTGGTTTGCTCCCTGTCCTGCATTCCCCCTCCCCCATCACAGTCCCCCTTGAGCTGGTGGGAGAAGAGGGAGAGGCAGTGTTATCCCTGCTATGGAGATGGGACAGCGGAGGCAGAGGGATTGCAAGGCCTCTGGAGTAACTATCCCATAAGGCGATTTCAAGCACGGTAATGGTTTCTGAACTGATAAGCATTGATCCCTTCCCAGTACAAGGTACATTGGAAAAGGAACTCACTTAACTAGCTCCCATCACAGACCAGTGACACCCACGCCCTACACCCCACAGTCACAAAGGGAGATGGGTAGAGCACGCTGTAGGCTAACCCTCCTCCCAGAGAGCAGCCCAGAAGAGAGGGGCCAAGGTGGCAGAGACCCTATATTAAAGCATTCTCTTTTTGATATGTTGCCACTGTAAACTATGCATTGCTAAGGCCAATCAGGCAAACTCACCTCTTGCTTGCAGAACGACTGCTGAGCTGCAAGGCAGTCGCCCTTCCTAAAAGGTCTGCCTGTTTCTGTGAGCAATGTCAGCAACAGGTCTGGCTGAGTGACTGCTGAAAATGCTTTCTCCTTGTCTGCACTTAAGTCATGTTTAATTGCACCATTATGTAGACTAACTGCTAATGCTGGGTAATTGCCCTAATGTGGACAAGTTCAATAGCACTACCATAATTTGCAATGCAAACACAAGGAGGAGGAGGAGGAGGAGGAGGCCTGGACCTCTCCCAGGAACTGGTGGCTGTAGGAACCAAAGGCAGTCTGCACCAAGGTCTCTGCACTTCACCACCTTCCTGCACAACCTGCTGAAGAATCTGAAGCAATACTAAGTACATATAAGCAGGAGGGTTTAAATCAATTCAAATGGGAAGCTAAGTACTGAAGTTTGCATTGAGTATCCTCCTTTTCTTTTAGGCTATCCATCAATTCTCAACCTGCTGCCAAGCCAAGCACCTTTCCCAGAGCCATCCCTGCTGCACTGCTGGCAGAATGTTAGCAGGACACTGCCAGCGTTGCTTTGGGAAGAGCCCTTACACCACCGCACTCTGCCTGGAGAAGGCGCAGCTTGTCATGCCAGTCACCCCCACCCCACAGCTTCTTTACCTTTAAGGGCTGGGAGCTTTTGCAGTTCCCGGTTTTTGCTCAGATTGAAGCGAGAAGAGCTGTGCCGGCGCTCCTTCTTCACAATCTGGGGTCCCCCCGAGTACTTAATCTTATTCAGCTGGGTTGGTGGGGGAGCACTGTTACTGGGCCGCTTATTTGAAGTTTGCTGCTGCTGCTGCTGCTGTGGCTGCTGCTGAGGCTGCTGGGCCTGATGAGGGAGAATAGAGTAAAACAACTCATAAGCTTTTACCTACAAGCCTCACAAGCAATCAGATACCATCAGCATCTTCTTGGACTGAAGAAACTGGGCACGTTTTCCACTGTCGCACTTGCAATTCAGTGCATCTCACCCACTCCTGCAGGGCTCTAGACCCATTGGTTGCATTTGCAGCATTACCAGCAAAGTGAACATCAGTTTTACTCATATCTGCGAGGTACCACAAAGACACCAGAGCCTCTCGGCATACCAGGTGCTAGGGATATGGAAAGCAAAGCCACGTCTTGCAACAAATTACACGAGTTTGTTGACACAAAAAAGTAGAAATAAGAACTTTCCACGGCCCAAACAGAAATCTCAGTGTGCCGCTGCCTCCTATTACAGCACTCTGTACAACATACAGCAAACAAGTTTTGAAAACTAGCAAGTTGCTTCCTTATCCTTGTGCAGGGAACCACCTGGGAAAAAGCAAAGCAGCGCGTAGTACAGAGCAGACATGATGGCCTTGGAAAGGCAATAGTGAAGACCACTAAAATCATTGCTGCATCCATAGACCAGGAGCTGCTAGTCTACGAACCGCACAGGCCGTACCCAAACCTTAGGTCCCAGGCTGTGGGCGTTCCCAACCCATCCTGGCTGCTCCCTCCATCTCCGCCTTGTCTCAGCCTCACTGCTGTCTGGACTTCTGTCGATTTGCTTTTTCCACATCACCCCTTTTAGCCACACAAACTCTTTGCCGGCACTCTCCTCCAGCAGACATCCTGTCCACTACATGCTTGTTAAACAGCACTTACAGAGGCACTTTCTTATTTTTAGCAGGTGACCAGAAATTCAAGCCAGTGTTTGCTCAGCTCAGCTCCGGTCTGACATTGCTGAAGCTCTGCTGGTTCAAGTCCCACTCAGGCCATAATGGCTCAATAACTGACCCTTTAACACCACACTGACCCAACTCATGGAAAACTTAATATGGAAGAGGGCAACATCTTGCCAGCAAGCCTATAGCAGAGGGCTCAGCTGGAGACAGCACTCAGCCTACTCTGGCTCTGCTGCGTGAGCCCAGCAACGCTCCCTTCCTCAGCTCTGCCACCTCCCTTCCCACTGGCACATGAAGCCAAGGAGCTGCAGGGTGAACCTGTTTAGGACACAACAGGGACAGCGCAATAGATGGGGAGCAGAGGTGGATGAAATCCTTGGATGGCACCCCGTCCTTCCCCTATAAACTCCCAGCTGCCACATACAGCATAACAGTATAAACGCACACCTCCCCGGAACACCGACCAGCAGGATTTTGAGGGAAAGCACCAGCAGTGCAGCAGCTCATCAGAGCTCTCCTCCAAATGAGAGATGGCCAGTCTCCTCCTGTGAGGAGCAGCTGAGCTGCAGCTTACCCCGCGCAGTCCTTACCCTGAACTGTCCTGATGGTTTCCAAAGAGGTGCAGCACAGCACCACAATGCAAGAGCAAGAGTTACTGCACCCGCAGCACAGGGGGAGGCAGCAAGGTAGGAATAGGGAAAGCTGCCTACAAGGAGACACTGCTCTACAGATTAGGATCTGTAGAGCAAGTGCAAAGACTCCCTGTGAAAAACAGCGCCCAACACGAAACACCAATTGTTTTGTCAAGCCATTACTTTGAACCAGAAATCAGAAATAATTCTGGTCTGGCTCTGCTTGAAGGAAATCTTAAGTGGTTCTGTTTCAAGCTCAGCTCCAAGCCAAGGTGGGGGGAGACAACAAGATTTGAACTCTCTTGTTTAGATTTGATGATTCCTTTAATGGAGCAGCATTGTCCCACGATGAGAGGAGGGAGCAAGATGAGCTTGTGATGCAAACAGCTGTGTCTGCCAAACCACAGGCCCAGACTACAAACTGGAGGCAACTTATCCTGAACAGTGGTCTCTCCTCAGTTAAGTCAGGCTGAATCCTTGCTAGCAACCTTCCAAGAGTGAGAAGTTCATTCCTCACCCTGAATATTTGGGTATTAGGGCAGCATGAGCCACTCAGATGTTGTCCAGATGCTTTTGGTAAGGCTAGTCCTCTATTCTGCATCACTTTCCTTCCACAGGGAAGAAGGGCAAAATCTGAATGCTGAGCCACCGCGGAGAGAAGTTGGTACAAAGGAAAACAAAAGATGCATCAGCGGCCTCACAGGTAACACTGGGGAAAGGAGGACACATGGGTCCTCCTAGCTGACTGCCTGTGCACTCCCCACCCACCCACCCAGAAATGCCACAGGCAAATGTTCTGAGCATGGTGTGTGTACCCCATGCTAACAGGCTGCGTCCACACTGCCTTCATCAGGGGTCTGGAAAAGTCCTTGCCACCAGCTTCTACAGTCTTCAACAGATAGCATGAAGAGAGACAAAAGACAGCTTCACGTTTAGCTGCTAGTTATTTAAGAAACAGACATACACATGCAAAAATCACACAACCGAGCTTGCTGGAGAAAATCCGATGATGGGGGAGGTCAGATATGCTCTTACGCTGCAGTGCTCAGAGGGTTTTAGGATGGATTGATTCTATATGGACTTTCTGGCATCAACCTGAATACTTGCTTTCAGAAGGTGCTTCCTGTGGTAGGCCTGCTGTCCTTCTGCCTTCAACACCTCCTACCTTGGCCACATGAATCGGAAGAGGCTTGTTTTAAGTTTCCTAACACTTTCTTCCCTGACGTTTCCATCCCTGAAAACACAGCAGACTGCTAAAACTGAAAGCTTTTCTCTTAATGCACAGGTATCAACCTCACAGACTGCTTCCCCGACATCAACACCAGGTGACCACTACATGGCTGCAGGCACACATCTACCTGATCAGGCTCAGCCCCTTACTGACAGGCAGGGCTCATATCGCCAAGCCGGCTGCTTGGGAGACACTATTTGCCAGCGGCTGCTACGCTGCACGTGCTGAAGTGACCGGAGAACAGCACAAAGCTGTTCGCCCGAGCGCGGTGTGGCAGCCCCACCTTTCCCACTGTGGTGGAGCGGCTACTTGTGCCAACAGGACGGGCCAGCCCCAATTGCAACCGTGTTCGAACCCCCCCCAAGCACAGGCTCCCTGGCTTCATTGCACTTTCTCCCCACTGTCTCCCACCACCTCTCCTCCTTGCTAGGAACTCGCCTGCACAAGTCAATGAGCCCCAGGCCCTGGGCTTGCTCTGTGCCATTTCTCTTCACCCCAGGCTCCCAGGGACAGAGACTCTCTTCTCCCAGCCACCCTGAGCTGTGCCAGCTTCTCCTCTGCTCTCCTACCCATGCATGACCTCACCTCTGCAGGCACTCCTACCGCGGCTGGGTGCATTGCCACTCAGAAAGGCCTTCTGCCTCACTGGTCCCTTGAGCATCCCCCGCTTGCTAAGCTTCTCAGCCCAGATCTGCTCTCAGCTCCTCCTCCTCAGATGACTCTTCCCTTCCCATCCCTCAAGTCAGTACCTGCTCTCTTTGTCTGCTGTTACACAGCTTCCCTATTAAAATCAAGCTCTCTGCCTCAGAAGTAACATCAACACACTGTAACGCCTGTCTCTGAATAATGAACTCCAGGTACTGCAGTAACAAGCCCCATGGAGATATCTGCAAAACACGTAATACAGCAGCTCAGTGAAAAGGAGCACCCTCTCCCAGAGCTGCAAATCTCATCAGCAAGGCTCCAAGCTGCCCTTAAGGCTGCAGAGCAACTCCTCTCTCCTCTTTACTGCTGCTGCTAATCCCTGCTCCCACTTCCAGGTCATTAACTCTCTTCCCCACCCAGCTGCCTCTCCCAGTCTTTCTGGCCAGGAGGAGTAACTCTTTCTCATCCTCTCATTCAACGCTGCCTTGGTCTCTGACATTGTTTCTTTTTTCTCCTCAAATAGCCATGCAGAAATTCTCTCCATTCATATCTTCATCATGTTCCAGAGGGAACGAACTAAACAAACCTTTTAAACTCCCTGCTCTCGTGTTTTCCTCCACTGCTCCTGTCTCTTCCTGAGCAAACTGCCCCCACAAAGCCAGGGGCTGGCCAAGCTCTGCTGGCTCTTCACCTCAGATAGCTTCACCCTAAGATGGGCACCTAAAAGAGCACTGCCCTACCCCTGTACTTACGAGGGAACTCAAACACTTGCCTTTCCTTGTGGGGATGCATCTGCTTTTGAACATATCTGCCCTTCCAGATCAGCTCCACTAAAAGCTCCTTCGCTGCAGAGAACAAAGCACTATGCTTAAGGGTTTCTGGACTGACTCCTACCCTCTTCATCTCCCTCCACAGAGATCCCTATAGGAGGTCCTCATCCGCTGCACTTGCTCAGATCTGTGAAACCAGAGCCGCTCTTCAACAAGCTTTACTCATTCCACCAGCCAGACAACTTGCCTGCAAAACAAGTCACAACTTTCTGGCACCAGGAAAAATTAGGGCTGAGTCCTCCCCTGCTCCTTGGAGCGTGATGTGAGAGAGGAAAGCGCATGCTGGAAGAGGGCTGCCCAAATGCTGCTCTCCTGCTGCAAGCCCATTAAGCATTTATTGAGATATGAAGAAAAAAGAAAATTCTCTTTGGTGCACACAACTTTCACCCTAGAAAAGGCAACCAACCATAACTCCATGGAGGAATTTACAGGGCACAAAACTCCCGCAATGGCAGCAGAGGCATCCAGGCTAGGCTCAGCCCATCAACCCCACCAGGCAATACCACTCCTGGTGTTTCACGAGTCAAACCACCTCCTGCTTCTGACATGAGGAAGGAGTCTCACTCCCACACACGTTACCTCATTCCTCATGGTCCCCCAATGTGAAAGTCAAAATACCTTTCTGTGCTTCCTGAAGAGCAGGAAAATCGCATTCAGACTGGTATACATTTCTTCTTATCAAGCAAAGAGGTCTCTTCCATTCTGCAGCAGAGCAGTCCAGAGACAGGAAAGCACCAAGAGAGAACAAACTTCACTGCAAACTCAACAGGGAAAGGGAGAAGAGACCTGTGGCAGTGCACTCTGCAGAGGTGCCTCCTTTCTGCTCTGCTCTCTGTTCCTATGATCAAAGGAGACCCAGCCTTCCATCTTAAAGAAGGGCTGGATTTTGTTTGGAGTATGAGGAAGTGGCTGGGTATGTTTTGTGGGAGGGACGGTTAGACGCATCACTTCTAAGTTTCTTCTGCACCCAGGCACAACCAGACACTACGTGCCGTTTCAGGTCACAGAAGGAAGCTCATAGCCTGCACTATTCTTCCTTTCTTACTGCACCACTTGTAACCAGGAGAGCAGCGCCACAGCCCACCGCTGATCTGGATGGGGACATCAGAGTGCTCTGCTTTGATGGCTATCCATCACCCTTGCATTGCAAGACCCAGGCTTTCCTTCCTCTTCCCAGAGCTGTGAACTCAGCAGACAAAGAGTGCCAAATAAATAAAAGGTAAGCCTGACCCCATGATGCCAAGGCAGGAGTTCTCTCACTTCCTCGGAGTCGGCAGACAGCTCTCCCAGCAAGCTGTTTTCAGCGGTATACACAAAATAAAATGGGCAGAGGCCAAGACCAGGATGGGATATAAAAAGAGGATCTACAAAACTGCTACCTGCTGCAAGGCAAACAAACTCAGCTTCTGATTCCTTGCTGGCCACACAGCAGCTTAGGCATGAGCACGGCTTGGACCCTGAAACCGAGTGGCTAGTAGTAGGGATATTTTCTGAGGCTCTGCAACACAGATCTATGCTTTGAAGGAGAGTCTACAATAACCTTATTTTGACTACGACCATCCCACTGAACTACAGATTTCTTCCTAGTCTTCATTAGCCTTACATGTCTCCTATCCTCAATCCTCCAAATTACAAGTGCAATGTGTTCCAGACAAGACTCGAGCACACAGACTTCTACGGACATAGAAGTGGCACAGCTTGTTTGCCAAATTGCAGTATTAAGAAAAATAAACCACACGCATATGCATGCTTCCTTGGACAGGCATACAACACTCTTCTGAGCCAAGTCTCAAAATCCACAACCACACTGTTTGAGTGCCGGACAAACTCAAGTCTACCAGAAAAGTTCCAGTTTACCCAAATTTTTGCTAATTCTAAGCACAGCTTATCATATTATCACGTTCTGCTGAGGCCATTCTAACACATCTAGTTTGGCAGCATCAAAATTGAGAGCGAGAGACTCTGCACAGCTGGGAATACAGACTGTGCCTTCTTGTGAGTAATGTTGTGTTCAGCAAGAAGGCTGTTATACCAAAGGAGAACCATTTAATCTCTAGCAGTTTACCTCCGTTCTTTCAGGTGTCCTACCCATTACTTCCTAATCTCACTCGCCCAGAAAATGCCTCAGAAGAATATGTTCCTTTTCTATCGCTTCTCACTACTCTCCCACTCTGACACAAGGTGACAACAGAGTTTACTGCGCTTTGCTCTGACAGGAGCAAGGAAGCTGCTCCAGTCTGTCAGGCTTCCTCCTTCTTGATAACCGTGGCTCTTCCCTCTCTGCAGCCAACTTTACCACGCTCTGCCCACCTCTGTGAGCAGCGCTCACTGTCAGCTTTGTGCCAAATCTCTTTTTGCAGGGTATGAGACTCGTCCTGTCTCTTCGATAGTCATCGTTCCCTTTGGGCCAACTTTCAAGGGGAACTAACTTCATCTTAACTTTAGTCTTTGCTACCGTCTTCTCTGATTCCTTAAGATCCCAGTGACATACGTTATCTGGCAGAGCAGCTTGAAGTAGCTAGAATGAAAGATGTTATTCCTCCTCAAAGATGAGTTGCACACGCGCACTGCTGTATCCAAGGTGAAAGCCTTACCTCTTCTGAATTCTCTGCCCCACCATCCTTCCCGCTACTGCTGCTGCCAGGCTTTGTGGTGCTTTTGGTAGACTTCGGAGACTCCTGAAATGATGAAAACATGTTCAGAGAAAATTTCGCCTCGTGCAGAATTTTAGCACCTCTTTGCAGAGTTCAGCTGTGCACTACCACAGACCCACCCTACCTCCACCCCTGCAGTAAGCCCTGCTTCGGGCGGTAACTCCCAGCCCTCTTCCCCTGAGAAGGGCACCCTGAACGACTCCCCGGCAGCGGACACCCGCGGTGGGGGCACGGGCCCAAGCAGGAGTGGTGCTGGCACGTCCCGTCCCGGTCACCACCGGCTGACCCCGGCCGGGCACCTCCGGGTGACAGGGCCCCGCGCCCACCCAGCCTGGGCCAGCCCTTCCCCGGGGCACGGCCCCGCCGCTGCCCACCGGAGCTACAAGGTGCAGGGCACCCACAGCCCCGGCGGGCACGGGGCACGGCCCGGCCCGCCCGCACTGGGCGGCGGCAGAGGCGGATCCGGGCCCCCACCCCGCCCGCGGGCAGCGCCGGGCCGCGGGCAGCGGGGCACCGGCAGCCGCCGCCGGCCGCCCCGCAGCGGGGCCGGGACACGGGTGGGGCCGTACCTCCCCCACTGGGGGCATCGCGGGGGAGCGGCGGCGGCCGCGCCCCGCAGCCCCCGCGACCTCCTGCCGCCTCCCGAGCGCGCGGGTCAGGGCGGGCCGCAGCCCCCGCTCCCCCGCCGGGCTCGCGCGGGGGTACCGGCACCGGCGGCCGCCCCTCCCCCTGCCCCCCGCCCGGCGCGCGCCCCCGCCGCCCTCCTGCACCACCCGCCCCGCCCGCCCCGGGCGCGCGCCCCCGCCCCCTGCCGGCCGCAGCCCCGCGCGCGCCCCCGCCCCCTGCCGGCCGCAGCCCCGCGCGCGCCGCCGCCCGAGGGCCGCGCCGAGGGAAGGCCGCGGCGGGGAGGGCGGCGGGAGTGGGCGGCCGGTCACCGGGCCGCGCCCGCGCCGCGCGGGGGCACCCCAGCGCCAGCGCCGCCGCCGCCCGCCGCACCTTCTCCTTCTTCAGCTTGTAGGGCATGGTGAGCGCCGGGCCCCAGCCGCTCCGCGCCCGCCGCCGCCGCCGCCTGCGCCCGGGCCCGGCCGCAGCGCCCTGCTCCCATTGGGCCAGCCGCGCCGGCCTGCCTAGCAACAGCCTCCGCCGCCGCCGCGCGGCGCTGACGTAGGGCAGCAGATTTTTCTCATTGGCGAAACCGCGCACCGGCGCCGAGCACGCCCCCGGGAGCGGGGCGGGGCTGCGGGCGAGCGGCTCTTCCGGGGCAGCGCCGCCGGCCTCGCCGGTCCGCGGCGGGGCCCGGCCCCAGCTCGGCGCGAGCTCGGCGCGGGCGGGTCGGAGGCGCCGGTGCCCGTGGGTCCCCCGCAGGGAAGTGGCTCTAGGGGCCTGCGAGCAGGGGCAGATCTCCACGGGAGCCCCGGCAGATCTCCACGGGAGCCCCGGCGCTGGCAGGCGCCCGGCCACGGGGGGGAGGCGCCGAGTAGCTGCTCGGGGCTCCCGGGTCCCTGCTGCGTGCACATGCCTCCCGGAGGGCGGGAGTAAGAGTGGCGGGGGTCCTTCTCCTGCCGCGTCCTGCGCAGCTCTCCCCTGCATCACTTGGGGAGGAAGAGCCCCAACAGCCTGAGCTGGCCCCAGGGGCTGCGCCCCACCTTTGCGGGGCAGGTGCGTTGGTGCTCTGAGGCACGGCTTTGGGGAGGCTGTTGATAGAAATAATGGGCTCAGTGCAAGCTGGTGGATGGAAACGTGTGTGTGAAAGCACTGCAAGGCCCAGCGCAGCCAGAGCAGCGCTGGTAATGGAGAAGGCTGTTCCTGGGACATGGGTCCCGGGACGCTTCCCTGCTTGCATGGGGCAACTTGGACAACTCATTGGCAGATGGCCCTGCATCCTCGCAGCAGGAGAACAGCCTGCAGGCATTGCCTTCAAGCTGATGTTCAACGTGGGGAAAAGCAACCAGCAGGCAGCAAGCTGCCCTCAAGTTCATGGACCTGAGCTGAGCGGGACCTGCTGGCAAAGGGCCACCCCGTTAGGGCTCATGATGCCTAGAGGTCTAAGGTCAGTCCAAAAGGTTATTGTCAGCGTGTTTAAGATGGTGGCTGCTGGCCTGTTGTAAGAGGTGCAAGAGCTGCCATTCACTTTAGCCAAGCCAGTGGTAAGGATCACCCTGACTTCAACAGCCTGCGTTGTGGTGTGTACTGTGGACTTGTTACTGGGAAAGCTGTACTGGGTCCTCGGCCCTACACAGCCACTCTGCACAGGGTGCACTCTCCGACAGGACATGGTTGGTGCATCAGTGGGGAGCGAAGGGGGGCGCTGGGCTGTCAGAGGTGCTTCAGCAGAAGCACAGTATTTTCAAAGTCATCAGGTGAACAAACCTGGCGTGGCACATGGGGAAAAAAATTCCCTGAGACTATTAGATCAGTTCAACAGCTTATTGTCAGCGTGCTTACCATCATCATCATTGGCTTGACAGCCATCGGCACTCAAAAGGTTCCCCAGGAGCAAAGCAAGGCCCTGGTTGCTGTTGTCCCTCTCCCGTGTCATGCACAAGTGACCCTGGCCAGAGCACCGGCACAACCATCTGGGTGCTTGTAAGCAGGGCAGTGCGCCAGTGTGAGCAGGTAAAAGCCACTTGCTTGAAGAGTTCGTGGCTATCACCGTTCCCTCTCATAAGTTGTCACACTGAGTTCTGGATTGGCTTTCCTTGCAGTTCCTCTGGCACCTTGTCCTGGAGGAGCTCAGCTTCACCAAGCTGCTATTTGGCCCCCGAATTCCTCCCAGTGCCAAGCAGCTGGTGTTTGGGCCTAATTTTCCTGAACCTGCCAGCAGAGGAGTTGCATCCTGCTGCCTCAGCCGCTCAGCAGCTGCCTTTTCCAGCAGGTGCCCTGCACGTCCAGTGCAAGCACACGAGCAGTGAGACCCGCCCCGTGCCAGTCTCAATTTCCAGCCTAGTCTTGGTTGTGAAAGATGTGCTCGCCCAGAGCAGGGAGTGTTGCAAAGAGCAAAACTGTAGTTTTCCAAGCTTGCCAAAGAGCTCTGGAAGAGGTTTCACCAGAAAGCCCTTTGCTGCCACCTGCCCGGCCTCTCAGCCCAGGACACCTCAGGGTCCAGCCCCTGCAGCCCCAATGAGCGAGCTCTGCATCCCCCAGGCTGGGGCTGCTGGCAGCACTCCCCCCACAGCCGGAGTTGGGGACCCCCTCCCAGCTGCCATCTCCATGGCAGCTGATGCATGACAAGGGGGGGAACTGTGATGGCTCCAGGGCGTGGGGTTCTCGGCCCAGGGCAGGCAGCAAGAGGGCTCGTGTGTCGTCCCTCCTCAAGCAAGAGTGCTCAACTGTTGTCCCCTCTTGCGGCCTGGGCAGCACACGTTGGGGACCTCAGCTCTTCTGCTGCTGCTGCTCCATGGGCTCTTCTAGGCCAGCTCAGGTATTTGACCTTCCAGCTGGGAGGCTGCGTCTCGGCCATGGCTATGTGGGGGGGGCCCATGTTCTGGAGGGGCTCGGAGGAGCTTTCTCAGAAACGACTGGCTAGCTACTACTGCAAGGCTGCAGGAGAGGAGGGATCTTGTCTGCTCCTGCCCACTGTGCCCCGCAGCCATCCCGGCTGCCCTCCTTGTCACCCCACCTTGGTGGGTCATCAGCGGGTGGGTGGCTGCTGCTGGCACTCGCCAGGCCTTGGCATGAGCTGCACTGGGGGCCGAACCCTGAGCAGGAGTTTGCCCAGAGGAGGGCGAGGGGTGCTGGGGGCCAGGAAGGACACAGAGGTCTTGGGGGTGCTTGGTTCCAGCTGGGTTCACCCAGCCTTGCTTGACCCCTCCCAAGCTGTGCTGCCCACAGGCATGGCAGAGGCACCCCCCACCCCGAGACTGTCCTGGTGCTGGGGAAGACGGGCTCTCAGCTCAGGGCACTGCTGGTTCACGGTGCTTACTAGGAGGTGTATGAGGCTGCAGCCCCCGCACTGTGGCACAAGGTGGCCATCAAGGTCATCTCCAAAAGGAAGGCGCTGGAGGAAGACCTCAGGAAGCTCCTGCCCCATCAGGTGTAGGCAGGGCAAGCAGGTGGCATTGGCAGGGGGCAGTGGGGGGACCCCCTGAGCATCAAGAAATGCTGCGGGGCAAGGGGGGGCATCGGAGGGTCCCTGGGGCATCAGGGGCTAAGGAGGGCAGGGGGAGCACCCTTTGGGGAGCTTCATGGGCAGTGGTGCTACTGGGAGGCTCAACGGGGCAGGGGTGTTGGAGGGGTCGAAGGGGCAGGGAGTGGTTGGGGGAGTCCATGGGGAAGGGGGGCACTGGGGGCACCGGGGGGCAATGGGCAGGAATTCAGAGGGGCAGGGAGCTATTGACGGTGGGAGCTCCAGGAGGATGGCAGCCATGGTGGGCACTTTGTGGGGAGCTGCCAGGGGTTAGGGGAGCATTGGTGGGCAAAAGGGGTGGGTGTGCAAGGCAAAGGGGGGCCAGAGGGGGGCAGGCCTGTCCCACGTCAAGACCCTGCTGCCCACAGGTCTTGAAGGGCTTGTGCCACAAGCACCTTATCAGGCTGTACCAAGGCATGGAGACCAGGACGGGCTTCCACCTCCTCATGGAGCTGGCCCCCTCAGGGAGCATCCTGGAGCAGGTGCAGGGCCAGGGGCCCTGCTCCCAGGGCCAGGCAGGGCTCTGGTTCTCCCAGCTGCTCTTCACTCTGGCCTACCTGCACAGCAGGGCCATTGTCCACTGGTGCGTGAGCACGGGGGCACAAGGTCCCCGCTCTGGCAGCTGGGGGCAGAGCTCCCCGAGGCAGTGAGGGCTCTGCAGGGCTCCGGCCATGCTGCCTGGAGGATCATTCCCCCCAGCCCAGGCAATGGAGGGCCTCCTGGAAGACCCTCTTTGCCTCCACATGGCAAAGGAGGCACCCTTACCTACCCTCCCTCTACACAGCCACCTGCCCCACAGCTCCCAGTCCAAGCCCTCCTCCTCCCAGAGGAGCCCCCGGCCCCTCATCTACCCACAGCTCCCTCCTTGGCTACAGCTGTCATCTGCC
This sequence comes from Aptenodytes patagonicus, assembly GCF_965638725.1. Lineage (NCBI taxonomy): Eukaryota > Metazoa > Chordata > Aves > Sphenisciformes > Spheniscidae > Aptenodytes > Aptenodytes patagonicus. Next base: position 117,657,886 of record NC_134951.1, on the reverse strand, counting down.
CCTGCCTGCCCCCAGCACGTGCTGCCTCTCCCCCCGCAGGGACGTGAAGCTGGAAAACCTTCTCCTGGACAGCGAGGAAAACGTGAAGGTCTCCATCTCCAGCTTCTCCAGGACGGTGGCCCTGCAGGATGCCACATGTGGGGCTGCCCACCAAGGCAGTGCTGAGCCAAACATTCTGCAGGTCCTATCTTTACGCCTGTCCCGAGATCCTGCAGGCACAGCCCTACGACCACTTCCTGGCAGACACCTGGAGCGCCGGGGTCATCCTCTATGCCCTGCTCCTGGGCTGCATGCCCTTTGATGCCAGCCATCTGCGGCGCCTCCTGCACCAGACCCAGCGGCGCCCTGTCTTTCCCCGACGGCAGCCCCTGCCCCAGGACTGCAAGGTGGGGGGCTGAGGGGGTGCTGGGGGTGCATTAGGGGGCATTGAGGCCATTGGGGGGTGGGAGAGCAGAAGATGGGGGTCAGGGGAATGGGGGGCAGCTATGGGGCTTTGGGGGGCACCTAGGAAGCATTAAGGGGGAGCTAGAGCCATGAGAGGACATGGGGAACTTTGAAGGCCATGGGGAGGGTGCTGGGGGCAGGTAGGGGCAGCTGGGGGTCATCAGGGGAGAGCTGGAGGGCACTGTGGGGGCCGTGGGAGCAGTAGAGGAGCTAGGGGGCATTGAGGAGCATTGGGGGCAGCTGGGGCACCAGGGGCCAGGACGTTGGGGTGGGAGTGTGCAGGGGTCTCCCAGACGTTGGGCTTCCCCCAGGCCCCACCCTGACCCCCATGTCCCCCCAGGAGGTGATCTTGCGCCTGCTGTGCCCAGCCCGCCAGAGCCTCTCAGCTGCCGAACTGCTCTGGACCTGCTGGGTCTCTTGGTTCCTGCCCTCGGGCACCTAGGCTGCCAAGCACTTGGCACCCACATGCAGTTTTGGGGCCCCCTCGACTTCAGGGGGCTGCTAATAAAAGCCTCTCTTGGCTCCCTCTTTCCTTGCAGAGCTCCCATCATGGAGAACCCCTGCAAGGGACCTCCCCCAGTTCATGGTGTCATCACCCTCCAGCCCACAAAGCAGCCTCCCCATCTGGGGACATCTCTCCATTCAAAGCCTCTCTGTGAGCACGGGAGCTGCCAGGCCCCAGGAATCTGGAGGTTCCCACCATGAGCAGAGCCACCCCCAGCCTCCCAGGACTGTTTCTCCAGTCCCTTTGTCATCTTTGTGGCCCTTTGCAGCACTTGCTCCAGTATGTCCATGTCTCTCTCGTACTGGGAGGCCCAGAACTGGACATGGTGCACTGGGGGTGGCCTTATCACAGCTGAGGGGAGGGGAAGGATCACCTCCCTCCACCCTCTGGCAGCACTCTCCCTAATGCAGCCCAGGAGGCTCTTGGCCTTTGTTGCCCCAAGGGTGCACTGCTGCCTCATGTCCAACTTGGTGTCCACCAGGAGACCTCCAGGGCCTTCTCTGCCAAGTTGCTTTCCAGCTGGTCGGTCAGCCTCTGGCATGTACTGTATCAGGTTGCTTCAGCATTATCTCCCCGTCATAAAGCCATGACAATCTACTACTCCTGATGGCCGCCTTGTCCTCCATGTGTCTGGAAATGGTTTCCAGGATTACTTGCTCCATCACCTTCCCAGGGATCGAGTTGAGGCTGGCTGGCCTGTAGTTCCCTGCATCCTCCTGCTCGCCCTCCTTGAAGATAGCAGCGACACTTGCTTTCTGCCAGTCCCTAGGAACCTCTCCCCATCACCATGGCCGTAATTACACAGGTGATGGAGAATGGTCTCAGAAGGACTTCAGCCTGCTCCCTCAGCACTCCGGGGGTATCCCATCTGCTCCCAGGGACTTGTGCCTGTCTTGTTTGTTTAAATGTTCCTCAAACCGGTTCTCCCTTCCCAGGGGGAACTCTTCCTCACCCCAGCCACTCCCTCTGGCCTCAGGGGCCGCGATTCCTGAAGGCAGCAAAGGCCAGAAAGTTTTGAGGACATGGCTGGCTGGTTGTCACACCTCCAGCATGTTCTGGTGCCTGGGGTTTACCCTCCCTACGTGCAGGACTTTTTGCACATCCCTTTGTTGAACTTCATGAGGCTCATTTCTCCAGCCTGGCCAGTCACCTCTGAACAGCAGCACAACCCTCTGGTGTATCAGCCACTCCTCTCAGTTTTTGATCATCTGCAAACTCGCTGAGGGTGCACTCTGACCCATCATCCAGGTCATTAATGAAGAGGAGAAAGAGTAGTGGCCCCTGGAGCAGGTTGCCCAGAGAAGCTGTGGATGCCCCATCACTGGAAGTGTTCAAAGTCAGTTTGGACAAGGCTTAAAGCAACTGGATCAAGTGAAAGATGTCCCTGCCCATGGCAGAGAGGTTGGACTAGATGATCTTCAAGGTCTTTGCCAACCCAAACCACTCTGATTCTATGATTCTGCATGGACTCTCGAATTCCTGGAGATGAAGTCACCAGATCTGCAGCATCTGGAGGAGGTTCACGGAAAACTGAGGTGAGCAAAAAGGGGTTTGAATGACATCCCTGCACCTCGTGACCGTCTGTCACTGAGCACTGTCACTGGCATGCAAGATGGTCAGCATGGAGAAAACTGTGGCAAGACACCTTCGGGACACCTTCAGACACACTGGTGAAGAATTGCCCAGGCAGGCAGGTGAGTAGAAATGCTTCCCAGATGATTTACTTCTTAACTGACAACTCTGTAATCTAAAAAGCACTGCTCATTTCAACACAGGGCTTTCAGAAACTGGCTTAGCTACAGCCAAGGATGGATCAGGAGAGTGGTGGAAGCACTCTAGCTTTGCTGGAGAGGCTTGGCTCAGCCCCTGCAAGCACACTGGAGCACTAGGACACACTGAAACTCTGTCCAGCTCCACTGGCTTCAGTCAGCTCTGTGTCTACTGTCGACTAGGCAAACTAACAGGTAGCAAGCAGGGAGCTGTGCTGACTTGGGAACATCAGCAAGCGACACTTCTGAGTCATTAGGAGCATTGTGCAATGGACCTTTCCGAAGTTGGCTCCACCGTTAGTAACCTGGATTTTCCTGCCTTCAGGAAGTCAGCACAGAAGGATGGCTCCACATCTGAACTCTGCATAATTTCCTCTACATGGTCCAACTTGGGGACAGCTGGGTAAGCAGCATGAAGAAGCCCATGGTGCTGTGCTGCAAAGGCAGCAGCTGGAGGAGTGCTCAACCCACCGGAAAGCCCTGCACTGCCCGTCAAGCACAAACAAGTGCCACCAACTTGAGCTATAGAATTTGTGTGATTAGTGGCTAGGGAAACCTTGTAGCATCAGGTTTCCCTCTTTGTCCTGTCAGAGAGGAGCAGTTTGAGGAACAGAAAGCTGTAGGTAGCTGTCCTAGCAGGCCTCTCTGCATTTCCAGAGGTACTGCTGCCTTCCTCAGCAGGGTGCAGTCTCCTTCTGCTCTGCCCTGAGTCACCTCTCCTTGGCTTTTGCCCCCCTTTCAAGTACCTCCTCGAAGGAGGTGGCTCTGCTCTTTTCTGATTTCTCTGCTGCTTTGAATATCCTTGTGCTCTCCAGAGACTTATCATCCAGTGGTTTCCTAACCAGTACTTTCTCCTGGCCTTTCGGGGTTCCTTCAGTGTCTCCTGCTCTGGATTCTGTCCTTTGGGGAGACCTGGTTGAGCTCATCCACAGCCAAACACAGCTCTCATCCCTTCTCTTGATAACATTACTTAGGATCTGTGCTCACTTGCTGTCCTTTGCTTTTCATCTATCTTCCTCATCTCCAGGCCAGGCAGGTGAGTTCAGGTGCAGCTGCCTCTGGAGAATACAGGGTGGGGAGGAGATTGCCATCGGTGCAGTCCAGCAGGCTGTGTCCTTGCACCACGGTCTGTCTCCAGACCTCTTCCAGACCATCCCAGACAGACAGAAACCCTACAGAACATGTCCTTGCCCACAGGGATAGTTTATACTATTGCTCTACCATAATCTTTGTTCATGCCTTGAGCTAAGAAATCTCAAATTCTTTCCCAACCTTTACTCTGACTGGATTTTCCTGTTCTTCCTGTACATGCTCTCTTTGTTGAACCACACAGAATTACTGGCTGCTAAGAAATCCTGTGGCAGCACATTCCCTAAGCTGTTTTGCATTGTTCAGATGAAATATTTGGTGACTGCAGATGGTACAATTTCACCCTGGTTTGCCTACAACAGCAGCTGAAGTACAGTTTGTAGTGGACCCTTGCCTTAACAAACCCCCATCAAGTCCACCAGAATTCAACCATGGCATTTGAGGTTAATTTGGAATTCAGAATGGATGCTGTGCATTGATTTCTGTGAGTGGGCAAATTTCTGAGGCAGCACTCATCTCTTTCAATAGGTAAGAAGGGCAAGTACTGATCCCAAATGGGAGAACCTCTTCATATTCTATAAATTATGTACGAGCAACACAGAGGACATTACACTAAAAAAAAAAAAAAAAAAAAAAAAGATGTGGTGATTTCTGAATCTTAAAAGTCTGATATGATGGGAGAGACCAAACAAGCACCTGTTTATACTCGTACATAGTTAAGGAAGAGGCAGCTTTAGAAATACTGAGAAAAGCTTAAGGTCACCACAAGAAAATACTTGCTTGTCTCCTTTCTAGCACAGAGAAAAAGCCAACCAGTATTAAGACCCATGCCACAAATAAAGACTTTCAAATAATTTTCCTTAGTCGTCCTTCTCAGTAATAAACTTCACCTGGAGGCATCTCAGAGGATTTATGATGCCTGAGTCCATTCACCTTGTATCAAAGCCTGTTGGGCAGCTTGCAATTCCCTCTTCAGAGGACTGCACTGTCACTCCCAAGGAGCCCCATGCAGCCTTTGCAAAGTCTGCTTTTGGAGTGACCACCACTCATGACATGCTGTCGCCAGGCAAAGCTCCTAACACATGGCTAACGATCCCCAATTGCAGCATTCAGTCTTCCCAATGAGATGTAGGAAACAAAACAAAATCAGAGGGACAAGAACACTCCCCCTTGCTGTTCAAAGCATGCAAGAGAACAAGCAGTCTTTCCAAAAGCCTGGCTGAAAATTTTAGCAATTATGATCTGGTCGAGAGAAAATCTCTAAAAGGTCTCAAATGTTAGGAGAAGCTTCCAGAGACATGACAAAGCACATATCAGCACATTACACAGCACTTTCTGCTAGCTATCCATAACTGCTGAGATAGTTGAAGCTTGTATTTTAACAATTGCTTCCTCCTTTTTGGTCCACTGCCTTGTCTTTGCTCCTGGCATTAATTCACTCATGTATTTCTCTTGAATCTCCATGTTCCATCAGGTACAGGATCAGTCAGCACCAAGTCAGAAGAAACGGATGCAAGACAGCTGAGATCACTTGTCCAAAGAGCCATTTTCCAGGAATTGCTTCACTTTTTCACTTTACAGGAACACGGAAGGTACCCTAATAGATCAACCCAGCAGCAGCAGTGGCAGATGGAACACGAGCATGGCTGCTTTCTGCAGTGCATTGCTGTCCTGCTCCCCAATGGTAGAGACAGCATAGTCACCAGCTATTGCTGATACTGGAGGGGATGTTTTATTTGTTCTTTATTTGCCACCACTTGTTTCCAGTGCAGAATCCCCACACTGCTAGGGAAGCGCTGTAGCAAGTTAGTCTTGCCTGTGTGCATCTGTAGAGATCAGCAGATGAGGATGTGCTTTCCAAAGTGGTATCATAACCTCCCCACAAGGCTACAGAGCAAATGGGAGGGGGACAATCACATCCGAAACTTTGATATGGCTGCCTTCTGCTTCAGAGAAAGTTTTGGAAGACAAAATAGTAGAAGGTGATGATCTCTGACTGTTCAGGGACCAAGGCTGATTATCTGTGTCATCTCGGTGCTTCATTCCTGTCCTCACTGCTGAGTCTAACAGTCAGGGCTACTGCTAGCTTTGCCTCTCTCCACATCCTTGTATCAGCTATGCCATTTCTCCATGCTCAGATGTGTGCTGTAGCTTAGCCTCTAGCCGCGGGCAGGGTCTCACAGCCCCTCCAGGCCCATGCAGACCAGGTGGTGTTCTTTCATTCGCAACTGCCCTGTTTTCCCGTGTCCCACTGGCTCTTCACGTGGACGCAGTTTAATGATGCCAGGATCATCCCCCCCACTGCCCCTTGCGAGCGGCAGCTCAGCAAGCCCGGTGTCCATTCCAGGTGCTGGGGTGCCAACATTTCCAGTCACCCGCAGGTTTCCATGACACCAGAGGGAGTATCTCCCAGGTCCCTGCACTGGGACACGCACCAGCTCGGCACCTCACATTTCACCACAGGGCCCTGCACACTCTGACGTGCCCCTGCCTCGCCCTGCGCTCCCCACCCGTCGTGCCCTGGCAGCCCCAGGAGGGCCGATGCCCCGCTGCGCCCCTTCGCTCCCAAAGCCGGCAGGGTCATCTGCTCGCACCGCCACGGCTCCCACGCCCAGCAGAGAGGGGCACGCAGGGCCCGAAGCCGCGCGTGCCGCACACGGACACCGCCCCTCGCCCGCGCGTCGAGGCCCCACCTCCGGCCGCCAACAAAATGGCGGTCGGCGCTTTTGCCCTCAGTAAAGATGGCGCCGCGTTCCCTCTGAAGTGCTGGCAAGCGGCACCTTCGTCGCGAGCCCGCTCCGGAGGCGGGGATTGGTGGGGGGCGCCGGCGGGGCGTGGTGCGGTGCGGTGCGGTGCGGCGCGGCGCGGTGCGGTGCGGTGCGAGCGCGGCGCAGGGTGAGCGGAGGCTGTGCGCGGCGCCGCTCCTGCCGTCTCCGCCGCCCCGGGCCGCCGCCGCCCCGGCATGAGGAAACGCAACGAGTCGGTCACGGTGGAGCATGAGCGCGCCGCCGCCGCGCCCGCGCCCCTCGACAAGGGCTGCAGCCTGAGGCACAGCCTGCGCCTGCCCGCCGCCGCCGCCGCCGACACGGGCATGAAGCGACCGCTGGGCAGGTGAGCGCCGCCGTGGTGGCGTCCCTGCGCCGGGCTTTGTTATCCCCCGCGCCCCCAGCCTCTGCCGACCCCGCCGTCCCGCGCCGGAGAGACCCCCGGCCTCGGCCCCCCCGCCACCGGCGGGGCCTGCGGCCGCAGAACCGTCTCCCGCCTCCCCAACGGGGACCACCGGGGAGCGGGGCCTCGGGCACCTCCTCAGCCTGGTCGCGGGGACGGCGGGGACAGGGTGGGAGGCGGTGGCAGTGGGGCAGTGTTTTGCAAGGAGTGGGAAAGGGCCTTTCCCACCCGCCCCCCCCCCCCCTCGGCACCGCAGCAGCCGGCGGCCGAAGAACCCTCGGGGGCAGACAGGTACGTGGGAATTCAGGATGTTTCCCACCTCGGTTTCGCTTCCCTGGCTTTTGTGTGCCGGGTGAGCAGGTGCCGTCCCCTCGGATGCTTTCGAGTTCTTGGTACAAATAGTTAGAGAATGGGGTGGTAGCGGGTCCTGCAGACCCAGATCTGGCCAGCAAAGGCTGGAAGGATTTGATTCTCATACCTGAGCGTTGCTTCGTCCAGCCCCCTTCGGTATAGGCAGGCGTTTGCCTGAAAAAAATGGCTAGCACAAAATCCTTTCCATCAGAGAGTGTATGTGGAGGAGCAGGGGCCTGCAGGTAGGATGTTTTTTTTTTTGTTTTTTTTTTTTTTTTTTTTTGAAGAAGCTGGTGCCTGTCAAAGTGATCTCTTTCCTACAAATGAATGAGATTTAGGTGTCGGTAAGAGAAGCTTATATGCGTGGCTCCGTTGGAAAGAGTTTAGCTGTGGCTTTTTGCTAGCTGTGTTAACCTTTTAAACATTTTGTACATATTTATGCTGGGAAAATGTTTGTGTTCCTCCATAAAAAAAATAAAATCTGTAACAATAGAAGGTGCTTATAAGCTGGAACCTTCTTCGCGCCAGATTTCAGCGGGATGTAATACACAATGAAGACCAACTCACAGTTGCAGAGGTCTAGGGAGGAAAAGATGCAACCTTTTAGTTTCATCTACACTAGTATAGTGCTTTTCTTTGACTGCGTTTTGTAAGTGTGAAGAATATTTAATGATCAAAATAGCTGTGTGGTTTGGGTAGCTGAAACCAAATTGCTGTACTTCAGGAATACAGCAGCCTGTTTAAAAAAAAAAAAGCACTTATCAGTATATTTCTAGAAAATGAGCCAATGTGGCTGTTTCCCTGGTAAATATCCTGAGAATTTTTCTGTTCTTATAGACAAAATTAACATTTGAAAATAACTTTCTTCTGTTCATGACATGGATTTTTGTCATGTTCAAAGACAGAGGCTTTAAAATGTTATTTCTTTTATTAGGTAATAGCTATTCAATGTTATGCCCTGGAGGTAAACCTTTGGGATGTTGTCAGCACTCTGTTCGTGTTACAACAAGCTTTTGGTAATTGAAAATGGCGCTGGGTTGATCTCTCCATTTCAATGACTGTGCAATAGATCAGACTCTGTCAGTGCTCTGCTTTTATAACATCTAAAAATACAGTGTATTTATTTCATTTGTCTGAGTGGATGACATCTAAGACCAGTGGTAATCAAATGATGGCTTATTAACTTCAACATTACAAATGGCATTCAAGTACTTTTTAGTGTGGAAATGCTCCTTCAGTGATGAGCATTGAGCAAGCCCTAAGAGCACATAGCACAGGCTGTTGGCTTGGTCTGACAGGCAGGTACTTTGTGGAAACCAGACATAGCACAGCTGTTAGATACACAGCATTGTAAAGGCCAAGCTAAAAGTAGGGAAAACACATCCCATCTGTGGAAAGTTTTCTTGTATGTATTTCTCCACTTGCACATTTAAAAATGGTCGGCAGGCAAATTTTCCTCACTTTTCTCCCATGTTGAGCCTTTGAAGCCTGTTTCATAAATCCCTGAAGTCCTACATGCATTTTGGGCTTTTTTTTGGGGGGGGGAGGGGGTGGTGGTGTCAGGTACTGTATTCCATACAGCAGTGTTTCTCAAACTCCTGACATTGTAGGAAAGCCTTATTTGTTTGGAACTCACTTTCCCTTTTCCACATCTCAAGAAATTTTTTTTTTTAAGAGTTCTGTAGATCATCCTGTGCAACATTGCCAGAATGGTGTGTGTTTGTAGCTGACTAAAAGTGCAAAGGGGAACAATCACTCACTTCCGTACTTCTGTTGTTTTTTCTTTTCTGCTGTCCTGGGTTGGGTTGTCTGCCTTTTTCTTACTGACCTTCAGTGGACCTCCTTTGACTTCCTCACCTTGTGAGCCTTCAGACAGTGGTTTGCAGGCAAGACATCTGGGTCTGCCAATGCCCTCCAGTTATGTTTTCTACAGGATAACAAATACACCGCAGAAGTGTGAATCTGAGCGTGCAGGAATGGGAGGTCGGGGCAGAAGAAGGTATGATGCTCAGAGATAAAGTTGTTGTCCAGAACAACCACCCCGAGTAAGGTCAGACAGCTTTCTAGCTCTGTATCCCACCTTTGGCAGCGGACATCAGTGGGTGTTTAAGGAAGAACATGAGGAGGGTACGTATACAGTGGACCTCCCTTGGGAGGTACCCTGACTGTGGCCAGTTATGTGGTCAACAAGTTGCTGCATGAGCATCTAGATCCTCGTATTTTAATATGCAAAGTCATGCTGTTATTGCAGCATTCCTTATACCACTGGATATAAAATTAGTATTTGATTGTGTTGTTGCTTTCAGTGTGTTACATCAGTTTTATTCCCCAGCTGGCAGAAACTGTAAGGCGGTGAAAACTCTGCTGCAAGGTTGCTGGGATGGTGGAGGTGGCATAATATCTGGAATTGGGGATTTGTACCACAGCAAACCATTCTTAGCAGCATGCTCATTGATGAAATAGTCAAAATCAACACTTCTGGTGGCTGTGAAGTCTGCATTTCATACTGCTGCTGTTCACTCTCTCTGCAGACTTGGGAAAACAGCACATATGTTTGGCTTCAGTATGTGGGTTTCCATCTTTTCTTTGTAAATGATACAAACCGCTGGTTAGAAAAGCAAACTGACCCTACAGTAGGCTGAAGTGGCTGCATAGTTCTGCAGCCAAGGGCTGATCATGTGGCAGATCCCGTGGGTTGGGAGCACGGGGGGCTGCAGAGGCAGCGATGTTTGTAACTGCAGCAGTGACCAGGGCTGTAGAGCAGCGGCAGAGCTTGTGTGTGCACTTCCCTAGCAGGGCTCTTTCTGTTCACGTCCAGTTCCTCAGCAAAGGCTAAATAGCACCATAATTGTAAATGTACGTGATGTTTGTAGAATACAGTATTGACTTACCAGCAGCAGCAGCAGCTTATTCTTGCAGCAGTATTTTTGAATTTTACTAGCACTGTATTTGTCCCTCTGTTGTGGTTCAGTGATATCATCACACTGTGCTCATTCATCCAGGAGCTGAAACTCATTCTGAAGAGGTGGCTGTGCATTTGAACTACTCTGTTACAGAAAGCGTGTGTGCATGCGTATGTATAACAGAGATGGATATCTGATAAATAAGATTTATGTGGCTTTGGCTAGTGCATACCGTAGTCGGTATGGCTTTTCTTAAGTGGTTTACAAACAGAAAGGAACAAATATAGGTATTTCCATTTTTCTTCCATAGGTAGCAGTAAAATACAATATGGTGGTTATCTAAGAACTTTACTAGTAGCTACTCTAAAAGTCTGTGAAGGATTTGGTTTTTTAAAGGAACTGAGATGTTTTGTCTGAAACTATTAAATACAATAATGCAGTACTAAAGCAGCATGCAGTGCTTGGTTTTCCTGGTATGTGTGTTTTGTGTGGATGGCCATTCCTCTAATATTTGTGTTATGATGCATTTTCCAGGTGACAGCATTTAAGTGCTAGATGATTATTAAGGTAGCACTGTGTTTTGGGTAGTTGCTCTGACTCATTTTTGTGGTCAGTGGCTCTGATGTTCTGGGCAAATGCATTTGAGCAGCCTTAGATATAGAAAACCTTTATGTGGGAGCACAGAGAATAAAGAAAATCAAGTGAGCTTAATACTGGCATTGATATAAAAGCAAGTTCTCCTATCTCATTTCTGCTGAACCCTGATCCTGGTGGCAAACGATCACGTGTATATTATCCTTCACTTCTGTGACCTAGTCCTTATCTGTGTCTCATTAATCCCAATCAGTAGTCAGACTATAGACCTGAAGTATGAATTTTGCCACTCCCTATTCTGCTGCAAACACTTGTTTGCTGCAAATGTTAAAACTTGTTTCTGTCTCTCTCCATGCTGTGAAGCAGCGAAGAGCTGCAAATCCCGTGTGTGTAAGCTGTACACGTTGATGCTTTTGTCTTCCTGCGTCACTGGAGAAGCCTGCTGTCTATTCAGTTATGTTGGCTATCTTTGCCCCTAGCGACCCCCTGTTCCTGGCACAGGTCCCTGCAAGGTGTGTTTTTGGCACCCTTCCACTGGCTGTCCAGCCTGTGTATCCCACGAGCTAGATCTTTTTTGCCTGAATATATTACAATTTGGCGCAACTAGAGTTACACTGTAGTCATGCATGTTTGCTGCCTTGTTCGTTGTGTGCAGCTTTCTCAGAGCTTTCTCTTGAAAGGCAGAAGGTTGCTTTTACGGTACCCTTTCCTGGGTATTTTATGAAAATACAGTGAGGTGCTGAAGACAAGAGGCTGCAGCAGTCTTTCCCTCTGACGTGCCTGAATTTTACTGGAATGTTGAGTGTGCCCAGGCATGTTGAATGCGATGTGTGGTGACCCTTGGTGCCATCCTGCCCCGGCAGCTGAAGTGCTCCATGCCTTCCTGTGTCTCTTTGCACGTAAGCAGCAGTACCTTTCCTCTGACAGAAAACTTGGCCATCTCTATTATCTGTCTTCCCCCTGCCCTTATATCTCTAGGCCTAGCCTCTTTTTTCCTCATATTACTTTGTCTAGAAGTATTTGCACAGTCTTTGATTATTCCAGTCTGGTCATTGTAGCAGAGATGACAAATTTTTGAATTGTTCTCCTGCAAGTTTTCATCAATATCTTCCTTAAGAATTTTTTTTCCCCCCAAGTGAGTTTTGTGCTATTGTCTCTCTTAATTGCTGTCTTCAGGTTAAACCAGTTACTTGTTAGTGCTCTTCAAGGAGGATAGGTGCTGCTTGTATAGAGACATTTCATCAGTCATGCAGCTTTTTCACCAATTCCACCTTCCTACTGGGTAGCTGCCACTATTTCAGTTGTTCTTGATAGCTGTTCTTGAGCAAAGTTCGCAAAGGAGCTGTGAAATCATTTCCAGTCACTTGCCTGTGCTTTCTTCCATAGTAAGTACAGGTTGAATCACAGTTCCTCATTTGTGTAAAATGTGTAAAAAACAGCTTGCTCTGTGTGGGGATTTTCTTGTAGTGTGGGGTTTTTTTTTTGTTACAATTCTCTTGACGATGCACAGTAATATTTTGCTCAGATTTGTCAAAAATGGGATTGTATAATTACTTCCACACGTGTCTGACTTTTTTTTTTTTAATGAATGGGAACTCAGTGGCTGTGTCTAAATCCGGGTTTGTCTCATGCATTGTCAGCCATTTTGGCAGCTTATGGCTAAGTGAGTGCCCCTGAATTGCTCCCAAGTTACTCAGTTGGGGCATTAGGTGTTCAGTCTCTGTGTCATCTTCCCAATTTGTTCAGCCTTTGCAGCCATTATAATTCTTTTTCCTTGTGCTCATCTTTTCCCCCCTCTTTATCAAAGATATATAATTCATTTAGCAAAAATAGCAAGACTACCTGCAATGTGGGGAGTTACTAGTTTTGTGAGTGTGATGGGTTTTTTTTAATCTGGGATTTTTTTTTTTTAAGGACTTACTGATTTGTGAGGCCATCGTGTTGATGTGTAGCTGACGGTTCTGTGCCTCAGTGTGTTACTGTTAGAGCCTATCTTCTTTCACCATGTTCATCATTGACTTTGTTTTTTGTGTTAAACAGGCATGGCTTGCTCTCTCAAGCATCTCTTGAGACTCCTAGCATCCTCCTGCAGGCCTGTTTGTATGATCTAAAACTTCTTTACTTGGATCCAACTTTCCCATGAGTCTCTCTGGATTTTCTGTAATAGAGCACAGCATTTTTCTGCTGCATCTGCTCTGTCTTATGTCATCCTACAGTCTCTGAGCAATTTTGTCAAGTCACCATATTTCTCATGGAGAACTCTGCTTGAGCAGGCTTGCTTCAGACCGAAGACAGTTTGCCCTCTAGTTATGACAGAGTTTTGTGTAGGTCTCCTTGAACTCGTTCATTGCGGTGCCATACTGCTGAAGCCAGGGGCACACATGATATCAGTTGCTCTGCTTTGATGGTTTATGCCTGAATTAATAATTACTGCGGTGTTATTAATTGCTACTACTTTGTAATTCCTATGAAGTCCTTTTCTACTTAGGAGTTACATGAATTGCAGGCCTCCGCTGGTTTCGGTATATTTAAACTTCCCAGCATATGGGTGGTTCTGGGTAACTCCTGGGACCAAAAGGACTTTCTAGTCACCTCTGGAGTCAAGATGTCTATGGAGACCAGGGTCTTTCTCAGTGTTGTCACAATCTTTTCTGTCCTTTTTTCTCAACTGGCTGCTACCAGTTCCTTTGGGCATACAAGTGAGTATAATCATGGGCTGGGTTGTTGTCCAGCGTGATGCTGCACTATAGGATGACCAGCTAAACTGAGCTTCTAACATCAGCACAAGTCCTAGGTTCCTGTATGCGCTTTTCCCTCTAGATATCCTTTTTTCCTCTGGAATCCCCATGTCTATTTCCAGCCTGTTTTCACTTACACAGAGGATCAATGGTCTACTTTCAACAGGCTAATTTTTGAGGATGCCTTGCTTTCATGCTATAAATGGCATGTGGTTGCTGAGCCAGGAATCTAGTTCTCTGCAAATGCAGTCACAGGCCATTACAGCGAGTCTGTAGGTTTTCTCCAGGATGCAATATGTATGTGTTTCTTTCTGGTGAAAACATGGTGGTGTTTTCATTAAAACTAATGATGGTGGCATCATTTCCTCTTCAGAATCTGCTGCTGCGGTACGTGCAAGAAGCCCGGTATACTCAAGCAGGACTTCTGCTGTAGTTGGAGAGTCCTGCCTGCTGAGTCCAGTTTCCTTTGAAAGGCACCATGATGTCCTCTTAGGAGGCTACAGCTAAGTTACTTTATCCTTCCAGGCCTGAAGGCAGGTCAGATTATTTTTGGTAAACATGCCAGGATGTAAAATTAGTAAATAGGCTTCTACAGCAATTCCCCTACAAAACCCTGGGTTTTGGAAACTCAGTGGGTAGCTGCACTGTAAGTGTCGTGTTGTTGGTGTTACAGTAGTGGACAGCTTCTGACATCAAGAGTGAGTGAGTGTAAGCAACGGAGATTCACTAAGGCTGTGATGTGAGAGCACTGTGTTAATGTAGCTGTGACTGAATCAGTACCACAAGAAGATTAAAAGAAAGTACTTCTCGTGTATTAAAAGGGTAACAGGAGACCTAGGAGACTTTAAGGTCATCAGCCTGAGGTGGAGTCTGTGCAATTTTAATGGTAAGAGTTAATTTGCAATTCAATGGAAGAAGACTTAGCAGCTAAATATATATACTAATGAAAATAGATCTGCCCTGTGGAAGGGAGGTCTCAGTGTAAAATGTGAGAGGCTTGTCAAGATTACAGCCTGGTTGATGAAAGCATCAGTGGTAAAACTGTTTCTCTAAAGCACTTGACTTTGCACTAGTTTGTTTTATTGAAAGGGCTTGCATTGCTAATCGAGGGCATGTTATCTGTATTGAAAACTGGCTCAGTGGAGAGAGAAACAACTGGAGAGTTATCTTGGGATTGATGCTTGGGCTCAAGGGTGCGTAATCTTGTATATCAGCCATACTAACAATGAGACAATTACTGTTGGTAAAACTGAGGAGGAGAGGGTTGATGAGGGCTGATGTGTAGGGCAGTCGGCAGTCTGGGGCAGCTGGTGAAATAGTGAAAAGGTCACCAGAACACAGGTTAAATGTAGCTGGCTGTAAGGCAGGATGGCGGGGGAGAGTGTAGAGGTTGTAACTGTGGGATGGGAACTCTGTCAAAGAGTGAAGTTGTTCTAGGTAATCACCTCTGCAAGCTGTCATGTGTCCTTTCGCACAGGCCTGGCATGAGTATCGCCTATCCAGGAGTAAGGCTGCAATCTAGGCTTTGCACTTTTGCCTTGCTGGCACGCATCTCTCTTTCTCAAAGCAGTAAGTGTTGGTAAAACGGTGCAACACTGAGCTTCAGAAATAGACCTCTTCTTATTGAAGGCAATTTAAGCTTGCAAGCAGAATCTCCTAATTTTAGACTCTAAGTGCCTTGATCATTTAAAGTATGACTATTGAACTGAGCTTTCAGGAAGGATGTCTGTGTTTACTTTCCAAATCAAAGTGTTTGTTTAACCCAGATTTATTTCAATGTTGTAACTCTTGCTGAGTAGTAGAGCAATAAAAAAGACTGTTAGACTAGAAAATTAACTTTTAAAACACAAACACTTGAAAATATTGAGATAAGTCCCACAGCTGCCCTCTCCTTGTTCAAAACAATCTATCAAACCACAGAAAGAGAATTTTAGAAATCGAAAGAAGAGCATGAAAACCCCAGGCATCAAAGTTGTCTTCTGAATTTAGCAAACAGATAAAGCAAAACCTTCCATTGGAGGACATATAAGATTGAGCAGTGCAAGTAATTAAATATTTGTGGAGTTTATTTTAAAAATAAAAAGAAAAATCCTCCCCCCGATAGACCGGCCAGTTTCACTTTTTTCAGGTAACTGCCATGTCTGAATGGATGCTGAATGGCTGTAAGCACAGATAACAGAATATAAAATTCCTCTTTTAACATCTCTTAAGCCCAGAGTTTTTCTCTCATATCGTGCTTGGCAAGAGATAATGGTGTTCTTCGGTTACCTCCCTCTTGTGTTTTATTAGGGGTGACATGTGAATAGCAAGAGCTGGTGTTCCTTCTCAGCCTCTGAAAAGAAGAACCGATGGGTAGGCCAAAATGTGGGCCCTACCTTTCACTTACAGTATGCTTCTTGTACATCAGGCACAGGATGAAGAAGGGTAGCTGAGATTTCAAATATTCTTTCCTGTAGTATCTGTGCTGCTGTTCTGAATGTGAATGGTTATATTAAAATCAAATTTGTACCCACTTAAAATGCTGGTTAATTCTTCTTGCAAAAGAGATTGGTGTTGAATAATAAGTGAAATGGTCACGTGGAGCCTCGTCTCTCTTGTTACTAAAGGTGTGCAGAATAAAGGATTTTGTGTGGCATAACTGAAAAAAAACCATATTGGAAGAGTACTTTTCAGTGGGATATATGCAAGCTCAGAGCAGAGAACAGTAAATGCATTTACCCTGTCTAGAGGCTGATTTACCTTCCCCTGGCAGTAAAGCTTCCCCTGGGGTGACTTTTCTGAGACAGAAGCCTACACAAATGAGGGTGATGTAACTGGAGCTTTGGAGTCAGGGCTTCCAGGTTGCAGCATCCTTACTTGTGGAGGAAAGCGTGTGCAAGCTGTTTAAGAATCGAGTAGATTTCTAGATTTCCTTGGCATCCCCAGGAAGGGAAGCCTGGCTCTGTTTTCTCCCCTAAAGCAGTCCTATCTCACTTTTTGTAGACTTTTTGATTGGTTTCAGAGCAGCTCTAGGAAGCAGGAGTAAAGCTGACAACGTCAGTTTTATACTGCTGGATATGAAAACTGTGAATTGGACACAATCATTGGAAATATCCCATTCTCCTGTCCTTGCAAATCCAGCAGAAACGCAGTGAATAACCTTTTCTTTCAGTTTCCGATAGCTTTGTGCTGTTTCTAGTAAAGCATTCTTTCCCCTTTTGACTACCAGAGTAGGGACCACATTTCACTTTAAACTTTGTGGCAGGCTGATGTACAGTGCTGCAAAATGTTCCGTTTCTGTGCAGTTAAGTAGAAACTCCCAACACCTGCTTTTCACCTTCTTTGAGTATGTGTTTTCTGGCTTGGCTCTTCAGAGTTTTGTAGTATTAGCAAAGGCTCTGGTTTTAACTGTCATTAATTTTTCAAGCTGTCGTGGTTTAACCTCAGATGGCAACTGAGCACCACACAGCCACTCGCTTGCTCGCTCTCCCCCTCCACCCCCCCGGTGGGATGGGGGAGAGAATCAGAAGAGTAAAAGTGAGAAAACTCATGGGTTGAGATAAGTTTAATAATTGAAATAAAATGAAATAGTAATAATAATAAAAGAACAGACAAAGCAAGTGATGCACAATGCAATTGCTCACCACCCGCCGACTGATGCCCAGCCAGTCCCCGAGCAGCGGCCCCCCCGGCCAGCTTTCCCCCAATTTATGTACTGAGCATGACGTCACATGGTATGGAATGTCCCTTTGGCTAGTTTGGGTCAGCTGTCCTGGCTGTGCCCCCTCCCAGCTTCTTGTGCACCTCCAGCCTTCTCAGTCGGTAGAGCATGGGAAGCTGAAAAGTCCTTGACTGGTGTAAGCGCTGCTTAGCAACTGCTAAAACATCGGTGTGTTATCAACATTGTTCTCATACTAAATCCAAAACACAGCACTGTACCAGCTACTAGGAAGAAAACTAACTCTATCCCTGCTGAAACCAGGTCACAAGCTTTTGTCCTTTTGGAGTTGTTTCCTCAACAAGATGATAGCTAAAGCTGGAATCCCTGAATAAAGCACAGATGAAAGCAGGAACAGACTCATCTTCCTGGCCGTATGCAAAATAACCCCCAGTGCAAGGTGTGTCAGAGGCTGACAGCGGTTCTGTATCTGTTCTTTAACCATGGCTGTTGCTTTATGACCATGCACTGTTCGTTAAGCCTCGCTGTTTAAGGTCGCAGTTACAGAGGGCACTGTGACTGCCAGCTAATGTCACTGTGCTCAGCTGATGGTCAGCATATGTAATGTTTTGGCATTGTTTAATGTTCTTGTTTGCTTGTATGCCTCTAATAGGGAACTGTTGGTTCATTGTAATCAAAATGTATTACTAATGATGTGTTCTGCATCTGAAAGGTGGCTGTATCACTGCTAACACAAAAGCATTTTTTTTCTTCAGGCTTCCAAGAAGGAATGGCTTCTGATCTCTTCCACCAAAAGCAGAGCTGTCTCAGTTGGACAAATATAAGATGACCATCTTCATGCATTTAAAAGGAAAAAGGTCTACAATACACAAATGAGACTTTTGCTCAGGTGGCTTAAGAGAGCCAGAGCCATAGAGCCTGCCAGTAGTGGTAATTCTCAAGCTGTGTGGCTGGTGGCTGTCTCCCAAAAACTGTTGTGTGAAAAGAAGATTTCATGTTCACAAAGTTGTGCAGCTTGTGAATATGGACCTGTTGATAACACGTGTATCCGTAGGAACAAAGTCTGAATCTATGGATTCCTGTTATTGCTGCAAGGTTAACATACGCATGCAAGTCTGGTGGATTTACAGCATGTTAACTAGTTCTAAGCGGTGGTAGGGGAACTGTCTTGGCCATACTGTATGCTTTTTCAATTATGGTATACATTCCACAAGCAAGTGGCTTTATGTTAGGAACTGTGGTGGAGTATTACATGTCTAAATTGGTTCTGCTCTTGAACCTTTGCTTGTGTGCCCTGATATTCCTCCTCATGAAGGAGAGTGTGGTAGAGAGAAATGAGCTGTACTGCTTCAATAAAAATCTGACTCAGCTGGTCTCCAGCTCCTGTTTTGCACTTCTGGTGCTGTTTCAGTCTTCTCGTGTTTATGTTCTATTTTTTCCTTTTTCATTTGCTGACAGCTTTGCATTTCCAGCTCGTGGACTAGTGAGAGGGTTGTGCCTTTAATACAAACCAGCTGTCAGCTGTGAAATGAGTGGAAAACTTAAGAATTCAGTAAACACTGTGGAGTGAGTGTGCTTGCACTATATCTCAATGCCACACTCGAGTAAAATCTAGTGTGGGTGACTTCAGATTTGATTAGTGTCAGCAGCATTGCTGGGGAGCACTGGAGAAAGCATATTCTTAGAATTTAAACAAATGGTTCATACTGGAAAGGTTCTGGCACAAACTAAACGGCTGTTGCAGAAGATGCATTCAAGGCAAGTCAACAACCTTAAAACCCTAATCCCCAAGCCTGCTTTTCTGTCCCAAAAGTCAATTGTTCAATTGCCTAGGGTATAATTATTCATTGTTTGCTATATACTTAAAATAACAGAAGCATCTGCTCCTTTCTTCTTCAAACGCAGCTTTCAGGTTAATATTGTCACACACAATTCGCACTAATGCTAATACCATTTTATCTAGGTATTGAGAAGTAACATAGCTGGTGCTGAGGCCATGCTCTCAGTATACGTTTTAAATAAATCAGTGCTGTATTGCCGAATGTTCAGCTTGTTCTTGTCTCCTGGTCTGTGACACATACGTAGATTTCATACAATTAGAATGTAAGTTATCAAAACCGATGTTCCAAGCTCCTGCCCTTCAAAGGAAGTGCCAATACTTACAGTGGTTTAATTTAAGCAGTGTTGTTACTACCTTTTAGGGGTAGTCAACTTAGGCGATGGTTGTGAAGAGGAGTGCCCAAGGCACGGGCTTGGGAAGGGACAGGGTGCTCGAGGGGGAAAAGTTAGATGTAGCTCCCATGTCCCTGTCCTGTGGGGTGTGTAAATGCTTGTGTGAACCTTTCCCTACCTTTCTTCGTTTGCTCTGCTTTTTGCAAACATGTTTCATTGCCAAAGGCCCATACATTACCTGCAGGCTGCTCCATTATTTCTGCTCATTAACATTGTATGCTAACTTGCTTTTCCCTCACTTTGTGGACTTCATTTTTTTTTTTTTTTTTTCTTGCTATGCTCCGAGTCCCTGCATGACCCTCCTTGGCATTTCATAGCTATTGGCTGACTGATCAGCAGTGCCTTCCTCTTCCCCTTACCCTGAATGCTGATGCCATGTTTCCCCCACTTGCTGCACCAGGGTCTTGATTCTTGCAGGTCCTACCCAAGATCTTTCCCTATTCCACAAACTGAAATGTGGTTATTAACGTCTCAATAGCTGGAGCTTGCTGACCCCTTCTGAAAAACCCAATTCATTGAGATGCTCTCCTTTACTTTGCAGTTGTATCTCTTGGAGGGACAGACCTGGTTCTTGTAAATGACTGGCTAGATGACTTCCTTCTTGCTGTTTGTTGTTTTAAGTTAATGTTTAATCATTTGATATTAATCAGAAGGAGGCACAGAAGCAGTCTAAGTGAGAGTCTGGGCTGTAAGAGGGGAGCTAGGTAATGAAGTGGTGGACTGGGGGAATTTGGGAGCTTAAAGTTTCAAACCTCATCTGCATTCAGGTAGTTGGAACAACACTGCCAGGAGCTCTTACCCCAGCCAAAAGGAGAGACCCTGTAGGCAACAGCTTGTTTTGGGGTTGAAATGGGTAAGGAAGCCTCAAGAAAGAGCTTGGGAATAGACAGTTTGCAATGAAGGGAGTGAAAGGACGTTGTTGAAGACGTTGTTGACGTTTCACTACAAGAAGGACGTTGAGGTGCTGGAGCGTGTCCAGAGAAGGGCAACGAGGCTGGTGAAGGGTCTGGAGAACAAGTCTTATGAGGAGCGACTGAGGGAACTGGGGTTGTTTAGCCTGGAGAAAAGGAGGCTCAGGGGAGACCTCATCGCTCTCTACAACTACCTGAAAGGAGGTTGTAGCGAGGTGGGTGTCGGTCTCTTCTCCCAAGTAACAAGTGATAGGACGAGAGGAAATGGCCTCAAGTTGCGCCAGGGGAGGTTTAGATTGGATGTATGGAAAAATGTCTTTACTGAAAGAGTGGTGAAACATTGGAACAGGCTGCCCAGGGAAGTGGTTGAGTCCCCATCCCTGGAGGTATTTAAAAGACGAGTAGATGAGGCACTTAGGGACATGGTTTAGTGGGTGGTGGTGTTGGGTCGATGGTTGGACTCGATGATCTTAGAGGTCTTTTCCAACCTTAATGATTCTATGATTCTAAGAATGTGTCTAAGGCAGCAGTTGTACAGTCTCTGTAAGCTGATGCCACTGCCAAAAGAAAAGGTCCTGGAGGCTCCTTCTTTGGACAGGGTTTTCTGCCACAACTGCTAAACCATCTCTACAAACCGATCAATCTGAAAAGCTGATTTTATACATATTTGCATGTATACGCTATGATGCGGATACAGGTTCAGTTCTTTCCTATGATGAATTTTCTTTTGTGGCCACATTAATGTTTGCCAGCTTTAGCCTGCATAGGTATGGAAGTGAATGGAAAGTGGGATGAACTGCATTTAAATGCAGTAATAAACTACACATTTAGAGCTTGTCAAATGAACTTAGGAAACTTCTCTGACTGAAAGGTGGTGTGGGGGAATTTTTTAAAGATGGTAGAAATCCAGTAGGCCTAACTGAAGGCAGCATCAGTAGGCATTTGATTGATGTTACATGGGACATTGTTAATGGAAAATAAGGGGTGGGATGCTGAAAGTGCTGGTTAGTGTATAGCCAAAATATTCTGGTTCTGTTTGCTGACATGCAGTACTTCTCTGGAGCTGTGTATGCAGCTTTCACTGTCTTTCTGTGATACTGCTATGAACAGAGAAATAAGCTAGTGCTTATGATAGCTTTCTGCTGTGCTTTAGAAATACAACATACAACAGCAAAAAACAAAAAAAAGGAAGAAAGCATTTTTTGCTATAATAGCAGCAACGAAAAGAATGAATTTCAGTAGCTGGCACTGTTTTTCTATGGTTAGAACAGTTTGAATTTCCTGCCACATGCTAACTCAAAAGGTTTTATGGGTGTACTGATGACATCTTGTCAATGCTGGTTTTTGAGCTTTTGCCTCTTGGGACACCTTCACTTTCCATGACTGTTGGTGGTGTGTCTGTTTAAAAAATAAGCTGTCATATATATTCTGAGGAACCTGAAGGTGGAGCTTACATGTTTGAAAACATTCTCAAAAACTTAGCTTGCCTTTCTTTTCTGTCTTTTTTTGAGAAAACCTGTAGGCTTTAAATTAGTTGCCTTTCCACTGCCTTACTAAGCCCATTATTCCTGTTAATTTGTCTTTTAATTAAAAGAGAACTAGGAGAACATCCTAACTGTTTGCTCCTGGGTACAGTCAAACTAAGTAGGCTGGTGGGAACTACGGAGGGGAGTAGCTTTTCCTGGGCTCGGTTTCTGCCGGTGAAGGCTTGAATGCCTTGCTCCATCCTAGCTTTCTAAGGCCAATATTTAAGAAGCCTAGTGTTTTGTTCACTACCTCTCCCACTTTCTTATTGGTGTAAATAGGACCATTTAGTAGCTTAGTCAGATTTTGAGATTTGGATAGCTTTTTCTCTTTCTGCCTACTGGCTAAATCTTTATTCGGCTTTTGAAGTACTCTGGTACCTTTTTCTTTTTCTAGGAAAAATCACTGTTCAGTGAGAAGTCAGCTAGTCTGATTTGTTGTGTGAACCTGGCAAACTTTAGTCTGTCTACCTCAGCTCTGTATTGCCAGAGGGACATTCATGAAGCGTGGGCTGTTGCACTTTGCCAGGAGATGGTGGGAGGAATTAAGCAGACAACTGTTTTAGGTAGCGTGTGTCCTTTGTAGGATGAGGGAATGGACTGGGTGACTTCTTGGGATCTCTTATAACCTCCTTACTGTTCATGTATCGATGACATGACTGAAACAGTCCCTGATTTCAGATGTTTTTCTTAAGTCGAATGATGAACGTTTTGGATGCTACAGTGATGAAAGCCGTAGGATTAGGTATGAATTTGCATGTTGCATCTTCTGTACATTTGATGGCACAGAATGGAAATTTACCTTGTATTAATTGACTGATACTTCCTGGTAACAGATCTAACAACTCTTACTGTTAATGCTTGGTTTTATGTGCAGATGGATTTGTACTTGAATTATAGAGGCTGTCAAAGAATAAATAAATACCCAGACTTTTCTGTCTCGTCTCGATAGCTGAAAGATCAGGTTGTCTTTTGCAACATCAAAAAGTAAATCATGTCCTTCACAGACATGGCACGTGTCAGTAACAATTTATTCTGCTGTTGGATGCTTGAAAAATCGTTAAGTCCTTTACCCTTGTAAAAATATGCGCTGCACAGCTCTTTGCAATGTAGTATCTTCATTCTTTTCAAGAAGTGCTGAAGTGCTGATACTATACTGTAGTTTAGTTTTTGAGGGAGAGACTAGAATATTTCTTCAGAAAGAGCAAAGGTTCAAGATTTTAAGGAACTTTTTGTGGGCGATGGCAAAGGAATCTGGTAGAGCTAATTTTCTTCTTGTTTTTCAGATCTTTCCAAGAGCAAAGATTTTTAGGAATTAGTTGAAACTAAAAGTCTCTGAGGATGCAGATACCCATGCAGTTTATGTCCGTGATTTTTTGGGGTTGTTTATGAAACAAGCTTGGAAAAAAAATGAGTAATGCCTTTACATTTGTGTCTTGTTTCCAGGATTGTGGTTTATGATTTTTTTTTTTTAGATGATCGCTTAATCCATAGAATAGCAAGATGAGTTTGGGGCCTTTGATTTTTTTTCTTTTTGAGTTGTTTTGCAGTGAACTGATCCTGTTAAAAAGGATCCTAATGCCAAAGGGAGGGATCAGTTGCTGAGATGCTAAGAGTTCTGGCAGATACTGCTGTGTTCCCACTGGATTTCATGAATTTCGGGGGATGATCGGTTTCTAGGATTCGATGAATTTTCTATAATTCAACCTCCCTGCTCTCTAGACAGTGCCTCCAGTGAAGCAGAATTAAGGCTTGGCTGCAGACTTTTCATTGAGGAGAATTCTGCATAGCTGGGCCCGAAATAAAAGAATCACGTGGTTGCCTGTGTGCCTACGCAGCTTCATTCACCGTGCACAGAAACCAGGAGG
This sequence comes from Aptenodytes patagonicus, assembly GCF_965638725.1. Classification (NCBI taxonomy): domain Eukaryota; kingdom Metazoa; phylum Chordata; class Aves; order Sphenisciformes; family Spheniscidae; genus Aptenodytes; species Aptenodytes patagonicus. The sequence continues at coordinate 117,634,133 of NC_134951.1, read as the reverse complement.
GGACAAACCCTTTGACATTAGCATCTTTTCAGTTTGCATTTGGCTGCACATAAAGCAGGTTTTGCAGCAAACCAGAGGAGAAAAAGACCCATGCTAATCTTGTAGTGGAAAATTACTTTGTTGGGTGTCACCGCACAAGCTGTCCCAAAGCTGCTGGTAACATTTCAGAGTGGAGATGAGACCCACCGCCTGCCTGCGAACTCCCATTCAGGAGCTGAGAGGCTCCCTCTGAATGTGCTTTCACACAGTTGGAAGACCGATAGGTTTTTTCCTTTTTCTTTTTTATTTTCTTGGCAGGGAACAAGTGAAATAAAACAAAAGGTTAATCAGCTTGGGTGGCTCACATGGACTGTGTGGAGGGAGAAGAAAGATTGGGTGATCCTTTCACACTTCAGGACCTGTAAGAAGGAGGAGCCCTGTGCAACACCACTGTCCAGAATTCCTATAGGAAGGGAAGATGAATGTTCTTGAAGATCCGACCTGGGCTAGAAACCATCTCTTGTTTAAAGCAAGGCTAGCAAGGAAGGCTGGAATGCTTGTCAGTGACTTGATGTGTGGGCTGCTGTGTTGTTTCTGCACGCCCCTGTGTGCCTTGGGGCTCAGTTGCAGTTTCCAGGTTGTAGAATAGGTTGTTTTGGGTACAATTCTGTTTACCCAAAGAAATGCATCCCAGTCCTTTAAATTCCCTTTGACCCTCGGTTTTTTTGAATCCTTTGCCCATGTCTTCGTCTACCTCCTGATTGTTACGCTCTTGATCCTTGTCTGTGGGGAGGAATGTATTGGGGTTTTTTTAAATATTTTCTGTTAGAAAAGTGGGGGAACGTGTTCTTGTTACGCCATTACTCATGTTATTTATTTCTTCCTCTACCACTTTTGTCACCTGGTAATCAGGAGGTACCTTGTGTGACCAAGAATGAAAATGGTCTTGGCTCTCCACATCCCGTGCTCTGAATTCCTGCTGGGAAACGATTGCCAGTTTGATTGGAGGGACACCAGAGGAAGCCAGAGAAACAGCATTTGCTGAACAAATGTAGTCTCGTACTTGGGTGTCTGTGAGCATTTTGTTTTACCGTTGCCTCTGCTAGATGACAAAGGCCACGTGGGCTGTACATGCATTTGTCTGTAGGTCCTTTTGGGACTGCAAGCCCAGCGTGTGTGCGTTTCTGATAAATTTTGTTCTTGCTCAACTGCAGCTCTGATGATGCCAGTCTCTTGTTTCACCCTTGGCCTGCCCTTTCATCCTTGTAGCACAGCTGATAAGGAGATCCTAATTGAAACTCTTCTGGCATACTTCTGACACAGAAGTAATTCAGGTGCTCTCCAGGGGAAATTATTTTAATCTCAGTCTGTATGCAGAATGCGCCACAGTAGTGTGGTCATTGGACATTCTCTGTTCATGAAACCTCCCGAGTTTGCTGGAGAGGAGGGAGGAACGCTGGTACTGTGAATGGAAGGATGCCCGTAGTAAATTTGCTTGCCTCGTTTGCTCTTTGCAGACACACTGTGATTGTGGACCACAGGTTGAAATCCCTGTTGTGTGACATTGCAGTAGTTAAATTTTAGTTTGGCAGTTGTTTTCCATGGATGTTCGTGCCTGCAGTTCCCTTAGTGCTGGTAAAGATAGCACACTCAGGAGGAGCTGTCGTGAGAGGACCCCCAGCTCCTCCTCGCTGGCCAGATACTCTTATTGTCTGCCCAAATGCAAAATATGCTTGTTCTGAGTGAATATAGGACCTTTGTCCAGGTGTAAATTACCAGGAGAATTTTCTGTTTCTGATGTCGCACTTGCAGAAAAGACTTTCTTCTTTCAGATTTAAGTATGTCTGGAGAGAGAATGTATTTTTCACATCCACTTCAGAAACCTGCATGAAGCAAAAACTACTTCAGATTTTGCCTGTGTTTGGACGGAACCCAGAAGTTGGGCAAAAGCCACTGGTGAATGAAGGGAGAAAATGTGATGTCAATGGGGATTTTTTTTGATTTTTGGGGTGACTTGGGGTTGGGTGTTTTGGGTTGGTGCGGGTTTTTTTGTTTGTTTGTTTTTTTAGACATTACTTTTATTGTTCCTAGAAATCCGTTTATGATATTCTTCAATGTCTTCAGTTTGCAGTTGCTTATTCTCTAACTCACTTGTATTTTCCAACTAAGATGGACTGAGTTTCCTGGTGAAAAGGGGGTGAAAAGTATGTTGCTGCTGCTTTTGCCTGAACACACCAAAAGCTCCCTGTGCAGGGCATTTATTTCCTGAGACAGCTTTTCTGCAGAGCAAGAGCAGTTTAATTTAGCTAAATTGCTCGCTAAAGACTTACCTGATAATTTTACAGTGTATTTCAGCACGTTGTCTTAGATTTATCAGGAGAAGAGAAGCTGTTTGTTGATGGATAGAGGCTTTGCCCTGGTTGCATTTTAAGTAGACATCTCCCTGGAGATGAGGTGTAAATGTCACGTTACCGATTAGCATTTGGCGTGGGGTCCCAGAGCAAAGGAAGAGATGTCTCAGTTCAGTCTCCAAAAAAGAGAAACTAAAATCATTCCTGAGCTCTGACAGCATTACTTGGACAATGTCGTCTTCAGCGTTTTCTGTTCCTGGTTCCAGCTCACGGCTAGGTTATGCTAAGTGCTTTTCCAACCCAGACACCTGAAGAGCCTGTGTTTCGATGTGCTCTGGCTGTGCCTGGAGGAGTTCAGACCTGATTCTGGTGCCTTTCTAAACAAGTGTTTTTTTCTGTAGGTCTGAAATCCTGTCGTATGCAAAAGTCGCCCAGGAGAGCTCTGTTTGGCTGCAGCTGGATCTGGGCCCCAGGCGGGACAGCTTGCTGGAAAGCCCCATCCTGCCTGGTTGCTCACCCGTGTTACTGTTCTCAGCGGGAAGGTGGTGATGGCAGTCACCTCTCAAGTGTGAGGCGAGAGGAAACTGCAAGGTTGTGTTAATGCTGAGCAACCAGCCAAACGAGACAAAAAGTTTTAACGAAAAGACACACTTTTCTCATTGAAGAGAGCTAAATTATAGCTCAGCAACTAAATATCGGCTACCGTTCAGTCATCTCTCCTCCCCTCCTCTTTCACAAACCCGTTCCAGTGATGGAAATAGGCGATAGGTGCTGATGTGGGGGTGGTTGTGGAAAGCTGGTTTTAATTTGAGAGTAGAGAGCTGTGATCAGTTGTGATTAGTCCAAGCAAAATGTTGTGTGTTTTTTTCCCAAAGTTGTGGGGTTTGCATGTGTATTTAGCTGACCTTATAGCATTTCACAGTGGATTGCTCTGCAGGCCCTGGCTCTAGAGTATGTCTGCTGGGCCCCTCTCAAAGACCACAACTGTGGGCAGACTTTCTGTGTTGCTTGTTACTGCTTGTGCACTTGGGACCTCTGCCTCCTCCTCCTCTATTTGCTGCTCTCCATGGGGCAGAGGTGGGTCAGTCTAAGGCTTTGGTACTCACCAATGTTCTTCTAAAGCCCCTGTTTTGTACTGTTTCCTCTGCCAGTCCTTTGCTGTTTCTGCTTTCCTTAATACTTTAGGAAACTGGGCTTGGGGTATGGAAATGTCACTGGAAGACTTGCTGTCTTTCTTCACCTCTTCATTGTCAGGTTTGCCATGGGAAGTATTAAAATCTGTTGAACCTTTCGACATAGGCTTGTGGCAGCCAGAGCTGGTTGGCAGTGTCTTAGTAATATATTTTTTTTTTCCCTCTTGGAAAATGGCAGTTACTTTAGCTTGTCAAGAAAAGTGCATCAATTTTGATGGTAGATGTTTCTGAAGTCCAGAATATGGTTCCTGGGTGAGAGGAGACAGGCAGTAGGCAGGCAGTAGTGTGATGGAGGCAGGTTTTGGACGAATAGGAGGATAGCCTATTCCCTGTGAGTACCCTAGCAATCATGCCAAAAACTTATCCGGGTGGGGGGGTTGAGGTGTCTCCTTTTTCCCTGTGCTGAAAAACTGTTCCTGATAGTCTTGGCTTTAGCCTAGGGCTACAAAAGCTGTTGAGATCTTGAAGATTTTGGTGCATGATTAAACTATTTCCATCCCAGTTCTGTCCATGCACTCGTATTTCTTGTAGAAATACTTAAAAAAGAGGTCTTCAGGCTCTCTATTTAATAATTTCAACTAGCTGACAGTTTTCAAACCCTCTTAGCACTAGTGTGGAGCAAGTTCAGTGTGTCAGCTCCTAAAATTACCAAATGGGAGATTAATAATTTCATACCTCTTGGAAAAACTGATCTCTGCTTTCAGCTGCTGGCAGTTCCCGATACCAAGAACTGGTTGCTCACTGGTGTGCAACGTCGTTCCTGCTCAAGACTGTCTGCTGGAAAGCAAAGGAAGTTGTGTTGCCTGAAGGTTTACATGCATTTTAGTTCTTGATTGCAATGATAGTTGAGGGCCTCAGTGTTTCTGCCCATAAAATGTTAATCAGCTACATCATTAGAAGTACACCTTTATGGATACGTACATGCATGTATATACACATATGAGTGTGTATGTGGTAATTATTCTGAGGCAATAAAGTATATTTTAAGAAAAATTGCTTAACTAGCTGCTGTGTGATCCTTTGTGGGTTTTTTTTGTTGTTGTTCTTTGGGTTTTGTGTTGGTTTATTTTTTGTGTGTGGTGTTGGTTTGGGTTTTTTTGTAGCTTACTTTTCCCAGTTAGAATACTTAGGAGAAAATAGTAATAAAGTGTTGGGGCAATTGTTCCAAACTCATTCTGCGCTCATAGAGAATGATGCTGCAGATAAGACATTTCATAATGTTTTATAACTTAGAAAGATTTGCTTTCCAGGGTGTTGAGAGGTATGAACCCTTTTAGCTGGACAAGGTAGAATGTCTGCTCCAGTCTGTACATGAGTTCCTGTGTAATTTTATCAGTCTCATTACACATAGTCCCTTAAAATATGTGAAAATCTAACTGAACAAAATCTTGCTGATAGTGATTTAAATGGGAAGTGCAGTCAGGCTACTTTTTGGAGACAAACGTGTGACATGCATTTCTAGAGATCCTGAAATCTGTTAAATCAGCAGAAAAAAGCTCTTGTTACAGAGTGTTTCAAAATGTCATCAGTGGGGAGTTTCTATTCCCTTTTTCTAAGCTGCATATCATCAGCTGACAGTTCGGTTACTTCTGCTTCTCTCAAACAATTGAGGCTACATGAAATGTTTAAAGTTAGTTTTGTTTAAAGAGTAAATGACCAGGTTTTCAAATACACCAAGCACACAGATCGTTGTGAAAATTGCTTCATAAAATTCCTGCTGTATTCAGGTCTGTCTTTCTCTCTCTTTTTTTCCTTTTTTTTTTTTTTTCTTTTATACAGGCGATACGGATTATGGTTTCGATTGCGGAAGTTAATAATCTGGTTGCTGGGAGTGTACATAGCCATTCCATTTCTAGTAAAACTTTGCCCTGCTATTCAGGCAAAGCTGGTCTTCCTAAACTTTGGTAAGTGACTCAGTCTGTTGGGATGTGTGAGGGGTGAAGGGGAGGAGTGTCTTTATCTCTCATTTGTCTGCCTTCACTTTCACCCTGCACGTGTACAGCTTGTGAAGGATATGAACTTTCACAGGTTGTAAGTTCTCCAAATTATGGTTTGGAAAGCATTCTCTATGGCTCTGGTGGTCTTTGTAGTATGTCTTTATATAAATACAGTGGCCAAACTGAAGCAAACTTTCAGCCGAAAGCGTCATCTTCAGGGGAACTGTGCAATATGTCGAATGCATTTTTCTGAAGGGTTCAACAAAGTTGCATGAATAGAACGCAAGTGAAATTAAATCCAGTGAATTGTTTTTCAGGCAGTGACTCTTCACCTGAAAGCATTTTAGGAGAATATTCTGGTTGGGAAAGAAGAGGCCTGTTCATGCAGTCAGACTGAATGCTTTCCTTGTGTCTGTTTAGCCTTTGCATTTGGTCGAACTGGCGGTACAGTGGGTCTGGCAAGCTGGCTCAGCTCCCAGGTCACCCAGGGAGGCCTGAGCATCCACAGGATGGAAAATGATGGAGCATCACTATGAGAGATACTTCTCTGCGATCTAAATTTGTCTTTAAACCTCACTTGTGTTTTGTGATGAAGTTTTGAAAAATATCTTCCTTTGATTGTAGAAGCTAGAAGGACCAACTACAGATATGTTGCTTTTATATAACTTCCGTCATTTTGATTGCCTGCTCTGTATATTCTAATACCTTGGATCCATGGTCACTGTGAAGTGTGTACATGTGCGTGCCAGCTCTTTCTGCCTTGATTGTCAGAACTGACAGCTGGGTAACATAAATAATGCAGGTTACTTCCATTTTCATCACCTTGCTTTTTCAGTGATGATTTTAATTTGCCCTTGCAGAGCTTTGTTAGGTGTCCCTGAAGTTCCTACCTCTATTCATTCCCAAGTGACCGAAATAATTGTTCTGTAACACTTTCTTGCACTAGTACTTGCACTAATATCACTGCAGTGTTGTTCCTACTGCTTTATATAATGGCAGTCAGATTTTATTTGTGACAGTACTCCCATTAAAAACTATTTACCTTAATACAAAGTGCATTCTAACACACTTACTAGAAGTACCTTGGCATGTTTGAGTAATTCTTTTCCACTGGAGAGTGACGTTTCTCCTTCAGAGGAGTGGTGTAGGGTTTGCCCTGTCATATTGTTTTTTTAACCTTCTGAGTATAAATCACTACTCTTCAGCCATTGTTTTCTCCTTCTTTTGTGTAGTTTGGGATTTGCTTCCAAAACAGTAGTGCAGAGCTTCAGGAGAAAGTGCTTCCATTTGTTTCTCGAGATAGCTAAAGATGAATCGATAGCCATGCTTCCACTGTTAGCAACCAAACCAATGTCTGGATTTGTTCTTGTGGACAGGCTTTTATTCCAGGTTACAAGATACATGGGTAGAGATCTCAAGTTGTCTCCACTGGAAGTCTTCAGAAAACTGAGATTTCTAGAAACATAAATACAAACTAGATCAGATTTAGTGTATCAGTATGATTAACAAATCATGTGATTTTTGTCATGTGATGTGTTGCGAGTGATACCAAATAGCTCTGAAACATGTAACTGAAAAAAACCCTTGATGTGCTAAATCTCCACGGGATGTATGCCTATATGATGATCTCTTTGTCTGTGTGTGTAGAATAGATGGACCATTCCGGTGATAAATGCCATACATAAAAATTGCCTGTGCTTCTATATTTTTCTCTTGCTTTGAGGTAGATGCTTACCTGGCCCCCATCACTAACATTGGTATGTTCCTGTTCATATCTTTGTAATACAAAATTTGTCAAGAAAGTCGTAACGGATTTGGCGAATGGGAAAATCAAGGCACAGAGAAGTTGAGTAATTTTCCCAGAACACTGCTAGAAGTGACTTGTGTGCCTGTCCAGACCTCAACCACAGAACTTACCGTCCTCTTGGAGGATCTACCACCCTTGTGAGAGCGTCACTGAGCTCTGCAGTGACAGCGCAGTGACCCAACGGGTCTCTGGTGGCATGCATGCTTTGTCTGGGACTCTTCCACGTGCTTTTGCATAAGAGCAAACAGACTTGCACAGGTATAGATCTGCAGTCTAAGGGGCCAGATTTGTCAGGTTAACATCGGTTGTTGTCTGCCTTGGTTTTTATGTTTGTGGAATGTTTAGTGATTTTTGGGGGTAAGTGAAGTGAGATTTGACTGTCATATTATCAATGCTTCTTTGTGTGTCAATAGCAGGAAAACTTTGGTATGTTAATTGTTATGCCACTAAATTCCAAGGAGACAGACTTCCTGGTTCTGCTGGAGTGGAGCTCAAGTTTATGGAAAAAGCCTGAATCATTGGGAGAAGAGAGTCCTTAAAACTGCTCGATGCTGTCACTAGATCTCTATAGCGTCTCTCTTGGTATTAGGTGTGTCAGAGGCTGTCTAGAGAGGCCATACAGCATTGGTGATGGAAAAGGAAGCATTTAGACTAAGCACATCCCCTCATTTAGCACATTGTACAGTGTCTATAAGATGTAGCTTGTGAACCAAGCAAGGGAAAACAAAATGCTGAAAATGTTTGATGTTTGACTTTCCTGATGTTGCTCATGTTCGAATCATTGAATATAACAAGCAACGAACAACTGTGTGTTGTATAAGTTGGGGAACATAAAACATTTGGAAGAGTGAATTGAGGTGTAATGATTTTGTTTTCGGGGATCTCCTCCTGAAGAGATAAAGTTTCCAGCCTAACGTGATCTTTTTTAAATGCTGCAGTGTCTGGAAGATATGGCAATTATTTGATAGGCTTTGGAGCGTGGGCTAACGAACTGCATATCCTCCTCAAAGGCTCAGGAGGACAGTGTTTAACACAATTTATCTTAACAGAGCAATGTGGTGTCTGCTACTATAATGCAGTATCTCCTTTAGATTGTTGTATTATAGAGACTGAAACCACGTCATCCTGAAACATGTTACAGCTCTGGGATGCACCCTTTGTCCCAGGGGGTTTGTCCCATCAGTAACTTCCATTACAGCTACAACGCAAACAGTAAAGGGTTTGCCAAATCAGCTAACTCACCCCATTGACGCAGCAGAAGTGACTATTTTGTGTCTGGTGGATTTACAAAGCAGACTGGGCAGAAATGGTTAAATGTGTATCATAGGAAGCTTTGTCTGCCTCCCCCACCAAGAGGGGTGGGAGCTTGCTTTTAGCAATTTAGCAAGCAATTTTTAGCAAGCAATTTTAGCTTGCTCCCAGTTTTTTTGATGGTTGCTTGTGTCTTCTTGTCTTGCTCTCTTTGATGTTCATATTTTAGTCACAACTGTAGCCAGTTCATCCTTTCACACAAAAAGAATAAGGTCTTCCCAGCACAGTGGACCAGTTTGTACAACTTCCCAGTGCCTTGGTAAAGCAGTTTGATAAGAAAACAAAGATAAAAATTAAAAGGTTTCATATTCTATTTTTTTCTTTTTTTGTATTTCAGTGAGGGTCCCATATTTCATTGACTTGAAAAGACCACAGGATCAAGGTTTAAACCACACCTGTAATTATTACCTGCAGCCAGAGGAGGATGTAACCATCGGAGTCTGGTAAGGAAGCCTGTTCCGTGCAGTATGTGCTGTGCATCTTTATCCTTCTTTTTGTTCTCAGTGTTGCCTATCCAGTATTTTTGCTGTGCATGTGACAACCGTTGCCTGCCCTGATTTGTGGATGTTTGTGTCTTCCTCTGCCAAGTGACCGAGTTCATGTTGAAAAGTATGCAAATCTCTGGAGCTCATCTGAACTCAGATCAGTAATGCATGAAACACAATTGGACAAACTGTGCATTCAGAGAAACTTCATAATTTGGACTCGTAAAGGTTACAGGTCTGCATTGCTACGAAGATCATGCCTCTATATCAGATGAGACCCAAGGAGTTAGAAGTTTTGTCATTCAACTGCGGTTCATATTTTATTTTGCAAAATAAATGTGGGGGAAGATAGGAAAACAGGATCAAAGTGTTCAGAGTAGGAGGAAGAATATTCTGTGTATAAAACATATGTAGGGTTTGGAGAGTGGGTGAAAACGGGACACGCAGTTTACTCTCTTAACAAAACAAGTGACAGTGTCAGAGCTCATGTGTCATTCCTTCCTCACGAAGATGATTTTCTGGTCCCAGGCAAGGGCAATTCATTTTAGCTTCTTGTTACCCAGGATCAGCTCAGATGACTGGTTCTCTGTCTGAAAAGGTCTGCTTTCAGTGCTTCTTTCATTATTACACCAGCTCAAACTAGCTTCTGCATCTGTTTCTTATGATCACTTTCTATTGTGTCTCAACACCAGAAGTTTCAAAGCTACAGAAAAGTTCCTGCTAGCTTTAAAGAAAAAGAAGTGCCTGCAGTTTGAAGATATATGCAAGAGCAGCAAAAACTTGCAAAAAAGGCTAGACACCATGTCAGGTGTGGGGGGAAGGGGGCTGTTCCTTAGTACAGCCAGTGATGTTAGATCCGTAAGCTGTAGGACTTGGAGTTTTCAGTTATGTGTGTGTAACTTGTATGTGTCCACTAATGCAGTAGAGGTTTTTCTCTTCACTTGAGGATATATGACCTTTTGAACGGGACATTGATATCCTGCTACATAAAGATGGTTCCTTCCCTTTAAGTGAATTTTGGTAAAGAACATGTTTAGAAGCTGGCAGTTCAGTCTTTCCAGGGTAGGCTGATAAATAATGGTTTGTATCTACACTTGGACAATTAAAATTCTACTTGCTAAGCTGTTGAATAAGTTTAGATTGCAATCTGGAGATTTTTTATTTTGTTCCCCTTACAAGTGTGTCTTTACTAAAACAGAACTTCCAGCGTGTGGTGGCAATTCAGAGTCCATGTCATTTGTCTTGATACTTATGAGATAGGTTTTCATGAAAGTGTGGAGCCCTGCTTTAATGCCGGTGTAAGGTCTTGTGTTTGGTATACTTCCGAAACAAAATCCTCAGCCTGCTTTGTTCATAAGCTTGCAAAAGTCTTGAGGCAGAACAGTTGGAGAAGTTGAGTCCTACAGTTATTGGGGCTTTTTTCCTTCTCAAGAACTCGGTGTCTGCTGGCTGCATGCCTGCAAGTAGACCTTTTACGTTGTTTCCCCCTGTGTCGGTTTGTCCTCTGAGCATCTGGGAGGAAGGTGTGGTAGATGGAGTTTGTCTTTCTTCCGAGGAGAAAGGCATGTGAGTACTTAAGTTAATTCTGACGGCTGTAAGCTAGCCCCCTTCTCAACAATTTGAGATAGTTGTGGGCATGTACTCGCTTCCAGCGTTTGTCTTCTAGAGTAATTATCCAATATAAATGCCTACCTTCTCTTTGGTCTGTCATTCCTCTCTTTCCATTCTGCCAGCATTGAATTGTAACAGACTGCCCAGCTATATTATCTACAGAAGAACAGCTGTGAGTTAAAAATTCCTGGCTGTTCTAGATTGTAGCTTTTCCAGCTACAATGTTATACCTTCAAGAACCTGGTGTCTCAAAATAAAATACATGATCATCTTATCAGACCCTGAGCCCCTCTTTTTCCTCAGATTGACTATGGAGTCAGATATGCCTCTTGCTCACCGAACATTCTTTCCAAAACCAGCTGACTGATTATTCTGAGTATCTGCTGACCTAGCTGTGAATCTTGTTTATGGTGTGTAAGTATGTTAGTTGAGGTAATTAACTGCCATAAAAGCTGAGGAATTGAGATTCTTTCTCCAGAATAGTGGAAAGTTCAGTAATTGTGCTTTGAGTTTGCCTGTGAAGTTTGATGCCTTGCACAGCCCTGAGTTTTGAAGGCAACGGTGATGGAGGTGAAAATGTAGAAATAATCCTAGCCACTGTCTTTTAAATTTGGCCATTTGTCGGCTAATCATGACAGTTATATGAGGAGTGTGTGTGAGGTGTGTAATCCTGAATTAATGAGTTGATCAGAAAAACTCAAAATTTGAGTGGCCGACACTGAGTAGCAACAGGACAATGTACTTCTTCCTTCTGTATACAGGCACACGGTCCCTGCAGCCTTATGGAAGAATGCCCGAGGGAAGGATCAGTTGTGGTTTGAAGATGCTTTGGGTTCCAGCCATCCTGTAATCCTTTACTTGCACGGCAATGCGGGAACAAGGTGAGGCACAAGACAGTGATGGCTTTGTTTCATGCTGTGTTTTCCTGGCTTGCCACAGCTTCAACACATTGATAAGAAAGATGGGGACAAACTTTTTAGTAGGGCGTGTAGTGATAGGACCAAGGGGGAATGGCTTTAAACTAAAGGGGGGTAGATATAGACTAGATATAAGGAAGAAATTTTTGACGCTGAGGGTGGTGAAACACTGGCACAGGTTGCCCAGAGAGGTGGTGGATGCCCCATCCCTGGAAACATTCAAGGTCAGGCTGGACGGGGCTCTGAGCGACCTGATCTAGTTGAAGATGTCCCTGCTCATTGCGGGGGGGGGGGGTGGACTAAGTGACCTTTAGAGGTCCCTTCCAACCCAAACTATTCTGTGATTCTATGATTAAAACCAAAATAAAATCTAAAAGCAGTTTGGTGCTTCTCCTTTCTTTTAAAAGGAAAGCATGTTTTAAGAATTGATGCTGCTCCATTTATTGAATGCAGGAATAGATTTATTGCGGTTATCAGAAGTATCTGATATTGTAGTTTACCCTCTGCTAGAAGCCAGGAGGCTGTGACACTTACTAGATCAGGTAGGGAGAAGTACTTCTTTTCAGTATAGTGGTCTCTGAATTAAGACATGGGATAGTATTAGTGCTTCTGTATATGTGATTTACATGCATTAAATAAACTTTCCAGTTCCTTTCATGAGCTTATTTTAGTAGTTAACACATTCTGAGGAAGGAAAATCAGAAAGAAAGAAGAAGATAACGTGCTGGCCTTATTTCATAATTGCATATATGCAGGATATTTGTCTGGAACAGGAGCATTTCTAAAATTTGTGATTTTATAGTTGACCATGTGTATCAGCTAAAGAAGTAGGTTGGTTCTCTATACTTTGTTGCTGGATGCTAAAAGCCACTAGCGCTGTGTGAAACTTCCTGGATGTTTCTCAGAATCATGTTCTTACTGCCACATCTCTGCATGATACAGTGCTTTAGTTCATTTGTTAGAACATGGTCTTTTTCCTTACTAATATGCATCTTACAAAGAGTATCAGCCCCTTTCTGAGTTTTGAGTGCCAGTGCATGTTCTTTTGAAGCTGATGTCTGCTCATAGATACTCTGCAAGAGCAGAAACATTGCAGAAATACAAGTTCCATGATGTAAAGCAAAGAAACTCTCTTTTAGCTGTGCTGGTAGTGCAGTTTCGCTAGCCTTTACATCACAGGAACGTTGCCCTTTTTCACCTAAATTCTTGTCTTAGCGGTGTTCTTTTTTGGTACAAGGGCATGGTGTGGAAGATGCATGCTGGGAGCCAGGAAATGCACGAGCAGATGGTTTTTTGGAAACTGACCTTGTCTTTTTGTGCTGATGTATTACAAGGTTTAATCAAATTGTTGCATTATTTTTCAAATACTGCTTTGCTTGTTTTCTTGCCTTTATTGGGCATAGCAAATGATACTAATGGAAGCTGTTGTGCAGCTTAATGATGGTAATTTGGGACCAGTATCTCTGTTATATGCATATTGATTAGATTTACTTCTTGGCTCCCCCAAGTGCTACTGAGATAAAGTACTGAGCTATGGATCGATTACATATTTCACATTTTGCTTTACTCTCTGTATTGGAGAAGCTGGAGGTGTATTGGCTTTGCCATTTCAGCTTTAATATATATTGCTGTATGTTTCTACACTGCATATTCGGTCTCTTGTCAAAGGGCTGCTTTATTGATGCAGGCTGCATTAACCATAAGTAAAAGGCACTGCCTTGGCTTTCTGGTTTGCCTGAGTGGTCTGGAGCTGAGGCAAAAATGTGAAGTTTACTTGATCCCTTAGGAAAAATTCCTCTGTTGCACTTTGAGGAATGCATGAAAAGGCACCAAGGTGTGCATGTCAAGGGTGACTTTTCAAGCAAGAGTGTCGTCTTCTTCAGACTTGTATGATTCAAAATGACTTACAAGCAACCGCTTGTGTTTTGCCCTGAGTGTTTTTGGCTGCATTAGGTATTCTGTAGTACAGTTGGAGCTGACAGCTTTTGGCTGGCAAGTGCATGTGTTCTTAGAGAGAGGTCTGGAAAGTGGCATTTTGGTTTAGAGGCTGCACTGACCAAACCAGTCATAGTGTGAATGTTTTAGAGTTTTCATATGAGTGCAGTAGTAAATCTACTCTTACATCAATACTAGATTAAAGTTTGAGTGTGGATTAGCCATGTCATGTTGTGGATATATTTTAAAGCACGTAATGGCACATTCACTCTCCTTTCCATTTTATTGTTTAGATTTCAATTTATGAAAAAAACATTAAAGCAGATTCTTCCCCTGGACTTACTTACAGTGTTCAACTCTGGTTTTCTCTGCTCAGTCTTTTGCACATGTCCTTTCTGTCCCTGTGCTTGGAGCCAGGTGAGAAAATCCAAGGGCCAGCTGCTTGGGTTAACGTGGTGAGTTCTGCTGAGAGCATCACACCTTGGAGAGCAGGGGTTATTGCCTGGGGCAGCACTGGTGGCAGGAGCGCAGGGTCTGTAAAGCCAGCAGGGACAGGCTGTTTTGGATGTATTACAGGCTTTGGAAAAGGCAGATAGGAGGGTGGGTTGAAAAGTTCGTCTTTACCTGCTGTGAGAAGAGATTTATAGGGAGAAGTTGACTTCAAAACTGTCCTGCATAGCTCAGCAAAGCCTTGCTGTCTCCTTGAAGCCTGTGACAAAGCAGTTATGGTGTTTCTTATGTTTGGCATGTTTGTGTTAAACTGGAAGCCTGAGGCAATTGGGAAAGTCTGTTTCTGGAAGCTTAAATGTTCACATGTGTTTTTTTTGTTTATTTGTTTGTTTGGTGGTGTTTTTTCTCCTCTTCTCTTCATGAATCACTTTCGCCAGAGGAGGGGATCACCGTGTGGAGCTTTACAAGGTAAGTGGCTGCACGTGTTGTCCAAGCAGTTGTATTAACACATCAGATGTGCACAGACTTGAGAAGACTGCTCATTACAGCCCCCTGCCAACAGGCAAGATAGCTTAGGGCTCTTAGTCTCCTCTAGATACGAAGCATGTATGGGAAAAGGGGTCTGTAAGCCGTGAGCACACTTCCCCATATTAAAAGATATTTGAAAGGTCTCTTACTTGCTGTTGTTAACTGTAAGCTCCAACTGAGCTAACCAGGTTCTTGCCAGGAATACTTCCACAACACAGTTTATAGGAAAAATTAAAAGTTTTATTTATCACAGCCATAATTTGATTGATTATACTAGTATACTGATTTAAGGTACCATTTAAGAGTACTCTTTCATGTGTTACCAGTCTCTATATACTCACCATCGTAGAATAGAATAGCATATTTTCAATTGGAAGGGACCTACAATGATTGTCTAGCCCAACTGCCTGACCACTTCAGGGCTGACCAAAAGTTAAAGCATGGTAAGGGCATTGTCCAAATGCCTCTTAAACACTGGCAGGCTTGGGGCATCGACCACCTCTCTAGGAAGCCTGTTCTAGTGTTTGACCACTCTCTCGGTAAAGAAATGCTTCCTAATGTCCAGTCTAAACCTTCCCTGGCACAACTTTGAACCATTCCCACACATCCTATCACTGGATAGCAGGGAGAAGAGATCAGCACCTCCCTCTCCACTTCTCCTCCTCAGGAAGCTGGAGAGAGCAATGAGGTCGCCCCTCAGCCTCCTTCTCTCCAAACTAGACAAACCTAAAGTCTTTGGCCGCTCCACATAGGACATTCCTTCCAGCCCTTTTACCAGCTTTGTTGCCCTCCTCTGGATGCATTTGAGTACCTTCTCATCCTTCTTAAATTGTGGGGACCAGAACTGCACACAGTACGCAAGGTGAGGCCGCACCAATGCTGAACACAGCGGGACAATCACCTCTTTTGACCGGCTGGTTATGCTGTGTTTGATGCACCCAGGATGCAGTTTGCCCTCTTGGCTGCCAGGGCACACTGCTGACTCACATTGAACCTGCTGTCAACCGGCACTCCCAGATCCCTTTCTGCAGGGCTGCTCTCCAGCCACTCCTCTCCCAATTTATACTTGTGCCCGGCATTACTCCGTCCTAGGTGCAGAATCCAGCATTTGTTCTTTTTAAATTTCATGCCATTGATGATTGCCCAGTGCTCCAATCTATCCAGATCCCTCTGCAAGGCATCTTGTCCCTCGAGAGAGTCAACAGCACCTCCCAGTTTGGTATCATCAGCAAACTGGCTAATGGTGCATTCAACTCCTGCATCCAGATCATTGATAAATGTATTGAACAGAACTGGCCCTAGCATTGAACTCTGAGGAACACCGCTGGTGACCGGTCGCCAGCCAGATGTAGCCCCATTCACTACAACCCTCTGAGCTCTGCCCTTCAGCCAGTTCTTCACCCAGCGCACCGTGAACTTGCTCATCCCACAGTTGGACGATGTGTCCAGAAGGATGCTGTGAGGGACAATATCAAAAGCCTTACTAAAATCCAGAAAAACTACATCCACCACCTTCCCTTCATCCACTAGGCGGGTGACCTTATCGTAGAAGGATATCAAATCAGTTAGACAGGACTTTCCCTTTGTGAACCTGTGTTGATTGTGCATGATGATTGCATTGTTCTTTAAATGCCTTTCAATACTACCCAGTATAATCTTCTCCATAATTTTTCCAGGAACTGAGGTTAGACTAATAGTTCTGTAGTCCCCTGGGTCTTCCCTTACGCCCTTTTTTGTAGACTGGAATAACATTGGCTAGCTTCCAGTCAGCAGGGACCTCCCCAGACTCCCAAGACCTTTGGTAGATGATCAAGAGGGGTCCTGCCATAACATCTGCTAGCTCCTTCAGTACTCTGGGATGAATCCCATCAGGCCCCACGGACTTGTGAACATTCAGCTGATACAGCTGGTCCCTTACAATTTCAGTGTCCACAAATGGAAAGTCGCTGTTCCCACACTCATGGTCCTTTGACTCAGGAGATTGGGCAGCCCAAGGTCTATCAGTACTATTAAAGACAGGCAAAAAAAGCATTCAATGCCTCCGCTTTTTCTTCATCCCTATTAGTCAGATGACCATCTTCAACAAGTATCGGTCCAATGTTTTCTTTAGACCTCCTCTTGCTATTAACATACTTAAAGCCCTTCTTGTTATCTGACACAACACTGGCCAGTTTCAACTCCTAATTGAGCTTTGGCCTTTCATATCTTCTCCCTGCGTATACGAACCACAGCTCTGTAATCTTCCTGTGAAGCCTGACCTTGCTTCCAGAGATCATACAATTTCTTTTTCCTCTTGAGCTCCACAAGGACTTCCCTGTTCAGCCAAGCTAGTCTTCTGCCCCTCTTGCTTGACTTATGACACAGTGGAATTGCCTGCTCCTGTGCTTCTAAAAGATGGTTCTTAAAGACTGACCAGCACTTGTGGACTCCTAAGCCCTCAAAAGCAGATTCCCAGGCTACTCTGCTAAATAGCTCTCTGAGTAGCTTGAAGTTTGCTCTCCTGAAGTCCAGGGTAGCAACCCTGCTGTCCTTTTTTCTTGTTACAGTGAAAATTTTAAAGTCAACCATTTCTTGATCACTGTGGCCAAGACAGCCACCTACCATCACATCTCCCACAAGTCCTTCTCTATTCACAAATAGGAAGTCTAAGAGGGCATCTTTCCTAGTTGGCTCACTGAGTACTTGTGACAAGAAGTGATCTCCTACAAACTTCAAGAATTTCCAATACCTGCTCTTCGCAGCAGTATGGTATTCCCAGCTGATGTCTGGAAAGTTGAAATCTCCCGTAAGAGCAAGGGCTACCGATCCAGAAACTTCTCCTAGTTGCCTATAGAATAACTCATCAGTGCTTACATCCTGGCTGGTGTATCGGTAGTAGACACCCACTACAACATCTCCTTTGTTTTCCATCCCCCTAATCCTCACCCAGAGGCTCTCAACCACATCATCACTAACTGTAAGGGTTGTACAATCAAACCTCTCCTTTACATATTGTGTGACATCTCCACCTTGCCTGCCCTGCCTGTCCCTCCTGAACAGCCTGTAGCCCTCCACCCCAGCACTCCAGTCGTGGGACTCATTCCACCAAGTCTCACTGATACCAATGATATCATAGTTCTGGGAACTAACCAACGCTTCCAGTTCATCCTGTTTGTTTCTCATATGTGTGCGTTGGTGTACAAGCATTTCAGATATGCTCCTGAGCCCTCCATGCTTCCAGGAGCAGTGTAAATGTTCCCACTAGCATTGCCACCCTCAGGCGATGCCATGCCAACTCTTGGCTTACCTACTGCAATCATGTTGGTATCCCCTTCCCCCATCAATTCTAGTTTAAAGCTCTCTCGATCAGTCCCACCAGCTTACACCCAAAGACGCGTTTTCCCCATCGGGAAAGGTGGATCCCATCAGGTCGCAGCATACCTTGTGTTTTGAAGGCTCTTCCATGGTTTAAAAGCCCAAAGTTTTAGCGGAGGTACCAGTCCTGGAGCTGGGTATTGATATCCTGGGCTCACCTGTTTCTTCCAAAGTCTCCCCCCATTCCTGGGAGGACTGAGGAAAACACTACCTGTGCTGCTGATTTTTTTTTTTAGCATTCTGAAACCTCTTTTGATTGACCTCAGACTTTTTGTTGCGACGTTAGTGAAAGAGCAGGAATGGATAGTAGTCTGAAGGTTGTACTAAGCTCTTCACTCTTGTGGTGATGTCCCTAATTTGGGCCTCAGGGAGGCAGCAAAATTCCCTGAAAAGAGGGTCCTGTCTGCAAACGGGTGCTTCCATTCTGCACGGGAGGGAATCGCCAATGACCATAACTCGCCGTTGTTTTTTCTCGTCACTGGTCTTAATGCAGGTTTTGTTGTGAGGATTCCATACACAATGCCATACATCACCAACTGCTGGGAAAATATATGTGGAATGAGGCCAGCTCAGATTCCTCGCACTCTTCAAACTTTTGAAGCTGACATTTGTTCTTTTAAATGCCAAAATGTTGGGCCGAGCCAGTATAAACCTCCCCGTTGGCCCATTAGTTGGCTGGGGTGACAAAGCTAGTGCTTGCCTATTCACAGAACAATTTGTTGCAATAAAACATTTTCAAGGTTGCCAGTGCAGGGGTTACTTTATCACTTGTCAGGCAGGCAGGTTCAGCCTGGGTTTCCCCCTTTCCCGTGGCACGATGCATTTGTATGAGTGGTGCCATCTCAAGTGCTGAAGATTTTGTACAAAACTCAGTGAATTTCACAGACGTAGCACCATGGTGTGTTACCTGAGGACAGGCAACTTCAGCTGCTTTGGGTCTTTTGCCTGATGACTTTTGTGGTCATTTATTTTATTAAACTCTCTCTTGGCTGAAATTCTCACACGCTATTTCTTGGTCTCGTATCACATGTTTCTAAAAGAGCCATAATTATTTTTGCTGGCTCATTTCAGAGGGGTCTGAGTCTGTGTTTTTCCTGTGGATTTAGCTATTGTTCCCTTCTCTTTATAATTTGTGTTAGGGCGTTGGCACTCATAAAGCTTTATTGCAATGCAGCTCCTTAGGCAAGATCCCCTGCCGCAAAGTCTTTTTAATTCAGATCACTTAGAAAATGCTGTTTGGCAACTCCAAGGAGGCAGGTGATATTTCTTTTCCTTTAAGAAAAAAGGATGAGCTAAGTTGCAGAAAGTTGGTTGAGAAGACCGTCGTGTAAGGTGATCTATTTGGTCATTTTTCTGGGAATCAGCCTATGCTGCAATGCATTTTGTGCTGGCCAACACAGGCAGAGGGGTTATTTTGGATTTTGACTGAGCAAGAGTAGCAGTGCTTCAGAATACTCAAAGACTCTGCATGCCTCTGTGTGTTTCTGTGTGTGTAAATATATGGAGAACACAGTTTACCAAAACCCAAGGTTTCTGTGCCTGGGTCTGGTATTCTTTTGCTTCTGAGAACATAGACAAGTTGCTTAGTTTGCCTTTTTCAGTCAGTTACTCACATGTGAACACACACATGGGCTTACCAGAACCACGCCAGAAACTCTAGGTTCGTGCTTATTCCAGCAGAATGAAACAGGCTGGATTGCTGTCCTTTTTGCTGGTGCTGCTAGTAGGCTGGAAGCAGCAGGGGAAACCCTCTAGAAGAGGTTTAGAAGGGAAATAATAGCTGTAAGAGGTCTCTGTCCTTTCTTTCCGAGTGATTGATTCACGTGAGCAGCTTTTCTCAGCAGCAGCACTGAAAATTGAGACTGTCACTGCTGCACAGTCTGTGAGCAGCAGGTGTCTGAAATCGTTCTTGCCCGAGTTGATGTATGTTTGAAGACAGTAACCAGAAGCAGGAGCCATGAGAAAGCCAGAAGGAGGGGCAGCGGTGGAGCAGTAACCAGATACAAACTCACTTTGAGGGGCATGCTTTCCTTTAGTCTGGACAGTTATTCTTTGCTCGAGACTGGTTTCCAGGTATCACAGTTACCAATGTATTCAGGGTCACTGTGTTATTCACATTATTCAAATTATTCGTACTTGAATAATGCAACTCAAAACCTTTTAAAACTGACAAGAATCCTGTTCTCTTAGCTACCTTGACTGTCAATGACAGACTACTGCAAGCTCCTTCTGCAATTCATACTTGTACGTTGAGGCTTCGGCAGTGAAGCTTTTAGTTGTTATTACACGGATGTGCTGGGATAGTGGAGAGCTGATGCAGAGGTTTTTTTGCCCGCTGCATGAGGTTATCCAACTTTATAGCAGCACATGAAACAATACAGTATTGTTATAGGGGTGTAAGTAATTATTATAAATAAAGCTTTTGGCATTGTTACACTAAACATCCTGTTAAGGGTCAAAGGAAATGCCTGTTATCTGCAAAGCCAATTGAAATCTTACCAGCTTCAGCTGAGACTTTTTCTGAACTAATTCAAAGGGGAAAAACAAGAAAAAGTACTCTTAAAAAAAGACTAAACCAGAAGAGGCTGTTAGTGCAGGGCATGGGATTGGGATGCTCCCAGGGTTGTTGGCTTCAGGCAGGGATGTTACAGCTCGTCATCAGCTATCTGTGTCCTTCACCAGGAGGAGCTAGATGTTGATGGTTGAGGTTCTTCCTTCTCTTGTGTATCCACGGTGATAGGCTGTACTTCGGCCTTGCTTTGCATGTCTGCTTTCCTCTTGGAAAGTGGGTGTTTGGGTGCTGCAGCTGCCCAGTGCCAGGGTAGGAAGGAAGGTGCATGGGCAGCAGAGGCATGCTCTAAAGTAGAGGGTGCTATTAGTGTGGGGCCCTGCATCGTGAAGCCTGAGGTGGGCACCTTATTGCTCTGGCAGCTGCAATGGTGGTAGTGACAGTTTCTGCTGCTTTTTTCTGCTTGTTCCTGTTCCTCCTCAGCCTCATCTCTTCTTTTCCCTGGAAGAGAAAGGCACCTCTGAAGTGTAAGAGCGGGGCAATGCCCATGGTTGGGGTTTGGCAGGTCCTTGGAGGAATGAGCCCCTGCAAGTGGTTCACATGTATCTTGGCTTTAAGTTGAATGGGTGCAGGAGTGGGAGGCTCCATTGACTTCTTCCTTTGTTAAAGGCATGCGATGACCATCATCTTTATCCCAGCTCTTTGTCCCTGCTCTCTGCTAGGGAGAGGAGAACTGGGCACACCGGCTTGTGCCATGCTGGGCTGTGAGGAGGCAGGTCTTGGTGGTCGGGGTCCTGATCGTGGCCTGCCTAGGTTTAGGTGAGCATGGATATTGCATGCATTGGTTGCAGCATCTCCTGCTCTCTGCCAGGTGTATTTGCTTTGTGTAGCCCTGCAGCTCCTGGCTCCCAGTGGCAAGAGGAGAATTTGGCTGGGGGAGCATCACACCATTCCTGTCCCTCTTCAGGAGACTCCACGCTCTTTCCAGGCATGGCCGCTGTCTCAGGTGCTTCCTTGCTGCTTTTGGCTGTGCTGAATGGCAGGATTTGGGTGTAGGGCTGTGCTTGGGGGTTCAGACTTGGATTGAGGTTAAGGAAAGCTGGAGGCCACTCTGTGGTGGTCTTCGACAGGTATGAGGTGCAGGTGGTGGCTGGTGCAGGTTAGACCGATGGTCTGAGGAGGTAAATGCAGGGGGAGGACCAGGTGCTGAAGGGCTGTTTGCAGGAAGACAAACAGAGGGGGAGAAGGTGAACATTCAGGTGGAAGAAGGCAGAGCTCCCATGGGGCAAACAGCGATGCTCTCCTGCTGCAGGGGCTGAGCTCCCAGAGCGAGGTGGGTACCAGCCTGAACAGCACAGGTGAAAAGTATACATGAGTATAAACATAAAAGAAATCTAGGATGGAGGTCAAAAAGAAAAAAATGTTTGAATTGAGAACATTATCAGTTAATTATTTATCAGTAATTAAGCAGATAGAAGTTGAAGGAATAGTTGAATAATAAAGTCTCTAGTGGAACTGGGATACAGTAGGCTTTGAAAATGAAACATTAGTCCTGTGTGCATGATTGCAACGGATGTGTTAAACTCAGCATCTTTTTTAAGAAGAAATAGAGGATGGTAAAAATCTGTTTTTAAATGTAACAGCTGCTAATTAAAAGTGCATCTATTTGTTATTGAGAAGAGATGCCGCCAATGCAGCCAACACATAACAAACATGTATAGAAGACAGGTAAACTGTCAACAGGTTAAATTATTTTTAGCGGCCTGGAAAAGGCTAGATTGTATGTAATATCTTACCAGTAAAATCACATTGTAAAGCTGAAAACCAAACTTGTGTTCTGCATGTCCAGTCAGGGGGTCCAATATGTAAGTGAACGTATAAAAAATGGTGTATAGTGATTCTGATGGAAACAGCTGTCTTGCAGCACCTAATTTGTTAATTAATATTTCACCTGATTATTCTGCTATTGTTATGTAGGTTGCAGTGGTATTCTGTACTGTGGTGTTGTATATACATAACCACATCTCTCTGTGATGTTGGCATAGTTATTTGCAAGAGGATGTTGAAGAAACAGTAATTTCTGAGTGCGGATCCCAGAGTGGAACAACTGCGTATTTAATACCTCTGCTGTAAAGGGCCTTTGCCCTGGAAGTGCACACAGTACGGACCTTGTCACCTCCAAGGGAACCCCTTTGAAGGATTTAGTGCCAAAGAAAGAGAAACAGGAATTGCCTGAAGAGATCTGAATAGCAAAAAGCAAAGGACCTTTGAGTGACTTGGAAGCTGTTGCAGTTGCATCTGCTAATATAAATTCCAAATAACTGTTAGTGGGAAAATGGCATTAAAAGAGGGGTAGTGGAGTAGTGCCAAGAAATAACACAACCAAGTGCAGCAAGGGTGAGCATGATGTAACGTGTTAGTCTCAGGGGGGTGCCAGCAAGCAGCAGGGCAGACTGTTTGATACATATGTGAAGTTACTGGCTTTCCGTCTTCAGACGACCATTTAGATCCTAGTGGGACAATGGAAACGCTATCTCCATTTCCAATCAGGCGCCAGTTGTCTGGGTAAGCTCCAGTTGTACTTGTATGCATACTGTGTGCCCTGAAATTGTTGTAAATTGTCTAGTTGTTTATAACTCTACCCGATATCTGTGTAACCTGTTAAGGTTAAAATTGTACTATCCCTTTAGAAGTAGCGCTCAGCTTGCAGGTATCATTCCGGTTGTATGCTGCAATAGTCCCAGTACCGCTAGGTGTGTTATTTAAAAATTTGCAACGAATGCTAACCTAACTGTTAATGCTGGAAGTCCAGCTTGTGGTGCAACAAGCCCTGAAGGTCGTGAATGTTGCACACCAAGCAGATACCTGATCTGCCACAGTGCTGCAGAGTCTAAACCACTGAGCACTGCTCCTGCCTGCAGTCCCTCTGAAAACGGTGATCTACCGCTACAGGAGTTTCGAACTTGGCTTTGCATCCTGTAGTTGTCGTCTTAATAGCAGTTGTATTTGTTGTGCAAGCTGCATTGGCTATGAAATCAAACACTCAGCAAATGAGTAATGGCAACACATTACAATGAAGAGCTACACACTGCCCTCAGACCTGTGCAGGCTATCATGAGGCAAGCTGAAAGGGTAAACACCTCCGAGAAAATCCATTGCTTGGTCCTGCTGAGAAGCCTTGAGCCACAGGGGGGTTTCCAATATCCTTGCTGGACTTGTGAGTGATAGCCCGCAGATAGCGGACTGTCAAAAAGGGAAATTGCAGCCTTGTAACCCAGTGCATCTAGTATCGCCACTGCTAGTAACATGGCTGAGGCTTGTAAGGCTTCTTCTGACCTTGTTTTGGAGCTCCTTGGAGCACTGTTTTGAGCTTGTTTTGCCATAAAAGCAATTGTCTAACAACCAGGTGGCCACTGGCTAGCTGGTTTTACTTTTGCTGAGCTTTGTATAATTACATGGCATAGCCATAACTGTAGTACAAATAATAACAGTTCTCATACAGATAGCATTACAGAGAAAATCACTGTAATGTTTTTATGTACAAGTTACAGATACAGTTATTCTGTGTCAAATGAAACACTGATGACACCCAGCATAGTGATACAGTGTAGAGGAGTACAGGGCTGGTATGACAGCAGAGACCTTGGAGATGGGGACACAAGGGGCATTGCAGAGGAGCGCAGGTATGAGCGTGCGTGGAATGGGGGACAGGCTGACCCTGGAGACTCCTGGGCTGTGCACAACCTGCTGGTGGCCAGCTAAAGAGATGCAGACCTGGGAGCTGGGCAAAAATGGGTTTAAAGGTAAGAAAGAGAACATGTCCAATGTATGTTGAACACGCCCCATAAAGTAATTTGGGATGTAACGTGGAATCGCAGACCAATGAAGAGAAAGAAACATCCAGTGCATGTCCAAAATGTATGAAAATTAGCCCCGGGTGGATCCTAGAGGGAAGTGGGAGAAACCATCACCATCATAGTCCTCCCAGCAAAGGAGTTGAATTGCCAACTTACCTGAACACCTCTCCTTTCTATGTTGTCCTCTTTTTCTCTTTTTTCTGTACTAATGAGATCTGAACTAGTAACAGTAATTGTTCAGGCTGTAAAGACTTCAGTTACACTAGAAATAAAGTGTTGGTTTTACAGGTGAGGTGATTTCCTTTTGTCCATTAGAAGGTTTAGAGTATAGTGTAATACTTTGCTTTTTTAAATCATGTATCATACATAGACCATGAGAGCAACAACATTTTAACCTTTTTGTGACTTTTTGTTGATTTTTATCTACCATGGAGCTGTTAGGTTCATACCGAGCAATGGTAGCTTGGAATGCTAGCATTGTTTTTTCCAAGGCACGTTTTCCAAGCAAGTTGATCTAACATTGGGTATTTTTACTTGCTTTTAACAGATTTTGTTAGGATTACCATTGGCTGTAACATAAAACTTTGTGATAAAGCAATTGCATGTTTTGGATGTATACATTTAAGCCTTCTGAAACCTGAGACGGGCTCCTATATGCTAACATTTATGCCAACTTGAATAATATAAATGAGGCAGTTGTACTCTTTCACTGGAAAACCTGAAAGTGTTTGTAGGGGAAAGAGTCATAGGATATTTGTGGATCTTAAGGGCAAAGCTGTGAAAGGGAGAGTCAACATCTAAGATAGCCTGATATGAGGTCCAGGAAACAAATGGAGTAAAAGCAGCGGGCTGAGATGATTAGTGTTTGAAAGGCTCTGTGCCTGCTACGCCAAAAAGCTGTAAGTTGTTGCTTTACCATGTCAGGCTGATAATGTTATAAATTAGATCCCTGCACCGTGGCCTGAGGCAAGAGCACGGCTGCTGTGCAAGTCTCTGTGATGGGTTTCTGCATGTTTCTCTCCCCTCCAGGTTCTCAGCTCCCTTGGGTACCACGTGGTCACATTTGATTATCGAGGTATGTGGGCTTCTTTTATTATGAAACACTTTTAGCTGTCTCTTTCTGTAGAAGCAACAAAGAAGTTGCTCTTTTTTTTTGGATCTCAGGGGAGCTGTTGTTTTATAAATGCTTGCTGCCAGCTAATTAGCCACTGCCAGCTAATTAGTCGTAGTTATTGCTTCTTTTTCTCCTCATGGGTATCCAAAGAACTTCCAGAAATTTCTTTCCAGTGCCTTCCTGTGTAGCACTGCTTCCTGATGTCTAGCTCGGTGGACTCTGGCTCCTACCTGTCCTCATGCACAGGGCTCATTGATTTGGGAGCTAAGGAGCAGAGGGTGACCCAGGCACATATGCTGTCACAGCATCCAGTTAAGGCATCCTCCAGGTGCACATCTGGAAACTAGTAAGCTTGCCTAGATGTAGTCTTTTGGATATGATCTAATTGACTTTCCTGAGGTCACACAG
The DNA here is from genome assembly GCF_965638725.1 of Aptenodytes patagonicus. Lineage (NCBI taxonomy): Eukaryota > Metazoa > Chordata > Aves > Sphenisciformes > Spheniscidae > Aptenodytes > Aptenodytes patagonicus. The sequence continues at coordinate 117,608,387 of NC_134951.1, read as the reverse complement.
GGAACTGAACTTGCACTTCTTTTTAAAAGCTGATAGGTGAGATAAGACATAGAGTAAATGATTTGCGAACAATTGGTAACGTTCTCGGCAGAAGCCATGACCATTTTGCAACTTTGTGCCACCAGCAGTCAAGCATCTGCTGCTCTTTTTTTTTTTTTTTCCTTCTCATTATTTAAGCCATGGCTGCAGTGTAACGCCACTGGAGATAGAGGAAAGAAATTAATCCGTTGCATTTTTATCAAGAAGTCATCTGGGAGAGGTTTATTTGTAGGACCTTGCCCTGTTTTTCAGTCCTGCTGGCAGCTGCTTCTCTGGCTGCTTATTAGGTATCAGAAGGGATGTGGGATGCTTTCTGCTCAGCATAAGATGTGTAGACATGCTGCAATAGTGATAGAACCAAAACAATCAGGAGGGTGGAAAATTGCTTGAGGGCATTGATCGAACAGCATGGACAAACTGATGTTGCAACAGCTTTGTGAAACGTGCTTGGTTTTTGACCCTAAGCATCCAATTCTTACGCCGTTAGAGACTCCACTTACAAATTGGTTACCTGCATGCAAAAGCAGCTAAGGTTTGGGAGCTGGGCTGTTGCAGATGGGTAGGTGCAAGAACACAGTGTGGCAGCGTTTGAGATCCAGCTCTTGTTTTTGTTGTTGACTAAATCCACGAAAACTCCTTGGCAGCCAGCAGTTACCTTGTTTAAATGACTGCGGATCAATCAGGGCTTTCAGCCCCAAATTGTAGAGATGCACAGTGAAATAAACAGAAACTGTCCATGTCCCAGGTCCCTTTGTAGTCACAGATGGACTGCATGGGAAGAGCGGGCTGGCTTTGACCAGTTTGTGGGATTCTCAGAAGGACTATTTGTGTTTCAGGCTGGGGCGATTCAATAGGCAGCCCGTCAGAGAGGGGAATGACCTACGACGCCCTTCATGTCTTCGACTGGATAAAAGCAAGAAGTGGAGACAACCCTGTCTATATATGGGGACACTCCTTGGGGACGGGGTAAGCATCTAATCTCAGTGGGATTTAGCAGCTTCTGAAAAACACTAAACACTGACCTTGGATGAAGGTGCTGTTTGCCGTAATCCCCAGGCTGGCTTGGCTTGGAGTCTGTGGCATAATTGCTGCAGTGTAGCTTCCCCTTTGCACTTTACAGAGTGAGAAGGGCTACAGTGAATGACTATGTAGGATTTGAGCTTGAACCTTCATTGCCCAGAGGGTTACGCTGGAAAAAAGACACTTAGTATAATATAATGCAGATTGACCAAAGGGAGAGAAAGTGGGACTGCACCGATCTCTTCCTGTGGTGAACCTATGTCTATACGTCCTTCAGAGCAGAACATCAGGCTTCTCTGATACTCTGGAAGCGTATCTCAGACCAGCTGCATGTGCACGTGACTTGCCCTTACAAAACCTTTTCCTCCTGTCCTGGCAAACGTGCCGCGTGTAATCAGTACTCATGCAGATGCCTGCGTGACTACACTGCTGGCCATCTGTGACATTCACATGGTCATGCCTGGCACAGGGAAGTTCAAAGTGTCAAGTGCCTTTGCCTGCATGTTTTTAACTTTCCTTTCCTGCTTCTTCCCTTTCCATTGCTGTCTGGAGGTGGGTCGTGTTCAGCAGGCAGCATGTGCTCTTACCCCCTTGATTTGCGGAGGAGCAGAGGGCAAACACAAGAGTTACTTTTGAGTTGAGCTGTGTGCAGATTAAACTGTTTGAGACCACAACAGCTTGCCTTGCTGTCCAACAGATGTGTTGCTGGGACAGGGAGGTATTTCAGGATAGTGCCTCTTCATTGCTGTGATACTAAACATCCTGCTTTGTTTGAGAGAAGGCAAAGGCTTTTCCTTTGGCTCTTCCTCTAAATTTTTGCCATGTTTCAGGATCCCTTTCTGGGTAAGAGCATGCTCGTGACATTTCCCAGTGCACTGCAATCCGAGTAGCCTGGGACTGTGGTCCCCAGCTGAGTTCCCTGGTGAACAGGGAAGCCAGCCTGGAGTTTGAGTTTTTTTGAAATAGGCAGTGCGTGGAGGATTCAGCAACTTTGGAAATATACCTGTCTCATTAGGGAGATGCATGGGGGAGACCTTGCTGCTTTCTGACCCAGCTATGGAAACTCCTTGTCGTGTCACCCTGGGACCCTGCGCTCCAGCTGCCTGGAACACAGCACTCCTCTGCCCATACCCCCTCGTTCCCCTCTTTCTTGCTCAGCCCTTGTGGTCTGGGGGTAAGAGGCTGTGTCACACAGCTGCAGATATGCTGGGAGCCCAAGAGCCATCTTAAAGGAGGCCCTTCCAAGGGGCTACATGGTGCGCTGCTTCCTTGGACTTGTTCACTTACCTAAATGCAGGCACCCGGTGCCATTTGAGACAGCTGGGCATGGCAGACCTGTGGGAACTCAAGTTATTGTGGGCTGGCTGCCCAGACCTCAGACAGTGTGAGGGGTCGACGTTACGGCAGTTGAGTTGTACCTCTACCGCCTACTACCACTAGAGCCTGAGGGCCTGTGCCAGATTAAATGCCCGTTGTTCTTCTTTCCAGGGTCGCAACAAATCTAGTGAGGCGCCTTTGCGAGAGAGGTAAGTCTGGTGGGTGGATGCTCTTCCCACCCAGCCCGGGTCCTGCTGGCGTCCCAGATTTCCGCATATGTTTGCAGTTGTGACAAGGCTGTCCTTGGTGCACCATGGTGGCAGCTGCTCTCATAAGGCAGACCCTGACCTTGCTGGCTATCTGTACCCCTGCATTTCAGCACATTGCCTTCGGCTTTTCAGAAACGCCCCCGGATGCCCTGATACTGGAATCTCCGTTCACCAACATACGGGAGGAGGCGCGAAGTCACCCCTTTTCTGTGGCAAGTACACAGTGGCTCTCACACTAGTGGCACGTAATTGTATGCTTAGAAATTAACCTTCAGAAGTGATGTAGCTGAGCTAAGTGCATGACTTGTGGGGCAGCAGTGATATTTATAAGCATCAGGGGTAAAGAGCTGCACTTAAGGCAGCTCCTGGTAGCACTAGTACAATAAGCAGTACCAGAGCCATGCGTGGAGCCTGCTTGAAGAAAACAGAAACTGGAATCAGAAAGGGCAGTAAATGTAGGGAGGGGAACATAGAGACTGCACTCAGCAGTGGAGAGCCCGTTCTTCTTGTGTTGTAGCTTCTCTGTTGCAGGAGGCTATTTTGTGGGCTGTGAGCAAAGCGATGGCAAAGCTGGGCTTCTTTTGGTCACTGCCCCATCCATGTGGCCCCTTTCTGCTTGTGAGGTTTCCCTGGTGAGTTCCCTCTGATGTGTCCATCTCTTCCATCCGGCATGGCTGCGAGTTGGCTCTGAACTGAGCAGACACCCAGACCGGGTGTTGGATGCGGCCGGGCTGGTGAGGTGCCCTGGGATAAAGCTCTCTTCCAGGAAGACTGTTGCCAGCAGCAGCATGATACCTAGAGACCTTGACCATACAAGCACCCAGAGAGCCTGCTCCTGAGCAGGCTGATAAAGATGGGCCTGAAACAGGAGAGGAAAAATAATGCTGGTGGAAACATGGACCAACTCACTGCAGAGAGCGCAGCCAGCAACCAAGGGATGTTACTGGGATGGCAGTGGCCTGCCCCATTACTGCTGTTTGTATAACTGTCCTGCTGGTGCCTGCCATTAACACAAATTTTTCCTCTCAGATATACAGATACTTCCCTGGGTTTGACTGGTTCTTCCTTGACCCCATCACGACAAGTGGAATTAAATTTGCAAACGATGAGAAGTGAGTTCCCTCTTTGCTGGGATTTCAGCTGTGGCTGCAGTGAGCCATGGCAAGCCTCAAGGAGGATAGACATCAGACTGCAATCTCTGCTTTGTTGTTGTTGTTGTTGAAGCATTATTCTTGCTGAAAGGATTTCAGTTACTCTCGCAGCCCTCAGTGCAATACAGCTTTGCACTGTGGAGCTCTTTCTTTTTTAATTGTTCTTAATAAGGACAGATGCAACAGAGAGCACAGAGACTACTCAGGGATATGCTAATTTGGTCCATGTGATTTATGCTTTTCAAGTGTACGTTACATGTTAAACAGTAGCATTGGGACATTGAAGGTTTGGGAAGATTTCTCTGCTAAGCATTTGCATAAGCCACCTTGCATGTAATAACATTGTCTCTTTTCACTGAGCCTTTCATTCAAGAGCCTAAGCATTTGTGAGTTTGGTTTCCAGTACTGAAACCAAACCAGACCTTGGGAGATGGATGCTTTGCACTGGGGTGAGCCACTTTTCTCTGGTCTAAGCAGCAAATAGCTTTTACAAGGATGCCTTTCACTAGTAAATTTTCTATAGGTCAAATGAATGGTGCCCAGATAATGTTTTCAAGATCTGAACTGCAGTTAATGACCCACAGGACATCTTTGTCGTTGCAGTTTCCTTGAAAATCCAAGTGTGTTGGTGTCAGAGAGTGATGGGATTGCTCTGAGCCTTTGTGACATTATTGTCTCTTTTACAGTGTGAAATACATTTCCTGCTCCTTGCTCATCCTTCATGCTGAGGATGACCCGGTGGTACCATTTCATCTGGGAAAGAAGGTACACATGTGGCTCTGCAAACTGATCTGGTGGGAGGAACTGGTGTGGGTAGAACAACATCCCAGCCAGGCAAAAAGTCAGCAATAGGAAGGTGTATGTAGAAATGCATAGCCTGAAGAGACTACAAATTCTGTGGTATTGGAGGTGGCAAATCAATAGTGAAACGGAGCTAGAGCTAGCAAAGCTGGTCAAGCCAGGGCCCATAACCCACCCCTGAGAGGGGTGCTGGTTTGGCAGGGGTAGCTGGTTTGGAGTGACGTGTGTCCCTCACCTGCCTCCCCTTGGACTCAGCTTTACAACATCGCTGCGACGTCACGGAGTTTCCGAGACTACAAGGTGCAGTTTGTTCCGTTCCACACAGACCTCGGCTACCGGCACAAGTACATCTACAGGAGTCCAGAGCTACCTCGAATACTGCGGTAACAGCCCAGTTAACCAGGGTCTCCTCTGGCTGGGGGGGAGGGAGCTGGGACCTGGGGCTTTGGGGCACACTGTGACATGTGCCCAGGAGCAAGAGAGATGTGTAACAGGCACCTGTATTGGGCAGCTCTTCCGAAAACCCCTTCTGTCTCCAGAGTGGGTGAGATACTGGGGCTGGCTTAGCACAAAGTCAAAGCTCTCCACCTCCCTGCAAAGCAGGTTTTGGGAAGGGGAGCCACGGAAAGCTGGGAGCGCTTCTCCTTTCTGGCTCATCTCTGCTGTGAGCTGGATGCTCTGGAGGATTTGTTTGCAGAGCAGCTACTTCTGCTTGCCTCTTCTAGTGGGAGCCACTGATGGGTGAGAGCAAAGCTCAGTGCTGTTCCCTGTAGCTGCAAGTGCTCAAGCCCTAGTATTTGCCAGGGGAATGGGAAGATCCGCAGGCTGCAGCATGCACCAGAGTGTAGGAGAGCTGAGTGTCACTGCTGTGTCGTTTCCTTTCCTAGGGAATTCCTGGGAAAATCTGAACATGAGCATCATCACTGAAGACTGGCTGCTTTTGGCAGCACAGATATTTTCCTTTCTTTCCTTCCTCTCTCTCCTTTTTCTCCCCCCTCCCTGTGGGTCAGTCTGCCATTCTTCCATCCCTGGCACTAGAGGAGGTCAGGGATTCCCACTCCGGTCCTGATGTGTACCCTTGGCAACTCCAGCTCCCGGCATCAGCGTCTGTGATGGTAGAAGAAAGAAGTTGTTGGCTTCTTTTTTGACATGAATGGAGGGGTGATAACAGCCCAGGAGCCAGTACCAAACTGTGAAAAATGCAAGCACAACAAAGCCTGGCCAATCCAACGTGGTACTGCTGAGGACAGACATTCCTAGGACACGTGTGTCATGACCAAGTGTGTTTCACTTTTAAACACTGCTGCTGTTTTTGGATCACATAGAGACTCATTTGTAGGCGAATGGCTTTTGCCGTGTCTCCATACCACAGTTGTCTTGCTTGAGTTTGAGGTGTTCTCTTTCTAGGAAATACATGTTTTGCCTTTCCTTTTTGCTAAGTGGCTGTAATTACAAATACATGGAAGATCCAGGTGGTGAGAGATACTTTTATTTAGCTCTTCAGTCACCATGTGTTGCAAGTGTGGGGCTAATTGCCCACATTTGAAAATAAAATGAAAGATTTTTTTTTTGTTCTTCCTTTTCAAACATCTATTTAATGGAAAAGGTTAGTGCCCTTTTATCTTTTCTGTACCCTTTTCCCTCTGAACATAATTTCTGCTCCCATCCCTGCTCTATCCTCTGTGGAGCTCCTCCCCTTCTTCACATGCACTTCCTATTAGGACTGAAGTGACATATGTAGATAAATTGCAAACTTGGGAGTTTAAGCCGGAAAGCGTGAGAGAGTACTTTTTCGCTTGATCTCCCCCTTCCATGAACAACTTGGGCCCAGGATGTGGGATTGGATGTCTTCCATTCTCCCTGTACACACCCAGACAGACATGTGCTTCCTTTGGGTGGGAAGGGCAGGTTTTTTCCCTCAACTACCTTTTAACTCCTTAGGTCAGGTTTCCCTGTTCCTGGTGGCTATACTGTTCCTCTGTAGCTAAAAGCAGGCAGTGGTATGCAGTTCTAGATGCAAAAATAACAGTCTGGGGCATCCCTCCCCATCTCTCCCTCCACCTCCCTTCTGTGCTCTGGGCATCCCAGGCACTTCCAGTAGCACTTCTCAGCCCATCTCACAGCCACAGTCGGAGCATGGGGAGAAGTTCTGGGGATGTCCTTGCCCTGCTTGGGGCTAGAACAGGGGCTGTTTATGCCACCGATGAGCTCTGCACTGAGACGGGAGAGGGTCATATGCTGACTCTGTCCTGTCTGGCTGGGGCCTGGCCCTGCCCCCTGTCAGTCTATATAGACAATACCAGGTGCTGTAGGTTTAGTCACTAGTGCTCAGAGTGAATTGTGCTGCCTGAAGGGTCTGTTCAGGGGTGTACGGCATAGTATAAACCGCTCAGCGTGCATCCATGTTATATCTGCAGGCTCATACTAGTTGCAAAGCAGACAGTAGCTTGTTCTTGTACTGAGATTCTTCTGCCATAGCGTGGTTGTCCCTGAGGTTTCTGACCCATGATACTCATAAGCTAACTGTGCCACTTAAATTATGTTTGACGCACTTGTATTTATTGCACTGACAGATGAGAAACACACACATGGCTCTGGAGAGTGATGTGCACATTCCAGCTAATGCTGCTGCCGGCAGCTGGCTTGGGGCAAAGCGCAGCCTGAGCCGGAGGCTGGCTGGCTGTCTTCCTCCCATGGGACAGAGCTGAGGGTCCAGCACGTGAACTGCTCATGTTGGTGATCCCAACACTGCCATTCCCATTAGTAGGCCAGTGATATGCTTGGAAATTTAAAATGAAATGTTTATCTAAAAGTGGTGTAGTTTTAATAAAGGCATTGACTGCTGATCACTTCAGCTTCACCTGTTTTACCTGGCAGTTTTGGGGACTTTTTCCCCAGTTGGGCAGGTCAGCTGGGTATGTGGCAGGGCTGCGGTAGGGTCGTGCATGGGAGATGAGCTCGCAGCTGGGACTGGGCAAGTCTTTGTGGCTGCTGCCAGCTCTGGGTGAGTGGCTCTCCTGGAGCCCAGTGGGTCTCTGCCTGTAGTCCGGCTGCAGCCGAGGCTCTGCTTCCCCACTGGGGATGGGGGAAATGGGAGCTGCCCATCGGATTCCTAGCACAGGAGCCCTGCGTGTCATTTGCAGGGCAAACCCAACACTGTAACCCCCACCCCAGTGCATATAGTCAACACACCAGGGGTGCAGGTAAATGGCTTTGGCCTTAGCTAGCCCAGTGCAGCCTCGGGTACCAGCTCCCTCCTGTACACCCCGTGCACTGGCAAGACTGACCTTTCTGCCATGGGCATGTTGCCCCCATGATGGTGCCAGCACCCCAGCACCATGCCAGCTGCAGGGGACCACATCCCATGAAGCCACAGCTGGGGAAGGCCAGCATGGCTTCAGGTGTCATGGTCTGAACTTGTTGCAACCTGAACCCACAGGCATGGAGTAATCACAAGTCAGCCCGAAGTCAAACCAGCAGGTGTTCTGGTTGTTTTAATGAGTTGGTGTCACACAGGGGAGTACTGGTGCACTATACAGCACTATGGGTGTTAAACTCTGATCCCAGCACTGGGAGGGACACACGGAGCAGCATGACCCAGCTGTGGAGTGACCAAGAGATGTGATACATGTTCACCCCCTGGGTAGCACCCAGCATACAGCTGTGCCTGGAAAGCCAAGAGCCTGCTTGGGGCCTATGGGCCCAGCAGGGTCAGCCACCCAGCTGGCAGTGGCAGGTACAACCCTCTCTATGCAGACATGGAGGCTAAAAATCCCTGGAGTGGCTTGGTTACTGGGCTTTAGTTAACAAAGAGGCGTGGGAGGAGGTTACAGCAAGCTCTGTGGCAAGGAAGTCGCTGATCCCAGGCCCTCTCTCCTTGTGGCACATAGCATTTGACATTGGCGCCTGCACTGGAGCCAGCTGCTTCAACAGCCAGCCCCACCTTCTCTAGGCGTTACTGGGGAAGGGGGTGACTGGAGGGGCAGACAGTGGCCTCTCCCTCCCCTAGCTTTGGGGCTGGCAGACCCCCTGGAGAAGGATGGAAGACACTGTGTTGGCTAAACCTGCTTGTTGGGCAGGGTCAAGAAGGTGAGGCCAGGCCAGGCTGCATGCAGGGGGAGAGGGGAGGACTTAGTTGGAAAGCCCTTGTTAAGCATGGAGCACAGCTGTGGAACTTATCCGTGGTCATCTCACTAAAAGCACTATGCAGCACATGCAGGCTGGATACATGGGTACAAACACAGGGTCCTTTCTCCTCTCCCCCAGCTCCTGTTCCTCAGTCAGGGCTCCTCCTCAGAGCATCCTTCTACCCCCCCCCCGAGGGAAAGGCCTTGTTTCTGCAGAGCCAAGCCCATCTGACTGGCAGTGAAATGCAGGTGAGGCCTCCTGGGCTGGGAACCCATCCCTCCTTCCTTCCCTTTGTGCTTGCATCAGTCCCGGGGGAGGTTGGGTGGGGGGATTTTTGTGGCAGGTGGCTCCACACCCCAGATCTCCCGGGCGTACTCCATGATGGTCCTGTCACTGGAGAACTTGCCCGAGCATGCAATGTTCCTGATGACTTTCTTAGTCCACTCCCGGGGGTCCTGGGAAGAGGAGAGGCAATGTCAGCAGTCAGTCCCTCACCCGGCTCTGTCCCAACTCGCAGCCTTGCAGGACACCGGCTATGCACACTTGGCTGCTTTAAACGCCATGGTGTGGGGCTGCCGAAGCAGCAAAACCTGCTTCACCCTGCCCCATGCCCACACAACGTGGTATCTGTAAGAAGGGTTCCCCAGGAGCACACTCATCCCAGCTACCCCCAGTCTCCTCGCTGCACTGCCATGGCCAAGGACCCCGTCCCTCCCCCTCGGTAGTGGGAAGCTCTTACCATGAACAGCTGGTCCACTTGGCCTTGGCATTTAATGTAGGCCTCATAGTCGGCAAACACCTTAAACCTGAAACCCAAAGCAGAGTAAGGCTAGGGTTTGCGTGCCGTAGGGTCCCAGCCTGGCAGGACAGGTGTCCTGGCACAGACACCTTCCTGCGGGCAGGCAGGGCTTAGCCCCTGCGCAGGGGGACCCAGGCCAGCTGGGAAGGAGGCCTGGGCAGGCTGAGAGCAGCCCACCAAAGGGGGATGCGTGCCAGGGCTCACCTGTCATGGTACATGAGCATGTTCACAACATCCCTGAAGCAACCGGGGTCTCGAGGGGAGAAAAAACCGCTGCTGATCTGGTCGATAGCCTGTCGCAGCTCTGGCAGGCGCTCGTAGTACTCCTGTGCGTTATACCTGCGTCCAGCAGAGACAGGCTGTAGGGACCGATGCTCTCCCCTGGGGCCCAGCACCCGGAGAGCAGGACCTGACGTGTCTGGGGCAGGGAGGGCAGGCAAAGATGTCATATGGCTCCTGAGGGGCCTTGTTCCTGGGGCTGTGTCCATCAGAGCACCCTGCTAGTGGCTCCGAGACCAGTCACAGTGCCTGAAACACTTTGTGCCCAGGCTCATGTCCCGTTCACAGCCACTGTGCTCTGGGCGAGCTGCTTGGGCTGCATCCTTGATGGACCATCCACTGACCAGCCCAGGGCGGAGGCTGCCTCCAGCCCCCCACTTTTTCCTGCTCCAGAGCTGCCCAGGGAGGAGGGTGTCCCTCCCAGAGATCATGGCTTTCCCTGCCGGAGCTGGGACCTGTATCCCCATCTGACAAGCCCTGGCAAGCATTGGGGTCTCCCCAGCACCAACCCTTGGCGATCCAGGGCCTCCACGTCCTCCACCCGCATGCCAAAGATGAAGAGGTTTTCTTCGCCTGCTTCCTCAGCCATCTCCACATTGGCCCCATCCATAGTACCAATGGTGAGGGCCCCGTTCACCATGAACTTCATATTACCGGTACCCGAGGCCTCTGTGCCGGCTGTGGAGATCTGCTGGGAGAGATCTGCTGCCGGGATCACTGCCAGGTGCAAGAGAGGTAGGAGTTAATCCTTGCCACACCGCAGCTCCCCATGACCTGGGCCCAGGACAGCAAAACAACCCTGGGCATCTGCTAGTGGCCCTGCTGACCTCAACCTCAGCCCAACCAGCACGGCTCTGGGGCCAGAGCCAGGCTCAGCCCTGCCACAACCCCATGCAGTTGCTGTCACTCCTGCATGAAGCTGGCTTCCTGCCCTGTGTGGAGCCCTCAGGCCCTTCCTAAGGGAGAGCCAGGTGACCTGCCATGACAGCCTCTCAGACTAGCCAGTTTCTGGGCTCAGCTGGGACATGCCCAGCTCCTGAGGTGTGCTTACACAAGACCAGACGTACCCTTCTCGGCCAAGGATACCCGGTAGTTCTCCAGGAAGATGACCTTGAGCCTGTCCCCCACATAGGGATCGTTGTTGATGACCTCACCGATGGACGTGATGAGTTTGATGATCATCTTGGCCATGTGGTAGCCAGGGGCTGCCTGAAGAAGAGCAGCCCATAAATGACGAAGGCTTTTAAGGATGGGAGAGCATGAGAGGTGCCAGTGAGGGTCCTCACCACGGGGAGAATGTGGGCCTCACCTCTGCTGTTCACATGGATCAGCAAAAACACCCTACTGGGAGAAGTCCTGAGCCACAGGGAAAGAGTGATGGGCCTTGTTCAGTCTGATTAGTCCATGAAGGTGTTTGCTGAAGAGCCCGCCAGCAGACACACGCTGGCTAACCTACAGTGGGCCCGGCAAAGCCACAGAAAGGGGACAGCACCTTCCCCACATCCCCACTGAGCCATGCATGCACCGAGTCCTGAACACACGTTACCTTTCCTCCGATCATAATAGTCCTGGGCACAAAGGATTTGGATGGATCGCTTCTGATGCCTGAAAGAGCAGGGCATAACACAAGTGAAGCAAAGAAAAACTGTACAGAGTTTATTGCGTGCATCAGAGGTGGGCTGGGATCCCAGCCCATGTCACCTGGACCCAGTGAACTTGCAGGACCCTGAAGCCCAACCAGACATCTGCTGGAGCTGTGCTGGGGAAAAATGGGCTGCAAAGTCCTCGGAGAACTACTCGAGCCAGCACAATGCAGAGCTCCAATGACTTGCCTCCCTTCGGGAATGGGCAGGGGCCCGAAGCATACACTGGGGAGTGGGGTTTTAACTTGCACCAGGTCAGTCCTAACACCTGCAGTACAGGTGTGGTGGTTACCTAGGCCCTGGGACCCAGCTGGGCTGGAGACATGGGCTGTGAGCTTTTCCTCAGAGCTCTGTACAACCCTTCAGACACTCTGTCTTCCCTCCTGGAGAGAAGCCCTTCATGACAGGAGGGCAGAGCTAGACTCAGGAGTCCTTGGCCACCAGCTGGCATACTTTTACATGGGAACCCTGGCAGTGACAGGCTGGGGGGACACCCCTTGCCTACCAGCCCAGGCAGCACTCACGGTTGTAGAGGGTGATAGCATGCAGGCAGTTCAGCAGTTGCCGCTTGTACTCATGGATTCGCTTGACCTGAACATCAAACATGGATGAAGGGTTGATCTTGACCTTGTACTGCTCCTCCAAGTAGGCTGCAAACTTCAGCTTGTTCTCCTGGCAAGAAAATCTGATGAGGAACAGGCATGGGTTCCCAGGCCTTGTGTCAGAAGTGAGCACTCACTGCTGGGATGTTCCTGGGAGCACGGTGCCTTTAGCCTTCTTCCCCCAACCCCACCTCCAGTGCATATTACCTGTTTGACTTTCGCCACATCCCTGATAAAAGCCTCATTATTGATGAAATCCAGTAACTTCTTCAGCTGGCTCAGATCTGTGATAAAGCCTTCCCCGATTTTCTAAAAGAACAAACCAAGAAAGGGATGTCCCACCCATGAGACACTTCACCCAGTCCACAATGCTTCCCCAACAGAGATGCCACAGTCCCATTGGGAATTGGAAGACGCACTCTGGCCAGGAAAAGGGGCACAGTTTATTATGGCGAGGTTACTTCTCTGTGTCATCAGGGTGCCCACAGGTACAGGGGAAACAGGGCACTTGCAAAAACCTGAACAAGTCCCTCTCTCTCAAGGAGCTTTACAGGGAGGATGTGCGCACATGTTCCAGGGCCTCCTGGCAGCTGGAGAAACTGATGGGCAGGATATAAAGATACATTTGATTGCAGGACATTATTCAGCTATGGCATGTCGCAGTGCGAAGCAAAAACCTGTGCTAAAGGGCCTGGTAAACAAAGGAGACAGAACTGGGGCTGGAGCTCCAAGGGAGCTCCTTTGTGCCTGTGAAGCTGAATGCTTTTGCAGGCACCCCATTTCACACACCATGGTACTGCCTGACAGGTTGTGTGTAGCCACCACGAGGGCAGGGAAACAGATCCAAATTTCTGCAACTTTTCTGGCCAACTCTTCATCACCGACTTTAAAGCCCAGCCAGTCCCACGCCTACATGTGCAACAGGTGTGCTCCTCCCAGGCTGTCCTCACTCACACCTGCCAGGCATTAGCCTCAGGTCTGATCAGACCACACAAAGAGGTGATCAAAAGCAAACGGATCATGCTCAGCCCCTCACTCCAGATGCTGGCGACTCACCTCAGCAATAACATCAGCCAGTCCTGGGTTGCACAGCAGGAGCCAGCGCCTTGGCGTGATCCCGTTTGTCTTGTTCTGAAACTTCTCAGGCTCGAGCTCACAGAAATCCTTGAACCTGGAACACCAGGGAGCTCTGAACCACCCACCACCACCCAGAGCTCTTCAGCTGGGCCCCCACTGTATGTGCTCCTCACTCAGGGCAGTCTCTGCAGATCTCCCTGTAACAAGCGTGAACTCTCTATGCTGCGTCTCACCCCCTTCCTCAGCCGTAATGCTGAGGGTTTCACCAGCTCCAAAGGGAGATGAGTTAGACCTTGCATACATGTGAATGAGACAGTCTCCCCAGTCTGCCATGCCCAGCAGGGCGACCAAAGCAGACCCTGACACCTGATCGCTCCAGCTAGCCCCCCAGGCTTGCAGGCAAAACCCAGTGAGTGGAGAGGGTGCGTGCCCTGGGTGTCCCCCAACTCACACTGAGTTCTTCACAATATCAGAGTGGATGCGGGCCACGCCGTTGACCGCATGGGAGCCAATCACACAGAGGTGCGCCATGTTAATACGTTTGCAGTCTCCTTCCTCGATCACCGACATCCTCCGGAGACGGTCAGTGTCCCCTGGGTAGAGAGCTGCCACCCGCTGCAGGCAGGTAGGCAGAAAGAGGGACATTAGCAACCCAGCCACAGGACCTAGGAACATTCCCATCCTAAAGGCAGCCAGATCAAGATCCCCAGAGTTCCCACAGCCTGTGACCAGCCCAGTCCCTTACGTCCAGATGCATTTGGTTGAGGGCGTAAATGATCTCTAGGTGACGTGGCAGCAGCTTTTCAAACATGGAGACCGGCCAGCGCTCCAGGGCTTCAGGCAGCACAGTGTGGTTGGTGTAGGCGCAGGTCCGTTTCGTGATCTCCCAGGCCTGTGTTACAGACAGCAGGTTAACGTGTGCGTGCCCAGTCCAGGAGGGGAAAGGAAACCCCGTGTGAGGACAGGACAGCAGATCTTTCCCCTGCAAGGACCCAGTTTTGCTCACCTTGTCCCAATCCACTTTCTCCACATCCACCAGGATCCGCATGAGCTCTGGGATGGACAGGGCAGGGTGGGTGTCATTTAGCTGAATAGCCACCTGCAACACAGACTCACTGGGCTCAGATCTGGCAGTGATAGGACTGTGACAGTGTCCTGCATGCATGGGGTTGGGGTGAGGATCAGCCCCAAGCCTCTTCTCATGGCACACACCCCAGAAACAGACAGAGCTCCCAGGAACAGAGCTATTGAACCTTTGCAAGTTTTGCTCCAAATTGCAAATTTTTCCCTGGGAAAATAGGCCCGGAGATCACCTGTTTTCCAACCCAAACTGCCAGCGTCTTTGTATATATACCCCCACTTGGTCCTGAGCACCCTGCTCATGATAGGCAGGTCTGGCTGAAATGCCCCCGGACCCTCTCTGCCCACAAACTCACCTTGTCTGGGAAGGTTTCAAAGCATGTTCTCACAGGGTCTCGACAGCCAAATTTGGAGGATTTAAAGCGGCGGATGATGTCTTGGAGGGTAGCAGCCACCACAAAGTACTCCTGTTTCAACCGCAGCTCCTTGCCTTCAAAGAACTGCAAGTGGGGGGACCACAGCCATCAGTGCTGCAGCTGCCATCCCCAGTTGGCAGCCAAACCCCTGGAGATGCTCCTATCCACTCTGACAGGCTTCCCAACAGGCCTCGCAGGTTCAGCACCTCATGAGGGCAAATGTGGATGTTTCTCATACTGCCTTTGATGGGGCAGCAGTTGTAGGGACTGACAAGGGGCTCGGCATCCCAAACAGCTGCCTCCAGAGGGCAACAGAACCTGCCACATCCATGCCACTCCTACAGAGCAAGCGCAGCTCCCTCCCTCACTGCAAGACTCTTTGCAGGGTTTTTGGACCAAGGATTTTGGACTCCCTGAAATAACCAGTAGCCAGTGTCTCTGGACACACCAGCTGCCTCCCATGCACACTACACTTCATGCTGGTCTATTTTAAAACACCAGCTGGAATGAGAGGGTGGGGGTAAAGTGCAGGAGATGAGCTTTTCCAGCAGAGATGCTAATCCATGACTAGATAGTGAGGGCTCTTCCCTTTTGGATCCGGTGCCCAGTGAGTGCATGGCCTGGGACAGTCCCTGCAATAAGAAATCCCTTGAACTGGGGGTGGAAACGAATCCCCCCTCATGGCTGCCTCTGAAATGACAACTTACTTTTGCAAAGGGTAAGCCATGTAAATTGGCAACTGCCTTGAATTTGAAGGAGTAGTATGTCTTCTCCTTGCAGCAGGGATGTATAGAGCAGCTATACAATATGGGCCAGACTCTCAGCTGCCATCAGTCAGCAGAGACCCTCTGGAGCCAGCAGAGCTGTGTCTGCTCACTGAGAATTACGGGGCCAACTTATCATATTAAAAATCCTCAAACCAGAACAATAAACATCAGATGGCCATGACCTTCCAGTGCTTGCAAACAAGGCGATACAACTACAGGGAGGATGATCCCGAGCAGCAGAGAGGAGAGACGAGAGAGTCACTCACGTTGTCATTTGGGTACAGGACTCTGGATATGTTTTCTGCCAGGTTTCTGTCCAACACTGCCTCGATGTAGTCACCCACGTTGACTGCAGCAAGAGAGAAATACACACAGCAGTGCAGCAGCTGTAGAGATTCAGGCAGGTCCCTGACACTGTGCTTTTCCCTATTCTCTCATAGAGAGATCTGTAACAGGAACATTCAGGCTACTATTAATGAAATATGAATGGGAATGTACATGTGTGAAAGGCACCAGAGAGATGGGAGGAGATGGGATAAGAGAAAGGCACATCTCCATGCAGTTTCTCAAGACACACGTATCAGGAAGGACAGACAGAAACTGAAGACAGCAGCCAGCGAAGGCAAAAAAAGGAAGTGAGTGACCAGCCATCTTGCTTAAGGACTAAGGAGAAATGGGGCAGGGTAAAGAAGCACAAAGACCGCAATCACACTCAACTCCTAAAGGGTACAAAAGGCTCATCTGAAACCCAGCTTGCAGCTGCCAATCAAGAATTGAGGAGACATTATGAGACTCGAGAGCCATCACCCCTTGTCCCACACAAGTTCTCCTGGCAGAGCTACTTGGACACACACATCTCTGTGCTTGCCAGTATGGAAGAATAAATCAAATAATCAGTCTAGCCTAAAACCTTCTCCTTCTGTAACAGCCTAGCACTGACATTTGGTATGTTAGTTGCCCTGTATCTGCTCTTCAGCACTACAGTTAGAGCCTGAAAAATGCACTAGAGAGGTCACATGTAGACCCAAAGGAAACCAACAGTAAGATGGGCTGTGCTGCTCTTTTCCTTCAGCACTAAGGGATGACGCTGCACAGAAATGACCCTCCATGGCAAGTATGGGTTTGCAGCTCATTTGGTGATGTGAGGAACACAGTGGCACGTGGTGTATCACTTGAGGAAGGGATAGGGCAGGTTTTGAGAACAGGATAAGCGTAATGGGGATGGAAGGAGGATGGATGGGTGTCCTGGTGCATGAGGGCTCTGGAAGTGGTTGGAGGTAGTGTGATCCATGGATGTGCGCACAGCGCTGTGTTTTGGAGGTAGCCAAGAGATATGTGTAAAGCAGGCCAGATGGGGAGTGCTGTGCCAGGTGCTATGCACACAGGAACAACCATGTCCCAGCCTGGCCAGAAGAGAGGCAGTGGAGGTATAGCACTTACACTCTTGGAGGTTGAAGTCATTGGGTGCTTTTGCAGACCACAGCCTCATGGTGTTTACAGTGTTGTTCTTGTATCCTGGCACTGGTGTGTCGTAAGGCATAGCAAGGACAACCTGCAAAAGGACAGTATTCCCGTCTGATTAGCAGCACGGTGGCCTCAGAGAAGGTGGGAAAGACCTCTGCAGGAAGAATCCAGAGGACACAGACAACTCCTGGCTGTGGTAAGAATCTCACCTCACTAAAACACACCTGCTGAGCTTCACAGACTTCCCTGCTATCATGGGCACTTCCAGCACCCACTGGCAAAGCGTTAATAGGAGAAACAGAGCTCTTTGGAGCTTTACTGACAAACTGGAGTTATAAGCCCATCAATGAAATGTAAAAGAGAGTTGCAAGCAACCTGCTGACCTTCCTACACCAACTGGCGTACCTATTAATTATTCACCAGAGCACTGCAAGCATCCTCAGCTGGCCACTGCAATTCTGTCTGTGCGGGGGTAGGGCCAGGGCAGCTGGGACCTTTGTGTTTCCATCTGGGATAAACTCCACAGCCTGAATCCTGCCCGTTAGCCTTCTGCAGCCTGCCAGGACCAAACCCTACCACCGCAGTACCATTCCCAGAGCAATTCACCCAATGTTCAAGGTTTGTTGAACCTGCCTGGGTAAATCCACTGAGATCTCCAGCACCTGAACTGAACATGAGTGCAAAACTATCAGCGCAGTCTACAGATGATGCTTAAGCATCAGGATGCTGCACACATGGCTACAGGGAGTAACACTGGGGCTCCCAGCTCAGATTACACTAGCCAGGCGAGGCATGGCTATGCTTCCAAGTTTGTGTGCTCCAGCTCACTGCTGTGCCAACACCTGCGTGCCTCCAGACCTGCTGAGCGGCGAGGCAAGGCACCCCAACCTCAGCCTGGAACAAAGAGGCTGAGGGCATATGCCAGCAGAGCTGAATGGTGCTAGCAGAGCAAGGCCCTGATCCTGCGGGACGGAGCCTGGGCCGCCTCTCTGACACTGGCAAAAGGAGCCAGCATCCTCCTGAACAAGTCAGTGTGTACTGCAGTGCATGACAGCCCCGCAGCCAGAGGCTGTCCCCAAACAAAGATGTGAGAGGCAGCAGAGAACTGAACGAGCTGTGCTCACAGGGCAGGGAAAACCCAGGCAGATCAGCATGTTGGCCCTGAACAGCCTCTTTGTGCTGGCATCAGCAACAGGTCCCCTCTGGGGAGAATCAGCAAGAGCTCAGGCTCTCAAAGCTGCTATTACCAGCTCCGAACATGGAAGCAGGCAGAAGCCTGCCCTGCCTCAGCCATGGGGCTGGGGCACACATCACATGAACCAAGCGATGCTATATTTGGAGACTGCGTCTTTGGCTTTTTTGAGCCTTTCCAACTTGTTCCCTTAACGGCACCATCTGAAAATTCACTTCCTTGTAGGAAGCAGTGTTTCCACTGCACTGCTTGGGATCCCTGAAACCCCAGAGTACCGCTGGGGTCAGAAGAGGAGCACATTGAAAGACAATGGCACTCGGTCCCCACGTGGATGTCTGCTTCCCCAGAGAGCTCTGGCACGGTGCCTCCATGCTGTTTACAGGGATGTGGTGTTGAACCCCTGTGCTGTGTGTGTCCTGGGAATGGCCTAGGTCACTGCACAGCCTTCAACAACCAGGGTCCCTGGAAAAGGACCTGGTTTATTTCTCCTCTGAGCGGGCCCAGGCGACTCTGCAACTGAGCTTCAGCTCTTGGTGCTGAAGAGAATGGCTTGGCTTTATGACTGACTGCTCCTCGGATGGACAGAGCTGGCTCATCAGGCTGAGAGACCCTTGAACATCATGGGAACAAGGCTAGGTCATGTCCCTGAATCCCAGAGAAATTCATAGTCCTTCCTTCCTCCATCCTGGGCAGTGCTTAGACACGAGAGGCTGAAACAGCTTCAATCCTCTTAATAAATCTGTGCCTCTTTAAAGCTTGCCTTCCTCAGCTATAAGACTGGAATGCACTTATGATGCAGCAGCCTGTGTTCTGAGCAGGCACATGCTCCTGAAGCACAGCATTACCTCCCCAACTGTGGGAGGCTGAAGAAGCATTTGCTCTCCACGATGCCACAAAACAAGGCCTCCAGGCAGACTGGAGACTTGAAACCATGCCTCCAGCCTCCCCTGACAGCACTCTACCCATCAGGCTGGTCTGGGAAAGAGGAACTTGCTCTGATCACGAGAGTTAAACACCCACAAGACTGCTCCACGGCCACCCCACAAGATGAATCTCCACCCACAGCAGCAGTGCCAGAACCACCTGCAAAACCACTGGGTTTCAGTGAGTGGTAGCCAGGAGCAGTGCAGAAGGAGCCTAGCACGGCTGCCAGGGATACAGTCCTCCTCCGACATAAATCCATGCAAGACTGTGGGGCTTCACCCTGGCGATCTGTAGAGAAGGAGGCCCCAGCTGATCTGAAGTTACAGATGTGACTGAATATCATCCCTCTTTTTCCTCAAATCCTGCTGCAGCCGTAGCCAACAAAGTCACCTTTGTAATTGCAAGGGTAGCAGAGAGAGTTTTGCCAGAGTGGGAGAGAATGGAAGTCTGACCACCTCAGGCAGCCCGGGCACAGACTCTCCCCCTCCACGCTACCCTGGCCCATCCTCCCCCAGCCCAGCACCGAGGGAGATGTTGGTACCTGGGTGTCGATCCACTTCACACCCTCAGGGGTGTGATCCACACGGCCGTAGAAGTGCACGGGGAGCATGTACTCTGGGCGAGCTTTCTCCCAGGGATTGCCGTAGCGTAGCCAGTCATCGGCCTCCTCCACCTGCAAGAGGCAAACGGGGTTCAGGTGATGGCTCGTGTCTCCAAGTGAAGGCTAAACTCAGCTCTCCCAAGGGAGGCCAGTTTAAAAGCAAAGCTTTAGTAAGCTGGCTTTAAATATGGATATGCAGAGGCCTCTAGAGGACAGCTGGGCTTTTCGAAACATGGATGACTACATCCCAGCTGCTATAAATAAATCAGCCTCTATGGGCTTTGCAGAGCTGTACAGGTTTAAACCATCCAAACTGCACAGACTGCTGCATTCAGTCCATCTCGAGGCCTTTACATCCAGTTTGACCGTGATAGTGGGACATGTGGGAGGTGGTTCCCTAGAAGCCTGTCGGTGCTGTTCCTGGCCACAAACCACCCCCTCTAACCCAGGTCTTGCTAACTGCTCTGCCCTCTGCCAGAGAGGATTTCTCCTCTCTGCTCATAACAGCACCAATGGGAGTGAAGTCAATTCAGCAGAGCCACCAAGGCTGATGTGCACCAGAAACCAGAGGGGCTGAGGCACTTGGGAGAGCTGCTCTGTGCCTGCAGGCATTTCCCTGCCAGGCGGGGGGGCAGGTCTGAGCCACAACCCAGCATCGCCACCACCCGAGTTCTTTTTTAAGTAACATTAAGCCAGTAACAGCGGATGCTTTTTTCCCTGTTGTCACCATTTATAGGGCCTAACATTGCAGCTTCTTTGTGGGGGAGGAGGAAAAACAGCCGTCAAACCTCTCATCCTCCCTGACTTATGGAGAGCTATTTTAAGGGGAAAAAAGGTCCTTTATGCTCAAAAGCAAGGCAAGTCTCCTAATGGAAACCATTTCCAGACATACACTAGGGAAAACTGCCAGCTGGGGCAGTTTTTTAGCCTATTTTCACTTGCAAAATATTATCATTAATGCTACAGGAGAATCCCTGTTTAAGCCCCTGCTGCCAGTCTCCCAGGGAACCCAGAGCAGCAGCACCCCAGGCACTTGTACTGTTCCATCATGTTCAAATTCATCCTCCACCAGACACCTTCATGAGGTGTTTAGCCACATCTCCATCCTTAGCCTGTCTCCTTGCCCGCTCACTGCCAGGTTGGATGGGACTCTCGGGTTGTTGCAGCTGTGCCATGGAGCCCCAGGCAGGGAGACCTCTGGTCCCAGCCATGCCCTGTGGGCTCAGCTCCAGCACCATCTTTCCGGGCTGGTGACTGGCATGGATGAGCTTGCGCGTGTCCCCGGGTGAGCGCCTGCCACACACACACCCCACCGCCCTCATCACTTCTCTTTGCTCAGGCAGTCAGAGCCCCAGGGTCAGCACAAGCAGTAGGAAGTGACAGCCCATTTGGCACCAGGTGATGGGCTCAAATACCCAGTTTATGAACAGCTCAAGGCACCGCAGTGCTGTTTGTGCGGCCAGGCCTTGTCCACAGGCAGAGGTGGCCACCGCAGCATGGAACAGAAGGAGAAAGGGTGACTTGAGTTTGCCAATGTACCTGCCAGCCGTCGACAATCTTCTGATTGAAGATACCGAACTCGTAGCGGATGCCGTAACCATACGCCGCCAGCCCCAGCGTGGCCATGGAGTCCAGGAAGCAAGCTGGAAGAACAGAGCATGGTCATGCTGCAAGGAACCTCACCCCTCACTCACTGCACTTGCTATGGCGTGCTGTGCATGGGGGGGGTGAGGAGCTGCTACAACCAGTGCTGCTGGAAACATTTATTACTCAGAGGAAATCCGCGTGCAGAAGGTACAGAAGGGGACAGCCTGCAGCAGCACCCCATGCACGTCCTGCCGAGCCACCACAAACACCCCAAAGTTGCTGGTGACAAGGACAGGTCACCAAAAACCCAAATCCAGCCTTGTTGCAGTGAGAGCTCTTCTAAACTTGCCCAAGGTGCCCACGTCTTGCTCAAAGCCTGCCTGCCTGGTAAAGCAGAGCTTCTGAACCCAACTTGCTGTTCTACCAGCTACTTTGCTATTATTGCTTTCAAAGCAAACCCTTCCAGCCCTCAGTCTGGGACAGCTCTGGTAAAGATCAGCCCCAGCATTTCCTCCGGAGGAAAGGAAAATTGGGGAGCTCTCATCTCCAACAGTCCTGTGGGACAGGCAGACTAAAACAGCAGCCAACAATCTGCCTACGTGAGAACTGCTTGGGTGCCTCCAAAAAGTGAGAGCTTTCACAGGGAGGTGAGGAGAAAGGCTCCGGACAGCCCCTTTCCGCTGCAGCCCCACCTGCTGTGGTGCAGACTACACAACTACATCTCCTGGATGCTCTCACTGGGGAGGGGGCTCGTTTCTGGCCAGCCAGGAGCAGGCAGGAGGGTACCACGCTGCTGAAGGGCTGCGGGGCAGATGCGGGCTGAGGTCTGCATGCTGTCATGCTGAGGTGCCGGCAGCGAGGGCGTGACAGCCTCCAGCCAGGCCACCCTCTGTCCCTATGCACTCTGCGCGAGGAGGGGGCTCCCCTCTCCCTGTATTACCTGCCAGGCGGCCCAGGCCTCCGTTACCAAGCCCAGCATCTTCTTCAATTTCTTCCAGCTCCTCCAAGTCCAAACCCAGCTATTGGGGAAAGAGCCACAGCAGAACACGTCACCACCCGAAGCCCACACCCTGGGGCTGCTCTCCGGGGAGGGCAAACACAGATCCCAAAACAACCCACACCACAGGAAATTAAACCCACAGGGTTTAATTTGCATCCCCCCCACCCTCCCCTTCCCACAAAGCATCTCACCAGCCTCTGGTCCCCGGGCAGCCCAATTAATTGGAAAACAATTTAGCCCATCATCAAACGTCGCTTTCCCATGAACTAGGTTTCCTTAGAGACCTCAAACAAAACACTCGTCTCCTGGCAGCCACTCACGCCAGGAGGCCCTTCCACCGAACTCGCCGTTGGAGACAGGATGGCGAATGGCCAAGTCGGCGTGCAAGGGACTGCCGAGTCCTGCCCGGGTACACGCGCCGCCTCTCTGCTCGCGCCTGCCCAGTCCTTGAGGAAGGGCACGACCATGCTGGCAGCTGGTTACTGCAGTGTTCGCCATTACGCTCCGTGCCTTCCTGCATCCTGCCCAGCCTACTGCCAAGCTCCTTGGCTGGAGTCCATGGCTGGAAGTGGTTGTCTCCTCTGCTGCATCTCTTGGGCCACTTCTTCTCCAGCCCGGGGGCTGCTGCCAGATGAAGGCTAAGTGTGCCAGCAGCAAGGACTCTCCAGGATTCAAGAGATGCTGCCTCTCGGAGGGCAGCAGTATCTCACCTCAGTGCCACAGGGGACAGTGGGGAGTCAGGCCGACACCATGGCTGCTCCCCAAACCACTCTCCCAGCGCTTCAGCGGTCTGCAACCACAAGCCAGGAAAGCCTCATGCACAGTGTGACGGGGTCACAAAAACCAAGGCGAATTCTCTCAGTGACAGAGCCATGCTGGATACGAGACTTCCCATCCCAGCTGGCCACTGGCCACGATGAGCTCCACATGTTGGAGGCTACAGCGATGGAAGCCTCTGCTCGCACGTTGGGCCAAATCAGCATGTGGAAAATGCCTTGCAAAGGGACTTGAGGATCCTTCCTGATAAAAACAGCCTGCCCTCCGAGGCATGATACCTCAGAGAGGAAACGTGTCACGTCCCTCCCTGGAAATCCCTTCCCATCCCTTGGCAGGGAAAGTGCTCACCAGGACATTTCATCAGCAATCGTAGCACCTCATTTTGAGAGATGGTGACAGAGCCCAACTCCTGCTCGGAAGTGTAACATGCATCAATCCGATGGGGCGGGGGGGAAGAGGAGGAGAGGAAATGAAGCTTTTGGGTGAGAAAGCCCAAAAACTCATACTCTGTCAAAAAGGTCGCTGTCCGGCTGCAGAGGTAGCTGCAAGCCTAAGTAACCATGGCCTCGCATTTGTGATTGCCTTGGTGGTACTCAGCTGTGTTTTTTCCAGTTTGAACTCATCTGATGACATTTTAATTCAAGCAAACAATTTCTCCCCTTTCTTCCTTCCCAGTGATTCACTTTTATCCGGCAGCGCTGCTGCGGTGCCTTGTGTACCTGCATGTATGAATTGTAATTTGGTGGTTTGGTGCTCCAGTTTCCCCTTCTGGCCCAGCCTCCCCCATTAGACTACATCTCCCGTGATGAGCCATCATCTCTCCTAGTAATGGAAAGCTATTTGCAGCCTGGGACTCCCTAGTCTTTTGGGATGCTGGGTGTTGCTTTCTGGATACTCTTCTGGATTTCCCAGCCACTACAGGAAAACGGTGGTTTGAGAAAACCATACTCCAACTCTCAAGGAACCTGAAGGTCCCCCCGTGGTCTTCTCTAGGGGATGAAAAACACTAACAGAGAGCCAAGCCTCGCTTTGTTTAGTCAAAATAACACATCCTTAGAAGGAAGCCCTGAGAAATAAAGATACCCAGCCCTCCGCGTGGAAAAGTTTGGCCAGGTCCTCGGGGGGACCCTGGTACCCCCAAGACTTCACCTGGTAAATGGCTTCGTCGCAAGCATTCTGCAGGCCCAGGTTCACCATGGTGTTCTGCAGAGTGCGGCCCATGTAGAACTCCAGGGAGAGGTAGTAAATGCGCTGGGGAGGCAAAGCAAGACACTTACACACAGCACAGCACTTCACCGTCACCAAAGTCGCTTAAAATTGAGAGCAGACCCAAGTGCTTTCCAGAGCAGGGACATCTTCCCAAACCAGCTCTTGGCGCCTGCTCCTGAACACCACACACCGCAGTTGTTTGTCAGAAGGATCTCGCGCGGGATGCTAGCCAACCCTCTGCCACGCGTCTCCCTGCCAACAGCCTTCTATAGAAAAATCTCGTTGCCTGTTAAGTGTTTCCCTAATTAACTTAGGGCAAGAATTATCTAGGATGCTGAATGGTATATTTATACACCGTCAAGCTCAGCTGAGGTGATGCTTACAGTGGGCTTTTAAAGTTTTCCCATGCTGAGCTGAAGCTGATCCAAAGCCTGCTGAAAGCCGGAGCGAGCCCCCTGCCCCGCGCACGCCGGCTGGGCTCAGGGCCAGGCCCCTTCCTGCTAGTGATTTTCCAGTGCTCCTATCGCACGGGTCCTCCTGTTCTCCCCGTGCTGAGTTTCACGCACATGTTTCACCCTGTTGAACAAATACACTGTCCTGCGGGTGGCAGGGTTCCCGGCACAACTGTGCAAGATGGGCTGCTCTGCGGTGACCTTCCAACTTTCAGAGGAGCTGTGCCTGTGCCACGAATGCTAATGACAGCCTGTTTGTAGGATGAGAAGCAGTCTGTGCAAACTTTTGCCCTCACTCAGATTTATCGCTAGAGATATTTTTATAAATAAACAGCAATTTTTAACAGAGCAATAGCCTGACTTTAAATCGTGCTTCCCCTTGAATCTCTTTGCTTCGTAGCTGGGAACTCTCCCCACTAAGCAGCAGGATTACCCGCTCTGCCGCCTCTGCTGGGAGTCTGAAAGGGTCCATCTCTTCCTTGGGGCTCATTGGAAAGACTGAAAACATCACACAGTTGCATAAATACTCTGCTCCTCTCAGTCTCCCGCAGGGACGTGTTGCTAGTGAAAACCTAAGCACAGGGGACAGCAAGCAAGCCCACTACAAGCTCCTCTTAGCCTTTATGGGATCTGTACAATCCCTTCAGCAATACAGATCAGAGAGCATTTGTGTGAGTGAGGATAAAAGGGAGAGCTCCACGCACTGGCGTAACTCCCAGTGCATGTGCACCTGTACCGGCGTGAAAGTGCAGTTTGTTTCTTGTGTCAAGGCAATATTCATAACCCCGAGAAAAGAGCTGACTAGGGGAGGCAGCTGCCTGCGCGCTGGGAAGGTATGTGCCTTTTCTAGTACACACCTGCCCTCTGGGGCTCTCCAGTTAAGTGCTGGATCTGGTCTTAATTCAAAAGGATTAGGGCTGAGTAACGTCCTGCAGCCCCCAACATCTCCAGCATCACTGTCCTGACTTGACAAGTTGGGAGGAGAGGAGGGAGCAGGCTGAGTCCCCCAGGAACGACCAGCTCCCCGGGATTTGGTGACCTGGGAGAGCTTGTCTGGTTTGCACAAGGCAAGAAACTCCTCTCCAGCCTCAAAGCCAAGCTGCCTGCGGGCTCTGCAGGAGCAAAGGCAGGACATGGCTGTGCTGAGGCATGTGTCGAGACGTGGAGGTGACGATGCCCAGAGGGGACACCGCCATGGTGGTGCGAGTGCAGGACATGGCCGTGGTGAAGCGTGCGGAGGAGCTGGCAGCAGCAAGGCCCGTGTGAGGACATGCTCACAGGGGGATCACAGGGGACATGGCTGCGACAAGGCACAGGGGCTCACAGTTGTGGGGGATGCCTGAGGGGGGACATGGCTGCAGCAAGGCTCATTGGGACAGGGCTGCAAAGAAGCTTGTGGGGACACAGCCACGGCAAAATGTGTGCGAGGGACATGGCCATGGCGATGCCCACAGGGACACAGCCACAGTGAGGCGCATGAGGGCCACGGCCACGGCAAGGTGTATGCAAGGTACGCAGCCACGACAATGCCCATGGGGACACAGCCACAGCAGGGTGCATGCGAGGGATATGGCTGTGGCGATGCCCACGGGGAAGATGCCACGGTGAGGTGCACGAGGGACACGGCCATGGCAAGGGGCCATGATGTGGTGATGCCCAAGGGGACACAGCTGCGGCGAGATGCATGCGCGGGCCACGGCCGTGGGGATGCCCGCGGGCCACGTCCGCAGTGAGACCCGTCAGGGGGACACGGAGACACCCGCGGGGCCGACGGGGAAGGCGCAGCCGCCGCGTCCCCGTCCCCATCCCCGTCCCCCCGGGGCCCGTCTTCCCGCGGCGGCGGGGCCGGTGAGCTCACCTTGGGGTCCCGCTCGTAGTAGTGCTGCTGGGTGCGGATCCAGCGCCCCACCAGGTGGTCGCGCACCGTGTGGGCCAGCGCGAAGTAGTAGTCGCGGGGGGTGGCGACGTTGCGGTCCTTGACGAGGGTGAAGTGGAGGTGGCGGTTGAAGCTCTTGCGCACCTCCGCCACGTCCCCCAGCCCCGCGATCCCCCGCACGCTGATCTGCCTCCGCCGGTCCCCGTCGCTCAGCGGCGCCGCCATCCCGCCGCCGCCGCCCGACCGGCTCCGCCGCTGGCTCCGCCGCTGGCGCTGGCTCTGGCTCTGGCTCTGCCGCAGCCGGGACCGGGGCCGGGGCCGCCGCGCCTGCGCCTCCGCCGCCCGCGACGAGGCGGGGCCCCGCGCGGCTGGCGCCAGGCCCGGCCCGCGATGAGGGGAGCGGCCGCCCGCCCCTGCCCGGCTCCGCAGCGCCGGGGCGGGCCGCGACACCGCGGGCGGGGGCCGGGGCTGCCACCATCCTGCCGCCAGCCCCGCCCCGTCCCGGCTCCCGCCCCTGGTCCGGGACCGGGGTGGCGGCGGGCTGACGGGGATGGGGATGGTGTGTGGGGACGGGGAAGGCGTGTAGGGACCGGGACGGTGTGTGGGGATGGGGATGGTGTGAGAGGATGGGGATGGCATGGGGCGCTGGGGTTAGTGTGTGGGGACAGGGACAGCATCTGGGGCTGTGATGGTGTGAGGGGCTGGGATGGCATGGGGGGACGGGGATGATGGAGGGACTGTGATGGCATGAGGGATAGCACCAGGGCACTCATTTCTCAACCCACCCGCCCCGCGGGCTCTGGTGCTGAAAGCCACACCACCACCACCACGTTTTCATTTTAAATTGGGGTTTTATTGTCAGTACAGTGGGGTTCAAGTGTCCCCTGTACACCCAGCTGCAGAGCCAGCAGCCATGCAGCACCGTACACTGACACGCCACATCTCGCTGCCCCAGGGGAAGGACGAGGCTGTGGCCATGAGCCCACGAGTCGGGGCACACACTGCTGGCTCACCGGGAGGCTGGGCCCTTTTGCACCCCCAAAAGACCACTCGGGTCTGCTCTGAACACCCATACAAATACAACACAATTCCACGGTTAGATTACAAACAGTGCACCATGTCCTCTCCAGGTCCCACTGCTTCTGAGATCACTTCCAGCCCGCGTACAGGACACTGTTGGAGTGGTGCATTGCAGCTACCCTGCCATGGCTCAGTGCAACCACAATACATTCATTTATCAAAGTGAGATGCGTCTGCAGGAAGCGGCACCCAAAACACCATGTAAATGCATTCGTCCTGGGCCCTGCATCAACCTTGCCAAGGCACCAATGTCTGTGAGGTCCAATAAGCCGTGCTCAGGGTTTATTTTTGTGGCTGTGTCTTGTTTATCGATCTTAGCCTGACCGACTTTAGAACTGTCAAACCCATCATTAGCCCTGGACCCAACTCCCAGGCCTTGCTCGTCTAGATCCAGCAAATCTGATGTTGTCTTCCACCATCCATCTCCCAACAGCCAGGAAACCAAAGTTAGGCTGTAGGCTTTAACCCTACAGGGCATATAGGCTCTGATTCGTGCCTCTAAGTCCCTATCCAGTTTCTAGAGCGCTCCTGAGCTTTTCTAGTTCAGCAAGTGGAAAGCAGAGCTGACTTCCACACTGCATTTCAAGGCTGCTGCCTCTCAACAGCACATCTGTGTAAATGCACTGTCTTTGCACGCGCACACACACAAGTTCACCTTCAAACACGGAAGTAGTAAAATAAAAATCATCACTGAAAACTGCTGACAAACAGGAAAAACCACCCTGAAATCAGGACGGTAAAGAGTTCCTTCTGGAGTGACCATTTCCTACAGCGACTTCAGCACAGTACAAGCACGTAGTACAGGCATATTCCAAAAAGGTGTGTTTTTCTCATAGAGATCATAGATGTCCTGCAGAGTGCTTGTTTTGCTTCAACAGTGATCAAGGTTTACATCAAGTTGACTGCAGATGCTGTCAAATCAAGGCTTATTCTTTAGATACTGCACTCCGCACTGTAAAAAAGAGCTAGTGATGGAGCAGACTTGGGAGGGGGTGGGAGGAAAGGGGCCTAGTTTATGATGACCTCCCAAAGGACTCTGGAAGCCAAAAGCAGGCCCTTCAACAGACTCTCCCGTGCCGGGCTTCCAAAAATTGAGATTCCCAAAAGTCACCTTCAAGGAGCTTTAGTACTGCAGTCTATTGAGTGAGTCGATGTAATGAAAAGTGGCTCCCAACGCCCAGCTCGTTTCAACATTGTCAATTTTCCGGGCAAGCTTGAAACAAACAAACAAACAGAAGAGTTAAACCACAATTCTTTGGGAGAAGGAGAAGCATGCAAGGTGAATACAGTGCTGAAGGTTATCACAACCGGTTATCACCATTGTGGGGACAGCGTCCCTCCACCCCCAATCACACAGCATGTGTTGTAGCAAGAAGGCAAATCAAGGACCGAGCTACTGGCGTGACAACTACTGCCTCGGCACCCTCCTGCCCACTCTCCCCAGCAATCCATTTTGTGCATCACCTTAAAGACTTGGCTCTTCGGGAAGCCCAGTTCTTGCAGGAGGAAGGTGATGTATGTGAGGTCCATGCAGAGAAAAGGGCTGCTTCCGGGGCTGATTTCCATGGTCTTACATACTAAAGAGAAAGAAAAGAGTGTCTGAATGCGCACTGTGGGCTCAGGCCTAGCATCAGCCCAGCTTTGAAAAGCCTCAAATGAATCCATAAAACACCCCTGGCCAGCTGAGCTGCGCAGTGATGGAACCTGTTACAGTGGGGTTGAAATGACATACCCACGTTAGCAGAAACACAAAAGCTTTGGCACACTGGAAGGAAGATCAAGGCACTCTGTCTCTCCCCTGAGACAGCTGAGTTTCTTGTATCTCTCCAGGAAAGGATGAAAAGGGCCTCCAACTCTTCTTCTATCTACTTCAAGCCTTTAAAAATCTGTGCAACCTCAGGTGTGTTATGTTTCTCGAGCATAAGCACTCAACAGATGTTGACAAAACCAAAGAAAAAAAACCCAACAAATGAAAAGACAAAAGAAAAGAAAAAGAAAAGACAAAACCAAAATAAAACCCACTTCCTTTCTCAGGATGAATTACACAAATGGTAATCCAGAAATCAGAACTGCAACAATTGTTCAGTCATTCATAAAGTTTACCAAAAAGCCCCATGTCAGTTTGATCAAAGCCTGATTTTGTGGTATTAAGAAAAGAATGTTTACATTGTAAATCTGCACAGGCAGTTCTCTCTGCAGCCGACGAAGTGAAAAGCTACAAACCAGTTTTCCCCCTTTTCCAATTAGCAATCAAGCATATGAACAAATCTTGAGACAAAAAGAAAAATTACATCAGATTAGAACAGGTTATGCTAATATTTTGAAAGCATGATTTCAGGACAACTGTTAACTGGCAAGTTTATTAGTAGTTCTTGAGAGAGTTTTGAAATATAAGTATTATAAGATGTCTTATGTGGGCTGCAAAAGCAAGAATTAATACTAAAATAGTTGAGATTTTCAGAAATAAGCAGAAATCTTGGTGAGATGCTATGGAGAGAGGTGCTCAAGAGAGGTGCTCAATATTTACTTAAAACAAAAAAAATCAGGCTTCTTAGCACGTCACACATTTGCCACCTGGGTAGGAATTTACACACAATTACTAGTGTGTGTTTGATTGTATTTTACTCACCGTATTTAGCTGCAATTTCAAAGTCACTGACACTTAAGCTTCCTCCTTTTTCTTTATCTAAATGAAAAAAAAAACCCACGTGGTCTTTTATGGTTTCTGTATAAGATTCAAGTCATAAAAGTTGTTTAGAAATCAAACCTTGAGCCACCGAAATCAATGTCAAAACTCACACTTGCTTTAAAGGTAAAAGAACCTTTAAAAGATTCTTAATATAGACTGAAAAGCCTCGTTTTATGAAGAACTTTTAGCCTCGTTTCCTAAAGAAACATAGTTTACAGACTCTCTCACCTTGTCCCCATGTCTGTGCTGCCCTGCCCAGTGCTGCCTGAACACAGTTAACGCCTTTGACCAGATCTGACAGGGCAGTGGTGCTCTGTGACATATTAAATCTGAAATTGTTTGTAAAACAAAGTGGCTGAGGGGGGGGGGGTACGTTTGTGCAAACTGGCTTGAGATCTCATCATCTGCTTTCTACCACTAAACACGATAGCCTTCTGTACACCAGCATACCACTGGAAAAGAGATGGGATGCACTCTGAATACATGTGGAATTACCTGAAAATCTTCATTCCATCTAAAAAGGCCAGTGAAGCAAAACACACAGCCCAAGATCACTTTACTACTTTACCACCCAAGAAATTTGTTTATCATTATGAGAGCTTTTTTCTATTTTGGATTGTAGAGTTAATCAGACAACAACGATTTCTGAAATGCAGACAGTTTGTTCAAAAACCACTACCAGAAGTTGCAGGTCCTATTTCACAGCCCCAGTCCCTTCTCTATAGAAATGAAAAAGCATTCAATACCCAGTCGAGACCAATGCTGCACAGCAGTGTAACAAAAGACTAAGTTCCATGACAGCTTAGCAAAGCGTCATGGTGTGTATAAGTGTTACCATTTGTTCCACAACTTGTCATTTAAAATGAAATGAAAACAGGAGCAAACGTACCTATGAGACCAACCTCTGCTGCACGGTCATAGTAGTAAGAGAAAGTGTAAAAATCCAAGTCCTTCACTTCCTCAGCTTTATGCACTTTTTTGTAGAGCATCTTTGCCACTTTATTAGAACAAGACTCATACAGAGGCTCACCTAAAAGAAGGCAAAGAAACCCAGCATATTATAGACAAGAGAGTTAAATACACATACAATTTATTTAGGATCTGCCAGGAAACAGGCTCCCTTTTGCACAACAGCACTTTGTAAGCTCTTCAGAGAACTGAAATCTGCATCTTCTTCCAGTGACAACATTTACCATCCTCAGGTTGGGACTAAGTATGCGATACATCAGAGATGGACAACATCATTTGAGGCTGATGGATTTTGAAAGACCTGTTCAGGGATTGCTCAACTCCATCTGCATTACTACTAGCAGCTTTACTGACTGGACAGACACACCATGGCACAAGAGGAAAGAGCTGCAGAATCTCTTTAACAGCATGTCAAGGGGAGCCAGACAGAACAGAAAACAGAGAATCTAGTGTCTTTGCAAGAGGCTGAGAGTGTATCGTTTACTCTGCTAATAGCATGCTGGCCTAGATAGGAAGAGTGATAAACCACTATACCTGCCTTCTGTCCTTTAATTTTGTACACTATCTCAGCATGTTGCCATTCAGATTTGAAGCCAGGTGGTAAACAAGGGCTGATCAATTCCTCCTCTTCTCCTACTGCAGAAGTAAAACAAAGCCACATTAGGGAAAAACGTAAGGAGTTGATTTCGGATCCCTCCCCCCCAGCCCTGCTCCATACTGTCCCACAGCCTCAGCAAGGCACCTCCAAGTCCCAGTCATGGCTCAGATGTCCCACGCCCCCCCCCGGGCTGGCAAGAATCCAGGTCTCCTGGGATCTAGCAGTGTCACCTCCTGCATTTGTCTCAAATGCACCCAGCCATGGTGACAGGAGTCCACATACCACTCAGGACCTTGAGTCCAGTGGGAAGGGGACAGACAACTCCTCCCCCCACAACAGGGCTACGTACCCTATGCTCAGAGCCAAGACTTGAGGAGTGCCCATAACTTACAGGGTTTTCCCTCAACTCCTCCTAAAATGGCGAGCCTTGCTGACATCAGCCCGAGTCCCAGGTAACTGCAAAGGGATAAAAGCCTCTGTAAACAACAAACATCCTTCCTCTGATACTCCACTGACAACTTGGCTGGGACATGCTAGTCTCCTCTACGTGGTCCCAGCAAAATGGCTCCAGTCAGCAGCTAATGCACATAAGGGGAACAGTGTGACAACCCACTCTCATATTACCCTTACCCAGAAGGATAATCTCTCTTTGAAAAAGCACCAGGCGATAGCTGTCAATGGTAATCTGGCTCTTGAAGAACTGGGAATGCTGAAGGCAGTGCCCTAACATTTCTCCTACCCTCCTCAAAGGCAGCACAGCCTCTAGCATACAGAATTGACTCTTTTTGAGCCCAAACACACCCCACAGCAAACATAGGTGGGAAGAAGCTGCTTCCCTCACAAAACACTGGGAGCAGGGGAAGACAGTGAGGAGGAAGGAATGGCAGAGACAAAGCGCTAGGAACTGACCGCAACCTCCATTCTCCATCCTCCTGCGCCGCTCGGCAGTGAGGAGATAGACAAGTTGGGAGTGAAGCTGAGCCTGGGAAGGAGGGAGAGGTGGGGGGAAGGTGGTTTTTGATTTTGTTCTTATTTCTCATTATCCTACTGTTTAATTGGCAATAAATTAAATTAACTTCTCTAAGTCGAGTCTGTTTTGCCCATGACGGTAACTTGTAAGTGACCTCCCTGTCCTTATCTTGACCCACGAGCTTTTTGTCATATTTTCTTCCCCCTGTCCTGTTGATGGAAGGGGAGTGATACAGCGGGTTGGTGGCCGGCCACCTGGCGGGCAGCCAAGGTTAATCCACCACAATGACGTGGCTCAGGTTTCTCCACTTCTTCCCAGTACTCATTTGCAAGGACCCCACTTCAGCAAAACACCTAATTCTCACTGGCTTCATAGAAAGCTTCTATCTGTATAGTGTGCTCTCTTTCCCACAACTAACCTGTACGAATACAGCTTGTAGGTGTTGTTAAACATCTGAAATGAAGTTGTATGGCCAGCTGGTGATGTCTGGAGAGTTGCCTGGAGGGAGAAAAATATGTCACTGCAAGGTTTCTGCCAGCAGCAGCAAACATCTTCCAAAACATTAGGAAAAACGTGAAACAATCCTAGCATGGTTCAGAGAGAAATGATGAATTTGCAAGTATTTCGATTTGACCGCTGATACACAACACAATCACAAAACCTGGAGCTAAAATAGTGTCTTCAGATGACAGAGTCTAAACTGTTTACATTTCTATTTGTATCCACACCAAATTGGTGTATAAAAGAATTATTTTAATTAAAAAGGAATCCTTGTTCCAGCTCTTAACTGCTTTTGTCAAGAGGCTACAGCAACTGCCTCTTCACATGACCCCTACTAGGGAAAACTGTGTGCAAAATAATATGAAAGCCAGGCACACATTAACTTCCTACTCAAGTGAATTCAGCTGTGAACTTCCACAAGCCAGAGGAAAAGCACATCACTCTGCTTGCCAAGGACAGAGTGAAGACCAGCCTGTGGTCTGAAGAAATGAAAGGGTAATTATCTAAAGCACTTAGCAGCCTCTTCCCCAAGTGCACCAGCACAGCTCGCGAGTTTGTGGGGAGCCAAGCTCAGGCCACGATGCTATTCATGCTGCTCATATCTTAACACCATCTCTAAGTCCAGAATTTCCACATCCCAGACTCTTCACATCCCCTGTCATTCTGCTGTAAGAGCACAATGTCTTGATTAGCCCAGGCCGGGACACTAGATACAGCATCCCAACCCTCTGCTTTTGTGCAGCTTTACTATGAACAGTATCTCTGCTCAGGCCAGAGCCTTACGACTCCACATCCACAGGGCTTCCAGCTCACAGAACACCTATAAAAATGCCACAACGGGAAGCTGAAATGACAAACATCAGCATGTATTTTTTACTGCATAATAACAGTTGCTTCTTAGAAAGCATTCATTTGCAACTGAGTGAACTCAGGAAAACCAGAAACAAGGATTGAGAAGGCATCTTACTGTGTTCTTAAAACGCAGTATAGGCCAAATGTTGGACTTGAATTCATTAACAGCATTGCCTTTGAGTTCTTCATTATAAGCAGCACAAACTGAGAGTCAAGGATTAAGACGCTCAGGCGAACACTGCATTTTCCCCAAGATAAAGCAGCTCCGGCAGATTCACCACACGCACCACCGACTCACGGAGTTGGAGTAAGAGGACTGACAGAGTTGTGAATGCCTCCGTGACTGGCTATAACAAGGCAGATGTGACCAAGTGACCTGGGTTTTTCTGTCAGAAGCGTGGCTTCATGTCACACTGACAAACTCTTGGTCTGTTTCCAAGGGAAACAAATCTGAGCAGTTACTGATTTCTGCACCAGCATTTCCCAACAGTGTGCATGTTCACATTACCTCGGTGCGTGGAAGGAAGGTGATCTGTGTTGATCCACCACCCAAATCCAGCATCCCCACACTTCTCTTCTGCGGATCATCTAGGCTACCTGAAATGTGTGACAGAACAGAGAAAGCCATGGTGGGCGCTGTGAGAAACTGGCTAGGAACAAAACCAGAAGTACAGTGGTAAAGAAAGAGGACAAACTCCGCCTGTCAGCTTCCAGCCAGCACTAAATTATACCGTCATTTACTAGGCACTTATTTTGGCTTTATCAGGGTGACCTGAAAATCTTCAAGTGACAGAGTTTCTCTCATTTCTCTGGTGGCTGTTCATGCCCTAATTACAGCAGCTTTAGTTATTGGATTCCTCAACATTTTTCAGTGGATGCAAGGACCCTTTTGCAAACTCTACTCTGGTAACCACTTCGTAACACAGAGGAATGTGGTTTTCTTGGCCACCTCTCCCTGATCCCTTAGTGATATTTTGCAGATTCCTATGGCCAATAGGATGACAGACTGAAAGGAGTTGGCCTAAGAGACTCGGCTCTCTTGGAATTCTTCCTGCTGCCAGCCCAGACCTCTTCTCTCATTTAAATCCAGTCCTTCTCAGTTAGGTCCTTCAAATACACCTTCCTGCCTAGTTTGTGCCAAGTACCTCGGTATACCTCATGACAGCTGATGTTTGAAGATCTCTGACCTTTCTGATATTTCTTGTAAACATAAAAAGCTTTAGAGCACTTGCTGTATTGCTCCACACACTGTGTGTGCTGAACAGAGCGCTTGGATGGCAGACTGCTTTACTTATTGTCAGAGAGGGCTTCAGCCTAGTTTTTTCTTTACTCTTCAGCTACCCTTTTCTAACTCAGCAGTGTAAACACTTGTGGTATTTCTATGACACAAATCCCTAAGGAAGTAGCATAGCACTTTCTTCCACTCTGTGCAGCTGCCAGAGCTAGTGGCAGACTCTAAAAATGAATAAAACGCTCTGGTACCCTACAGGGAATTGAAAGAAAGGCTACATTAAACATCTAGCAAAAGGGATTAAACTTCTCACTCTGTCAAGTAAATGGCCAAAATCCTAATGACTTAAATAGGCCAGGCCAAAAACTTATTCCCAGATCCTTCTTTCTCCCAATCCATGCCAATGAATGAGCAAATCCCATGCAGGGGCAGAAAACAGCATGAATTTCACAGCATCAGTCATATCTTTACGCACATGCTCATATACACATACCTGTTAAAAAATTTATTGTGATCCAGGCTGAAATACCTAATAAGGAAAAGATTCAGAAGACGAACTGTTAGATCATACCATTTCATTTTATCTAACAACAGTAACGAATAAGGTAAGCTGTATTACAAGGTCTTCCTGCTTTAGGATCTGTTTAGCTGAAGGCATTTTTAAGTTTTCTCATACAGTTTAACTGCACCGTCTAAACGAAATAATCAGCAAACCAGAGCTTGTCATCCAACAACAGACAGAGACACCAGAGACCATCTGCCACAAGCTCCCTTGTCCCCCTTTCACAAATGGAGGACTTCTAATACAAAGTCTCCAAAGGATGTCCAGCTGAGAGCTAAGCAAGAAGGACCTTCAAGAAGTGTGAATAGGACTGGATGTGCAGAGCTCCCCTGACCCACCTTACCCCAAAGCCAGTGTTTCCACAACTGTCGACGGCTGTCAAAAACCAAGATTAGATGCCTTGAACAAAGAGAATGACCTTCTATACCAGAGCTTATGCGATATTTGGAAGAGAAGCCCCATATATCAAATGCCTGGAGAACTCTGTATTTCACAGGTCAAAAACTTAGGTGAGAAGTCACAAAGGCTTCAGTCCTTAGCTAAAAGACAATGACTGACATTCGCATTGTTCATTTTCTATTAGAACATCCACAGGTAGGGTTTTGTTTGATGTCAGGCACTCGACTTTCCTTTTGAATACTAAGAATTTTCACCTTTTCAGTGTTCTAATTTTTCCTATTTTCCTTTAAGTATTTTTGTGAGCCATGCTCTTTCTGTCCTATTCTTGTTTTATAAACCTTTTCTCCATAAATTAGATGAATCAGTGGGCCTTATGTTAACAAATTCAAATATTTATCCATGTGGTTAAAACTCAAGGCATGCTAGGGAACATGGTCCAGTTCAACCCTTGGCTGA
Source organism: Aptenodytes patagonicus (assembly GCF_965638725.1). NCBI lineage: Eukaryota > Metazoa > Chordata > Aves > Sphenisciformes > Spheniscidae > Aptenodytes > Aptenodytes patagonicus. The sequence goes on along the minus strand of NC_134951.1, from coordinate 117,571,610 downwards.
ACCAAGGCTGTCACTGCTATTAATGATTTTCAAACAAAAAAAAGAAGAATTACAATGTCTTTCTTCCATTAAGCAGTAAAAAAGAAACTCATAAACAGCTCCAAACAGCTCCAGCTATTTTAAAGTTTGGTTTCTAAGCAGATTTAAAACACATTTCAACACTCAGTTACTTAGAATTTAGACATGTTTCTTCAAATTATTTTAAATCAAGACTGATTCTGGGTTCTGTCCTCAGCATTTTTTGATGAACATCAACTTACTTCAGCATGTATTTTCTTCTCTATATAACATTTTTTCAGATTAAATTCACAATCACACTCATTAGATCAGTTATAATTAACATTATAACCAAATATTTCCAGAAAGCTCTGATGAGCATTGTCAAGAGCAGGGTGTGCAAAACCAGTTGTTGAAGACCATCTCAACAAGCAAGATACTCAGAAACCTTTCCAGAAGTGCTGACTGCACAGTGGCTTCCTGGTGACCCCACAGGACCTGGTCAGCACTTGGAGCTTTGAAAATCAGGACAGAGTTCAGGACTTCGAATTGGAAAACGTAGCACAAGATCTCTTTGGCAGGCACTGCCTGAGGCAGCGTAAAAACTGTGCCAAACCCGCTGCTTGTGGGTTCCCACTACAGTGAGTGGGGACTTGTCATGGTGCAGCAGGAATCTCCAGGATTGCAGAAAGGGTCACCGCAAGTTAGCCTACCTTCATCGGTTCCGTTCATTATCGACACGCAGTTGTCCCTCACAAAGAAGGGGGAGGCCTGAAAAATCTCCTTCACCTGTAGTTCAAATAAAAGCTACACTCAGAGAAATCTTTTTTCAGCTGGAAAGCAAGTTTTAAAAAAACTCCAGTTTTACACAACTGCTCCTCTTCTTGGGCCAGATCCTGACTGCTGCTCACCACTTTGCCTGAAGTTCAAGAGCCCAACAAGCATCAGCCTGTGCTCCGCTATAAAAGGTCAGTGATTTACACGCTGGCTCTGCAGTTTGGTGCAGAGACAGGGATGGATGTGTGGGTTTTCAAGCATGAAGACTGCTCAGAAATGCCATTAACAAGGGATGCACATGGGTAGGGAAGGGAACACAGTTTACTTTGCTGCAATTGGCGACCCACAGGGTATTATATATGCACGGGAGAGGCAGGAGATGGACACCCTGGCTTTCAGGAATGCCCCAGGGAATGGCATTTGTAACAGGAGCGTGCTGGCTGTTAGAGGTCCTCTACACTACATCCTACATGAGACAGAAAAGCCCTAGGTTTCCAGAGTCCTCTAAAGTAACAACTGCAGCAGTTCCAGCTGAAATTCAGTGTGGAAAAGAACAGGCCAGCTTGCAGGCAGCAGAGAACAATACAGACATTGGTTTCAACCACACCACATTTCTTCCTTCCAATTATTGCTTAGAAAAAGAGTACACTTAGTGCACACTTAAACTTTTCCCACAGCCGTACGGTCTAGAACATAATATTTTATTTTTATAATATTTTAAAATATTAAACATATTTTACATGCCTGTGAATACAATTTACATTATTTCCAATCAATATAAAGGAGCAACCTTGCAGCAGCAGGCTGATAACATGACCACTCAAATAGCAGAGAGCTTTACTCAAAATAGCAGCATCCTGGTCAAAACCAGCAACAAACACGCCAGTAAGAACAAGCCTGTGGTGACTGTTAGGAGTATCTCATTACACTTCTTATGTTGTATGTCATCTCCAGGCTTACTCAGAGCTGTCATCATTCCTCTGTGCTTATACTCACACAATTTCTCCTCCCAACCCTATTTGAGATCAGGTGGCTCTGCACTGCTCTCAGGGTTAAATGATAGGAATGGCTCATGTACATGAAGATAAAGGGGTATGTACCTTACACAGAAGGGACCAAACTTTGCTATAAAATTTCTGGAAAGCAAACTGAAAGGCAAGAAATAGTACCTTATCCAGCAACTTCTGAGCTTTCTCTCCTGGCAGCAACCGTAGGCCAGCTGTGGCTTTCAGGACCAGAGGAGTAAACTTCCACAGCTCCATAGGAACCTCCTTCTTCGCCACCTCCAGGAGCTCTTTTATTCCCTGGCCGCTCTGTGAGCAGAGAAAGAACAAAAAAAGGCATCTTAGAAACACTTTAGATTTGCCTTTCTTGGAAGGGGAAAAGGGTGATCAGAGGTATGATTTACTGTAAATGTGGAACAGAGACAAGTGACTATCAGAAGGGGTCAGGAGAAGGTGGAGGATTCACTACCTCCTACAGCGTGAGACCTGGTGGATATAATGGGGATTATCCAGCAACAGGTCAAAAACAAACAGGAAGAGTCTCTTTTTCAAACAGTGACATAGAACTCTCTGCCACAACGTTTTGGCTACAAAAGGTTCAAAAGGCAGTATGACAAATCCTTGGGGAAAAAAAGGCCTTTGGAGCCAGTAAAACACTATGAGCTGGGTGTAAGTCTGGCTCAGGAATTCCCTAAATCCCTGCGAGCCAGAAGGTGAGGGAGACAGGAGAGAAGTCACTTAGTACTTGGCTTGTTTTTCAGACTATTTTCCTGAGAATCCAATTCCGGTCACTTTTGGAGAAGGCTCTGCTCCAATCCAACACAGCTCTTTTGTAATTTTCTTAAGCGCATCGAAACTCTTAAGGCAGAGATAGGAAAAACATCCACTGTGCTAAATTAACAACATCACCGAGCGGAACTAAATGCGTTCTGTTCCTTGCTCTTCTGCATGTTGACCAACTTTTACTGCGGGCTTGTGTCCTTTGGAGACACTTCCCTGAACTGAGACAGTTCAGCATACTGTACCACAGCAAGATGTGATTTGCAGGGCATATGAAGAACAGGAGGTTTTGGGGCATGCACTTTTACAGTAACAGAAACAAAATTACCTTTTCGACATCATCGGCATACGCGGATAGACCTGGCTTCAGTGCTTTAAATGTCTCATGGGTTAATTTGGGAGTCTCTGTTCAAAAGCAGTATTCCAAAATAAGTAATGGTAAAAATAATTTTGCATATGCAAAAAGAAAACCATTTTACAAATTACATCGTTATGTGCTAACGGAAGTCAACTGAAGCCTCTGTCTAATGAACTATCAACAGCCACCCAACCTTTAAATACAGCCCTGGCTATGGAATTAGCTCCCGAGAAAACCATTTTTAAAAGTCATGACTGTTTTTCAGGTGCTGGTGTCCACTATGCACGTATTTTTCATGCACATCAGACAACCACCAGATGGGTGCAAGTTCTCTTTGAGCCCCTACACCTGCCATGTGCAGCTTTCCAAACTGCACCGGTATCAAAGACCCCATGTTTCAGCGTGCTCTGTTCTGGCTAAACTTGACTCCAGCAAAACTCAGTGGAAGCTTTACCACCATTTCAATGGCAGCAGAGGGGGCCAGACCTAAGTATTTTGGAAACCTGCAGTATAGACAATTATCTGAACATGCAGGCAAGACAACATGAGCTTGACAACATCCTCCTCCTGTACCCAACTACACTCCATAAAGTTTCCTGCAATATATTCTGAAACTGTGTTTAAAGAGAAGCAGGCAAGGAAGAAGCAAAGATTTGGGAATACACTTAAAGAAGGAAATCCATGGACTGTGGTTTAATGCCTTTGGTGGCTAAACCTTACACTAGCCCATTCTGCAAACCTAAGGTGCTCCCCACAGGCCAATCACACCATACACCACACAGCTAATCCTTAAAAGCATCCTCGGATCACCTACTAACAGCATCCACACGGGTTCTTTCATCTTTAAGAGTTTCACCAATAGGAGCTGACAACACCTAAACAAATGAAGCTTACGACTCCAGAGGAAAACTGGAGCTTTTTTGTACACTTCTGTCTCACTTCTTAGCAATACTTTCTGTCCAGATGCAATACACAGCAATTTTAATCAAATAGTGAAGTTTTGCAATTTAAATCCAACACTGAAGCCAAGGATGCACTAAACCAGACAATGCAGAGAGAAGCAGCTCACTGCCAGAAACTGGAGACAGCCAGCAACCTCATGGTGAAAATTTGGGGGAATAAGGCAGTTTGAATTTATAATCCTCTCTTCCACCATGCAGTGTGATGAAAAACTGCTCTTCCTCAAGGCACCGTTCTAAAGGTACAGCTGCTATTTAGTTCACATTCTGACATTACAGCATTTTCTCCTTGTTGAACGTTTTCATAATTTCATCCAAACCCACAGCTTGAATCATAACATACTTCCTGATGGCTCTCTAGAAAGAGCTGAAGCATGTTTGTTCAAGTAATCCCTAGAAAAGAATCATCAATAATCTACTCCATACATTATGGGAGAATTAATCTACAATGCAATGAGCAGGCCATACCTTTTGGCTGCTGTGTAAATTTAAAAATATGGATACGAGTTCCTGTGCTTCCTGCGTCAAACATAATTCCATAAAAGACTGAGAGATCTGTGGTCAGTGCCTGACGGTTCAGTTTGTCTTCCCTGCTTTCAGCAACTCCCTCTGTTGCTCCCACGACTGGTTTGGAATCCAAGTGCCATTTTATGTATGCAACATAAATAACTATGCATGCCAAAATCCCAAAAGCGAAGAACCGCTTTGATATCTTCATGGCTTCCATTTATCAGATGTTTTGTTTCTTCCCTTTATCAAATGTTTTATTTCTTGTCCTTCACACAGAACAGGTGGTTCCCACATCACTCCTGTATCCAACGGAAAAGATATGTTTTATTTTCCAAACCTGCTGAAAGGATCTAAGAGTATGATGGTTATTTGATAAGGGACTTACAGGAGTAAACTTGACTTGAGCATTAGTTAAATACTTAACTGTTAGTTGGTTTAGACCTGTGATAAGAAAGTTAGGCATGATAGTCAAAGTAAGCAGTAAGTCACTGCAGCAAACAGCCTGGTAAAAAAAACTTACACACAGGGAGTGACAGACTACTGCTGGCAAGTAAAAGGATTTATGCCTGCAGCTCCTTCAGCATCTGGAGTAAGACTGAGAGATCAGCTACTGTCTGCAGTGCTCAAATCTATGTCAGCTAACCCAGGGAAACTTGCAGTTAAATGCTTACATTTATTCCAGTAGGACAATGTAGAATCCTGCATTCAAAAATCTGGGATTCACCTGCGAATGACTTGTAAAACTGGACCTAGTAGCAAAATCCCTCTCTCCCATGTTGCTTGTCCTAACTATCAAATGCCTTCATGGCTGCTGGACGCCTACGAGACTGCACACTACTTTCCCAATGGTTCAGAAGGAACATACCCATCCTCCTTCAGCATGTCATTGAGATCTACAGCTAATTTTAAGACACGAAGCTGCATAAATCTTCTTTTTCCCATTGCTACTGAGGCCTAAGAAGGAACAGAGCAAGGAGAGTTCAGAGAAGCTAAATACAGTAACTGAGGTGGGAAGGCACCTCAAGAGGTCTCTCATCCAACCTCCTGCTCAAAGCACCGGCAGCTATGGGGACCCACGATGTTGCTCAGGGCTATATCCAACTGCATCTTGAAAACCTCCAAGGATGGAGATCCCACAGTCTCTCTGGGCAACCTGAATCATTTGTAGTTATCTTTGTTAGTTCCTGCGTGGTTAAGGAGGTCCCAGAAGACTGGACAAGGACAATTTAAAATCAGTGTTTAAAAGGCAAAACAGAAGATCCATGGAATTAGAGTGGCTCCCACAGCTCCAATACCAGGAAAGAAACCACAGAAAAGCACAACGCAAGAAATCTACAAGCACTCACATGACGTCATCCAGATGATTAAAAAAAACAGTCAGTGGTGATTTATGGGGAGCAAATTACATTATATCTTTCCTTTTTTGATAATGTAATGAAGAAGAGAAAGCAAACCAATTGATGAAGTTGACTTAAACAAGGTTTTGACACATACGTAATCTGTTGATGATACGAATTCAGGAGGTGTACAGAAGGCATGAGGGGGGCGGAACTTAAATTCAAGGTGATTACGGTGTATTGCCAAAAATGGGTACGACAAAATTTTATAAAAATGGAGGAAAGCAAAACCACACGCACAAATACACATGAAGAACAGATCAGCGCAGGGGAAAAGGAACTGTAGGCTGTCATGAAACAGAAATCAGAGAGATGCATTGCAAAAAAATGAAAAATCTTTCTGGCTTCTATCAGCAGGCACAGAGATGTAGGTGGCAATTACTGCACGTATACGGGGTGATTACTCCAATCTTCCTGGTGCCAGAAAGGCCTCAACTGCAGCTACACGACAGCTAAAAACATGGCACGGGAGGAGAGCAGCAGGAACCAGATGATCCTTTGAGGAGACAGAAGTCTCCACCGCGGGAAAGGGGTGGCTGGAGGGATGAGGGGGATGCAGGCGCAGCACTCTACCAGCATAACCCCCCACCCCCATTTTCCTGGAGAGAATCGGGATTAACTCTCCCCTGCCTTTCTCAGGGGACGCTGAGATTTGCTGCAAGGGGAAAGCTTTCCGCCTGCGCGGCCGAGGGCGGGCGGGGACCCCGCGGGAGCCGGGTGTCGGGCAGGTGCCCGCCGCGGCACAGGCCGGCAGGCAGCCCGGGTCTGCGCGGCGCCGGCACGGCCTCTCAGCGCGGGCGGCCCGGCCCGGCCCGGCCTCTCAGCGCGGGCAGCCCGGCCCGGCCCGGCCCGGCCCAACCCGCGGGGCGCCCGCCCGCCGCCGCGCCCCCTCACACACGGATCCCCGCGCCCGCCGCCCCCCAGTGCGCGGCGCGGCTCCCGGCCGGCCCCGCCGCCCGCACTCACGCCACCGCCGGCCCCGCCATGGCGACGCCGCTGCCCCGCCCCGTGGGCGGCCGCCGCTCCCACTGCGCAGGCGCGATGCGGGCCGGGGAGAGCGGGCTGCGCCGCGTCCGTGTCCCGCTCCCCGAAGGACGTGGGGTTGCGCCCGGGGCCCGGGACAGGGGTTGGCCGCGGGGACTCCTCCATGAGGAGGGGCCGGGGCTGCCCCGCGGCGGACACGGCCGGTTCTGCAGCAGCTCCCCCGGAAGGCCCAGCGGAGCCCCTCAGTGGTGGCTCCCCGGGGAAAATGTCCTTAAAAAGGGGTAAAACGCCACAAAAACGGAGAGGTGTGAGGAAAGGGTGAGAGAAACAGTCCCCGAGGTGACAGAAGGAGGTGGGAGGAGGCCCCGGGCAGAGGCTGCCCGGCAGAAGGCAGCTGTGGAGCAGACCCAGGGCCTGTGCAAGTCGAGGGAGAGGCCCTGTAGCCCTGGAATAAGGTCACCAAAGAGACGGCTGGCAGGACTGCTAGACACCCTCTGCTTCCCTTGTGAGATCCAGCCCTGGCAAGAACTCTTTACCTGCAAGTTTGGTCCAGCTCTGAGGCAAAAAGCATTGGTAGATGTAAGCAAAGGACACCCTCAGGTAGCTGCTCTGTTTTTTTCTCCATACCTTGTGTTCCTCTAGCAGTTTTTCTGCTTGAGTAACTTCTTTAATGGCTCTTCTTCCACCTAGATCATTTTGTCTTTCACCAGCTAAAATTACTCCTGCAGCAGCTTGCTACTCCACTCAATCTGGAAGAATGATGAGAGGCGGTTTGGGAGTGAGGATGCGTGAGCCCACAGCAGCAAATACGAGGCATGAAGAAAAGAGACGGAGACTGATGTTTGGAAGTCAGATGCAGAGCAGAGGTCCAAGCAGTGATGCTGTTGACTGCATGCAAGAGGCTCACATCCTCCCGGCAAGCCCTGCTGTTGCTCCCACAGCTCCATGCAGGTGCGGGCGTCTGTGCTGAGAGACCCTGCTGTAGGAATGAGCGCAGAGTCTCCCAGGGTGTTATGTATTCTAGTAAATTACTCCGTCGTAGCAGTGTTTGGAAAGTAAATTAGTTTTTTTTTCCCCAGCCCTGTGGGTAGCAGGCATTGAGAAATTTCAAATGATGGTTACTGTTCAAATCAACCTCCCTGTCTGTTTTACCCAGGTAAATGAAACTGATTATAACTTGCTTTAATGTTCTTTAATTATATTTAAAAGGAATCATGCTATTAATGGGAGAATTCTGCAAAGGAAGATTAAGGCACAAAGACTTAAAATCTTTAAGATTTGTGGCTCCCCCATGATGTGATTGCAACAGAATCTATATTTAGTTTCTAGCCCTCCTAGTTCGTGAGCGAGACCCTGACACCTAGTATGGTTTCTCCACAGAAACCTGTCTGAGTCTGCAGGCAGCTTGAAAAAACCAGCTGAGAGCGCACTGGTAATTCCTGTCGGTGTTAATCCTAAAATTGCTGCCGTAGCACTCCTGTCGGTCACAGCATCTCAGGAGCTGTAAACCCATCAGGAAGAAGATAGCCGGGAGAACCTCAGCAAAGACGCAGCCTGACTGCTGGGTAAATACCCTTTATCCCTGGGACTGAGGGGAGGATGACACTTGCAGCTGGGCATGGGTGGCTGGTCTTGGTGAGTCTGCAGCATTGCATCGCCTTATTCTGACTCGAAATACGAGATGTTGACAGATTAAAAATTGTCAGGTTTTATGGTTATTGCTATACCAGCTGTAGGACAGTGATACCTAGTAGCAGTGTGAAGGTAAATTCAATGCAAATAAGCTGGTTTTCAGTTAGCTTTGGTCTGAGTGATCCCCTTTTGGTAAAACAACAAACAATGGGGATAGGGAGTAGAGATGCTACAAGTTTCAGGCCAGGGAGCTACCCAGGCCTTGGAGTTGTCCTTTAAAGTAAAAGACTGGGGAGCCCCATCTCAAATCCTGTGGTTGTCACTGGGATTTTGGGCTGCTGTGAAAATTCCCACCTAGGAGCAAGTTTCCCAAAACCCAGAACAGAACTTCAGTCCCTTACGTTTACAAATGCACTCTTGTCTGAGCTCGTTACAATGGGGAGCCTGCTACATGAACAGCCTACTTCTTTCAAGTTGCAAGAAAACAGGAATACTTCTGGAGAGTTACTCAGGTTCAAGGACTATTTGCATTTTTTCTTCAAGACAAAAGATTTATGTGATATCAATACTGTTTTCCTTAGCAATATAATGTTTTTCAATCCTAAATGAAAGATGCTCCTGTCACTAATTGCTAAAAGATGCAATTAAAGAGCCAGCAAAACAAGGTGTTCTTTCCCCTTTTCACTGGGGAAGACAGAAGGCTGTGGGAAGTGAGGCCCTCGTGGAAAAGCAGGCCAGGCCAGCAGAGAGCAGTACTTTATCAGGAACACCGTTTCCACAGGGACAGGGCAAAATAGTGCAGTATTTATTCTTCATAGTTGAAATATCTTGCATATATGTTCATAAACAGTGCTGCAGTTAGGAGTAGAGATCCCAAAGAATGGGAATGTAATGCTGTGGGGTTTTTTTCCTCCTGTGAAAAGCATAATTTATGTGCATGAGGAACAGTTCTCAGTCTGTTCTTGGAAACCCCCTTGCCTCATCCAGGGCCCTGGGAGGGAGTGTAGATAGTTTAAAATGTTTTGCATTTGTTCCTGAGACTTTCTCACGCACAGTACTGTGGTCATTCCTAGGATTAACTCAAGCCATATAGTCTGAGGTTCGTAACAAATTTTCAAGTATGGTGTCTACATATTAAATATATTACTTATATGTGCATGTTTAGATTCATAGCTTCGTGTATTATATACATACCTGAGCTAGAATGCAGGTTATTTGGAACCAGCTATTTGGGGAACTCTCTCTGTCACTCCAGTGTTATAAGAACAATTGTGTTGGATGTCTGGATGAGGATTAACAAACAGTGATCAAAGACAAATTGTACAAATATGAGAACTATTGCAAACAGTAACAAGATTATATTATAGCTATAAAGACAAGGTCAGTAGTTTTGGCACAGCGTACCCATGAACTGCGCATGATTGATATGTTGTTTTGTGCAAGCCAGGTAGTAACATATGCCAAACTACACAAAATGCTCTGTCTTCTCACATCCTCGGAGAGGCACGCAGGAATTCAACCAGCTGACACGTGGCCAGCGATAAGGGTTCGGGCTGCCTTATGTGGATGTGGATGCACATGTGCGGTTTTGAACATCTGCCCTCTGAGAGCTGCACAGTTAGTTAAAGCTCCCTGTGCGGAGCATGTTTCCCTTAGTGCTGCCACTTCTGCCCTGCCTGGGGACTGGCTCTTCCAGGCAGCAGCGCAGTTTTGGGAAGTTCAAAGGGGTGAGGAGTCTGTTCCCAGCTCGTGGCTGGTGCCACTGAAGTTGTGTAGCAGTCCATAGGTGCTCAGGCACCCGCCTCCCAACTGCTGTTGCTCTGCATCTCAGTTCCCAGCTGCGTCCTGGGTTCTGGATGCTCCCCAGCCACTTAACTAATAATGCTATTAATACTATTGCATGTTTAAGGAACAAAAGAGTACCTCAGGTAACTCCCTGAGATAGTTCACTTGAAGATTCCGTGGTTCCTCTGCTAACAGCAGTCCAGGAAGCCAGAAGTCCTGTCCCATGGCAGGCCGAGTTGGGATTGCCCGAAGAAGAAAAATATTCTGGAAATACTAAGGGAAGGTAACAGCAACTAAACCTACGGCTCAAATTCCCATCCAAGATCCATTTTCTCCCTTCATCTCAAAGAACAAATTATAGTAGTGCTGACCTTTAGCAAAAAAATTGAACAGTGAACATTAAGCTTGTTTCCCTATGGATCTGAGTCCCACAACCCCTTTATCTCCCTGCTGCAAATGACGCATCTGTAGCGTTTGCTGTGATACTCTATCCCCACGTCCTCCCCGTATCCCTGAGCAGGATAGGTAGCTCTGCAGTCCCGTCACTTACCTGCTGCTCTCTGATGCCCTCCACTGTGGTTCCCCATCATTCCTTCCCAACATTTCTAGCAAGGCAGGACTTGGCACATACTGTGGCTTCTCTGGAGCTGCATCTGTCCCTGGTCAGAGGGCCATGGTCAAACGTACTAGATAAATGCTGAGTTGCCATTTCCTTTCCTACGGAGAAAGCATAAATAAGATATTTCTCCATCTCCTCTGGATACCCACCAGTTTTCGACAGACTCATAGAAATTAGACATCTTTGAGACATTTACGTTTCTGGTAGTTGTGGCTGAAACTAGTAACTGGTTCAAAAGTTTTGGGGGGGGCAGCAGGTGGGCAAAACAATCACATAAGCCTCCTATCTGAGGAAATCATGATCAAAACATGCCGTTGCCATATTCACATGTAGGTCCTCCACTGACTGCTTTGCTTTTCTAGCTCTGTCTTTGGTTTTCTAATGATGCGTCAATGATTTCTGTGATCTGAAGTAATATGTTGCAGAGGCAATCAGCTCCAGTGCAGGCGCGTCCCGCAGCAGAGCGGTGGATCGCGGTGTACAGGGGGGTTTCCTGAGCCGGGGAACCCACAGGGGAGTGCAGAGACCCACCGGGAGCCGGCAGCTCTCTCAAGGGCGGCTGATGAGGAGTCGGCAGAGCCAGGAATAACAGCTGCCACCCCCCATTCCCACTAAAGGCAGCCCCAGGGAGCGCTGCGACCAGGAGTGCTGTGACCAGGACGGGCAAACAGGGCATGGCACGTCAGCTAGTGCGTGGTGCCGCAATTTGTGTGGAAGGGCACGCAGGGAGGGAGCCTCTTCGAAGGAGGGGCATTCCACGGGCCGAGCGGGGGACTCAGCGTGCACATAACCCAGCAACTGGGCACAGGTCAAGGGCACTCACCCTACCCGACCCTCAAGGCAGAATGGTGGGCACTCGTCTGAGGGTAAAGGCCGCGGCTCCAGCTGGGGGGTCTGCACCTCCTACCCCAGCGGCGGCCGATGCCTCCATGCAGACGGAGCTGCTGAAGGGAGAGGCTGCAGTGCAGACCTCAGACTGCAGGAAGCGCCTAGACCTCTCTCCTGGGGTAGGGACAGGCAGCAGACCTGCCTGCAAAAGGTGTGCCCAGGTGGAGGACCTCCTGCAGCAGGTGGCTGAGCTGCAGGAGGCGGTGAGAAGGCTGCGTAACATCAGGGAGGCAGAGAAGGAGCTAGAGAGCTGGTTCCAAGCGCAGTCTGCAGTGGACCCACAGCCCATGGCCAAACAGCCAAAAACTCCCCCACCGGCACACGCAGAAGGGAGTGGGGGGGCCAATAATGCAGAAGAATGGACAGTTGCAAAGGCAAGGACCAGCAGGAGGAAGAGACTTCCCCCGAAGCCTGAGGTGCCCTTGCAGAACCGCTTCACTGCTCTGCAGGCCAAAGAGGAAAGTCCTGTCACACCAGGAGAAGTGCTGGAGCTGAGTAATGCAGCCCGATCTGCCCCCGTATAACAACCAGCACCACTAAGAAAAGGCGACGGGTGATAGTAGTAGGCGACTCTCTTCTGAGAGGTACGGAGGCGCCCATTTGCACTCTCTAGAGAGGTGTGCTGCTTACCGGGGGCTTGCATCAGGGATGTCACCGAGAGGCTGCCAAGCCTCGTACAGTCCACTGACTATTTGCTGCTGCTGTTTCATGTGGGCACCAGGGACGCAGCCAGGAGCAGTCTGAGGACTATCAAGAAGGACTACAGAGCCCTGGGAGCGGCGGTAAGGGACTCAGGAGCGCAGATAGTTTTTTCATCAATCCTGCCAGTCAAAGGGAGGGGGTTTGAAAGGGCCAGTCGAATCTGGCGAATCAACAAATGGTTACGGGACTGGTGCCACAGCCAGGGGTTCGGCTGCTTAGACCATGGGACTCGCTTTGAGGAGCCTGGTCTACTGGGGGCTGACTGGGTCCATCTGTCAGAGAAGGGGAAGAGCATCTTCGGTCATAGGCTTGCCAAGCTGGTGAAGAAGGCTTTAAACTAGAGATGCCGGGGGAGGGGAACCTCAATCCATCCCACTCCTACCAGTTTGATGCCAGGGCCAGCAATAGATGCCCAGAGCCTGGAGAAGGAGCACAGGTCAGCAGGGGAGCACCTGAAGAGCAGCACAAAGGAACTCCAGCCAGTAAGAGCTTCACTGGGGGCCCAACTTAAATGCCTCTATGCAAATGCACGTAGCATGGGGAATAAACAAAAGGAGTTGGAGATGTGCGCATGCCTGCAGGGCTACGACCTTATTGGCATCACAGAGACGTGGTGGGATGGCTCCTGTGATTGGAGTGTTGGGATGGAGGGATACAGGCTCTTTAGGAAGGACAGGCAGGGGAGAGACGAGGAGGGGGTGTCGCCCTCTATGTCAATGACCAGCTGGAGTGCATGGAGCTCTGCCTGGGGATGGATGAGGAGCCGATGGGTCAGAATTAAAGGGAAGGCAGGGACAGGTGACATTACGGTGGGGGTCTGCTACAGGCCACCTGACCAGGAAGACCCAGCGGATGAGGCCCTCTATAGACAGATAGGAGCAGCCTCATGCTCACAAGCCCTGGTCCTCATGGGGGACTTCAACCACCCCGACATCTGTTGGAGGGACAACACGGCAGGCCATAAGCAATCCGGGAGGTTCCTGGAATGCGTCGATGATAACTTCCTTCTCCAAGTGATAGAGGAGCCAACGAGGAGAGGTGCTATGCTGGACCTTGTTCTCACCAACAAGGAGGGGCTGGTGGGGAATGTGAAGCTCAAGGGCAGCCTGGGCTGCAGTGACCATGAAATGGTGGAGTTCAAATCCTTAGGGCAGCAAGGAGGGCACACAGCAAGCTCAGTACCCTTGACTTCAGGAGAGCAGACTTTGGCCTCTTCAGGGATCTGCTTGGTAGAGTGGCATGGGACAAAGCCCTGGAGGGAAGAGGGGCCCAAGAAAGCTGGGTAATATTCAAGGATCACCTCCTCCAAGCTCAGGAGCGATGCATCCCAAAAAAGAGGAAGTCAGGCAAAAGCACCAGGAGGCCTGCACGGATGAACACGGAGCTCCTGGACAAACTCAAACACAAAAGGGAAGCCTACAGAGGGTGGAAGCAAGGACAGGTAGCCTGGGAGGAATACAGAGAAATTGTCCAAGCAGCCAGGGATCAGGTTAGGAAGGCTAAAGCCCTGACAGGATTAAATCTGGCCAGGGATGTCAAGGGCAACAAGAAAAGATTCTATAGGTACGTCGGGGATAAAAGGAAGATGAGGGAAAATGTGGGCCCTCTCCAGAATGAAACGGGAGACCTGGTTACCTGGGATGCGGAGAAGGTGGAGGTATTCAATGACTTTTTTGCCTCGGTCTTCACCGGCAACTGCTTGAGCCTCACCACCCAAGCCGCAGAAGGCAAAGATGGGGACTGGGAGAATGAAGAGCCACCCACTGTGGGAGAAGATCAGGTGCGAGACCATCTAAGGCACCTGAAGGTGCACAAGTCCATGGGACCCGATGAGATCCATCCACGGGTCCTCAAGGAACTGGCGGATGAAGTTGCTAAGCCACTATCCATCATATTTGAGAAGTCGTGGCAGTCTGGTGAAGTTCCCACTGACTGGAAAAGGGGAAACATAACCCCCATTTTTAAAGAGGGGAAAAAAGGAAGACCTGGGGAACTACAGGCCACTCAGTCTCACCTCTGTGCCTGGGAAGATCATGGAACAGATCCTCCTGGAAGCTATGCTGAGGCACATGGAGGACAGGGAGGTGATTCGAGACAGCCAGCATGGCTTCACCAAGGGCAAGTCCTGCCTGACTAACCTAGTGGCCTTCTGTGATGGAGTGACTACGTCAGTGGGCACGGGAAGGGCTACAGATGTCATCTATCTGGACCTCTGTAAGGCCTTTGACACGGTCCCCCACAACATCCTTCTCTCTAAGCTGGAGAGGTATGGATTTGATGGGTGGACTGTCCAGTGGGTAAGGAATTGGTTAGATGGTCGCATCCAGAGGGTAGTGGTCAACGGCTCAATGTCCAGATGGAGATTGGTGATGAGTGGCGTCCCACAGGGGTCCGTATTGGGACCGGTACTGCTTACTGTCTTCATCAATGACACAGACAGTGGGATCGAGTGCACCCTCAGCAAGTTTGCAGATGACACCAAGCTGAGTGGTGAGGTCAACACGCCAGAGGGATGGGATGCCACCTAGAGGGACCTGGACAAGCTCGAGAAGTGGGCCTATGTGAACCTCATGAGGTTCAACAAGGCCAAGTGCAAGGTCCTGCACCTGGGTTGGGGCAACCCCCAGTATCAATACAGGCTGGGGGATGAAGGGATTGAGAGCAGCCCTGCTGAGAAGGACTTGGGGGCACTGGTGGATGAAAAGCTGGACGTGAGCCAGCAATGTGCGCTCGCAGCCCAGAAGGCCAACTGTATCCTGGGCCGCATAAAAAGAAGCGTGGCCAGCAGGTCGAGGGAGGTGATTCTGCCCCTCTACTCTGCTCTGGTGAGACCCCACCTGGAGTACTGCGTCCAGCTCTGGAGTCCTCAGCATAAGAAAGACATGGGCCTGTTGGAGTGGGTCCAGAGGAGGGCCATGAAAATGATCAGGGGGATGGAACACCTCTCCTATGAAGAAAGGCTGAGAGAGTGGGGGATGTTCAACCTAGAGAAGAGAAGAGAAGAGAAGAGAAGAGAAGAGAAGAGAAGAGAAGAGAAGAGAAGAGAAGAGAAGAGAAGAGAAGAGAAGAGAAGAGAAGAGAAGAGAAGAGAAGAGAAGAGAAGAGAAGAGAAGAGAAGAGAAGAGAAGGCTTTGGGGAGACGTTATTGCAGCCTATCAGTACTTAAAGGGGGCTTATAAAAAAGATGGCGGCAAACTTTTTAGAAGGGCCTGTTGCGACAGGACAAGGGGGAGTGGCTTTAAACTAAAGGGGGGTAGATTTAGGCTAGATATAGGGAAGAAATTTTTGACGCTGAGGGTGGTGAAACACTGGCACAGGTTGCCCAGAGAGGTGGTGGATGCCCCATCCCTGGAAACATTCAAGGTCAGGCTGGATGGGGCTCTGAGCGACCTGATCTAGTTGAAGATGTCCCTGCCCACGGCAGGGGGGTTGGACTAGATGACCTTTAGAGGTCCCTTCCAACCCAAACTATTCTATGATTCTATGATTCTATGTCTTTTTGTCTTCCAGGATTTTTTTTCTCGAGCTAAAGGTATTGTGTGGCAATAAGTTCAAACTCTGAAGCACTCTAGAATCGGGCCAAGTAAGTATATTTTGCTCTTGCTTTATAGTAGGGTGTAATAGATGATCTTAGTGGCTTTGCATTGGATTTGTCTAGAATAAGTGCTGGATGGGCTCCACCATGTTCTGTGATCATATCACAGAGGGTGTCTCCCAGGGGATGCCACTGATGTTTTCATTAGTGGTTGTGGCTCTAGTATCACAAAACAGAAAAGCCAAGCAGGTCTCTGCTGTTCCTCACTGCTGTTCGTAAGCCATGCACAGAAATGAGCTGTGACTTTGAAAATGCTGCCTCAATGTGGTCTTTTTGGTGCCCTACAGGCTGAAGTTCTTCACAAATTTATCATGACCTACATAATTGACCTATATTATGTGTCTGTTTGTTAAATAGGTTGCACTAATTAGAAACATGAATGGGGATGGCTTAGTGGTTATTGATTTATACTGAGGTGTGTGCCTGTTGTCTGCAGTGATGTATGGGAGGATCATTTCCATATTTTCCCCTTCTGCCCCCTCCATATTTGACCTGTGCCTTGGATTATTGCAATAAAACAGGAATTGATTCTGCTTTCAGAAAAAAAAAAAGTAAAATTGTTTTTATTGCTCTTCTAGGCAAGGGGATATATCCTCGTTCATGTCTATGCAAGAAAATTAAACATGAGGGAGAAAATAAAGCAAAATTTTCAAGCCCTTGACTTGTAGGGCAGCGAGTAGGGGCCGAGTATGCTTTGCACTTCGGTCACTCTATTGAGACACATTTCTAGGCTGGGAAACAGCATTACTACACCCTGCTGATATTTGAACATTTTATAATGAATGGGTTTATTTCTCCTTGCACTTGTGCCTCACTTGCAGACTGTAGGAACTGTCTGAAATCTAGGGTGACGTTGAAATGTGGTGAGTTTAATGGAATTGCACCTGCTCCCAGCAAGTATGAATTTTTCTTTTAGTGTTTTAGACCGAGGTCCAAAGCCCGGCTGATTGGCCTCTAGGGGCAGATTTGGATCACGGCTTTAAAACAGATGTCCGCTACTACAAACCCTAGCAGTTGTATTAACAGTGCTGTCAGGCGGTTTCCACTGCTGTGTCCTCATTCATACAGACAGGGTGCGCAGAGTGTAATCTAATTTAGGAGAATTCCCCAGATTTTTTTCATGTCTGCTATCAGTGCGTTTTTAACTTATCCAGATTCATTAGAAATACATCCATCTGTGGGCTGTCACATAGCACTGTGTTGAATATTATCCGTAATTCCTTCAAGAAGCTTGTTTTGAAGAAAATATGGGTGGGGAGGATGAGTAAAGTGAAAATAAATTGCTACCATTTTTAACTGTTCACGATTTCAGGAATTGTTCCCTGTGTCTCATGTTAGGGATGGGTTTCCAGGCAGTCAAAAATATATGTTCTACCAGTGAGTGTGTGGACAAAGCATTTGTTCAAGTATGTGTATTATTCATTAACTAAACTGGTTGTCAAGTGGCACAGGTTTGTCTAGCTGAATAGACAGCCCGTGCCCTGACCAGGCTTGTGTTAATAAAGATTTTTATGATCTTGTCATAATCTTGGAATCAATTGCAAATATTCTGAGAGAGAATAAAGTCCTTTCTCACCTTATCATTCTGCTTCCTCTGCAGAAAATTGATCCCAACCTTGTCTATAGAGATTTTGAGAGCTATTACTGTATGATGTATGACATTAAGGTTCAAAAAAGCAGCTTTTGGTAAAAATGCTTTGGTTTTAAAAAACATTTTGTGCATGATATTTGAAACCTAGAATAATTTAGCTTCAAACTGACCTCTTGAGGTTCCCATGCTCAAACTAGGGACAAATTTGAAGTTTGATCGGGTTGCTCAAAGCCTCATCCAGTTGAGGTTTTAGTATCTCCAAGGATGGAGACTCTGGGCCCTGTCCCAGGACTGAACCACCCATAAGGTGAAATTTGTTTCCTGATACCTAATAGGAGCTTGCCATGTTCCAGCTTGCGCCCCTCACTTCTTGTGCTGTCACTGAAGATCTCTGGGAAGAGCCCGGCTCCGTCTTTTCTTCTTTAAGTAGCTGCAGATAGCAATAAGCTTTCCCCTTTGCCTTCCCTTCTCCAGGTTGAACAAACAAGTGCTGAATGGAGGTGTAGGGTCTCTTCCCCCTCCTGTTGGCTCCCCTTTTGCAAATACAGCCCAGGGTATGGTTGTCCGCCTTTGCTGCAAAAACATGCTGCTGATCCTGGTCAGCTTGGCCCCCGGGGGCATTTCCATGGAGCTAGCCCTCGGTCTGTCCCCTTGCGTGGGGATTTCTGTCTGTCCTGGGGCAGGACTTGGCATGTGCCTTTGCTGGACCTCGTGAGGCACCGTCAGCCCACTTCTCCAGCCTGTTCAGGTCCCTCTGAAGAGCAGCCCTGCCCTCCAGCTTGATGCAGAGTGCAAACTTGCTGAGAGCACATTGCATCCCGTCTTCCAGGCCATTAACAAAGACCTAGATGGTATCAACCTCTGAAAAATGCCCTTAGTAATCAGCTGCTAGTTAGACTGCCAACTACAGACAGTAGTTGTGGGTATTTGTGCCATGATTTACATCTTCCTATGATTACTTGTTTTCACACTGTTTACTTTCATGACTAATTTCTGTGAGTCATGATATTTTCAATGACTATTATATAAAGCATGTTAGAAGCAATTTAAAATTATGAAAAACAGAAAACTGAAAGTGTCTGTCTTTCCTTAATATTGGTAATATTCTATTGCTCAATATGTGTAGAAATGGAAATACGGAAATAAAGCTGGCTGCTGACTCCCCCCTATGTATATAACCCAAGATATCCAATTTTAAAATTAAATCTGATCTGAGGAGTTGCTAGCACACGTTTCTTCATTGTACAAAAATGTGACTGGGTCAGATTAAAGAGCAAAATCTACCTCTAGAGGCCCATTTCAGTATGACAGTGCTGTCTGAGGCAGCACAGCCTTCTCTTACACTGCCTTCCTTGAGCAACAAGAGGAGCTGAAGCCACAGAGGTCTGAGACACAACTCTGGGGACTTCGCTCTATGAAACTTTCACGTCATCTTTACGGAGGGAGATGTAAATAGCTGTTTACAGGTGCCATTCTTGTATTTATCTCAGAAGCTGCAGAGGAACACATCAGAAACAAACCTTGACTTTAATTTAGGGTACCTTCAAAAATGTGGCATTGTATCCAGAGGACTATGCCCAGCTTAAACATCTGCATCAGATGCGAGTGCAGTATTGTTTTCTTCTTCACTGAATGTCGCTTCTTGTGCCCTGAGAGCCATTTTTGGAGGTGCTCTGCTGTTCCAGTTCCCCTTGAGGAGGAGTTCACTGCACCCAGTCGTCCATGTGGTTTTGCCTGACCCTGTACATTGGTGATGAATGCTTAGAGTCTCATAAGAGAGAATGATCCAGAAAGTCATTTTTCTACTCTGAAACACTGTGAAGGTCTCATTTGTTAGGAGGTGCCTAAAGTTTTGTGTGTGAAATAATCATCCTTCACCTTTGAAAGAGAAGAAGTATTCTCAGTTCGTTTTTTCATGTCTTGTACCAACTACTGGCAAATAAATATTAGTAGCAGCCTGTTGTTAGCCTTCAATCATTTATGCTTCAGGAGCTGCAGGACTGTCCTCCAGTATTTCTAAGCTTCCTTGAAGAAGCAAACTAATTTTCAGTGGTTTAGTTCCTATAAAATGAACATATTTTCTAGTGCCCCAGTGATAAATTCACTGTTGGTTATAAAGCATTCGTATGCCAGGGTGAATGCAGAAATGCCTGGATGAATAGTTATGATCAGCTCAGAGACGCAAACATAGGAAATCTCTGCTTTTCAACCTGAGGCACTTTAAGAAGACTTTTTTCCAAAACCAGCCTCCCTGCCCTTTTTGAGGACTGGGCCTTTTGAAGCACCCACCTTGGACACCCAGAAATGCAGACACCAAAAAATATTAATTGCTTTTGAATATAAAGTGTCTTCTCTTGTGCCACGTTTTTTCTCAGTAAATGAATGGGGTCACCTATCTGTCTTCTAACATAATTTATGAAAATAAGTCTCTTCTTGCAAAATGTGATCTTAGTCTCTCTGATGAGCTCAGTTACTTTGATATCATGATGCAGAAAAATTATGCTGTAAGTGACATTTTCAGAAGTAACGTTAGGCACCTGTGTGCTGGTTTGAGCTACCCTCGTGCTCAACATGAAAGCAAAACTGTGCATTTGTTGGAGAAAAGCAACTGAAACAATTGCTACATTTTAGTAGAATATATAACTGTGGTTGTCTGGAAAGGTGATGTATTAACAAGTTAATTTTTTTTGGTTGAGTAACTCTGTGAATTTAGAAAAGCTATTTTTTGGTTCAGCTAATGAACTGAAAAGCTCATCAGTTGCAGAATAGTACTTGAAATACCCTAAAGGGGCCCATTTCTAAAATTTTCTGAGTATAGTCTGTGGTGAATAGTTCAGCCATGGTTTTCAGGCAGTCATTACCTCGGGTCTTGGTGCAGAAAGCAGTGGCAAGGAAGCTTGCTCAGAACAGCATGCCGGTGTCCTGTGTGCTACCACAGAACCTGGTCTGAAGAGGGCTGCTCAGCCCCGGGGAGATGCTGAAAGCTTGGCTTACAGCAAAGTTTGCAGGAACTGAGAGGGCTCAGCATTTTCACACTCTCTTTGAAAGGGAAGCCAGGCATTGGAGAGAGTGCGGTGGGAAACAACGTAACAGCCTTCATTCTTGCCAGTGTGGGCTTGAGGGCTGGGTCTTCTGGATCAAAGAGCAGACAAGACCCCAAGCTTCACCTTCCCCACACCCCAGTTGTGTTCCTCTAACCAACTTGGGAAGCTGGGATAGTGGGGAACCAGAACCACTCCTGGTAAGTGAGTGGGAAGGGGAAGGAGCAGTGGCTGTGTGGCCCACTGAGGATGCTGCAGCTGGGACGATGAAGGGAGAAGCCTCAGAGCTGTGTCGTTCTGACCTGGCTGCATCAGCCTGCTCCTGCCCCTCAAGCCCTTCTGTCCAGTCCATCAGAGCTGCCAGGGAAGCAAAGCATAGCAAAACCGAGGACTTTCACAGAGGCAGTAGAGGTTGCTTGTGTTAGGGACCACAGAACCAGAGCAGGAGATCTGCAGAGGCCTGCTCAATAAAGGTAGCGGCTGGCCTTCTGCAGTCAATGGGGGAAGCCCCTCTCGCAGGTGATTCAGCTGTTTGAAGAGCACAGCATCCCAGAGGGATGGGGGAATCAGGTGCTAAACCTTCCCTTGTGTTCCCAGCGTAAAGGGAAAGAAAAACGTGTTTGGGTTGACCTGGCACCAGCCCGTCTGCCCACCTCCCATGAAAACCACTTCACCCCTAGCTTGTCCTCATGAATAACGGGGGCTTGAATTTACCAAGCGAAGTGATCAGCCCCTCCAGCCTGCTATTCATTACTCCAATTAACAATCAGTTGCCTGAAAAATGGGCCAATCTGTTTCTTGGGGAGCTGCATAGAAAATCCACAAGGCAAGCCAATTAGCATACCAGCCCTCACCGTCTAGGGAATTTAATTTAGTTATTTGGTTGATCTAAGTACCAAAATATTGTTGTTTTGTTATGGAGCATATAATGTTTGTTAAAAGGCTGAAATCCCCTGAGGCCCATATGCTGTTGATATTCTCCGCGTCCTTCCGAGCCGGCAGAGGCAGTAAGGCAAAACTGTTTTGTCCCACACATGGCCCCTGTATTTTCCTGGCACGACACGGCAGCTGGACGCAGGCAGAACAAACCTTTGCCACCCGGGGTGGGCGGGATAGCTTCCCTCTGAAATACTTGCACACTTGAGCAAGCCCATTGTCTGCCCAGAAAGCATTTCAACGGCCTCTTACCAGGCAGCCGCCGCATACAAAAACTAGGCAGAGCCAGTGTTCGGACAACCTGTCTGCACAGCATATTGTGTGGGGGCAATTAGTTTGCAAATTGCCCATTTGCACATCCGCGCATGAATTAGTTACATTGCTCCCACAGGATTTATTATTCTTATCATTACTCTTAAGGAAGGCCCATGAATAAATAAGGTAATTTGGACAAACGCCTTTCTCCCCACACGCACGCAGTTCTCGCCTCTTCCTCAGAGAGGACAGGCAATGGGTGGGATCCCTGGGAGGAAAAGAGTGGTTCCCAGGGAGGTTGTCTCTTTGTGGTTCTAAGCCTCTGAGTTGATGCTGGTGTAATGGTGGCATGTGTTGTGCAAAGTTTTTTGCTCATTTGATAGCATTTTTTTTTTCTGGTGAGAGAAAATACATGACAGCTGTCAGCTTGTACTGCCATCACTAGTGCACATGCTCTGTGCTTGGAGATGTGACCCCAATCCTGTAACTGAACTGCTCCTTCATTTCTGGAGAAATCCCATGTTAGGATTTCAACAGCCGAAGAAGTACCAGAGCCACCAATATATTCAGCCTGATTTAACGACATCAGTTTTATTCTGGTCTGAATTTGCTGGAGCTGATGGAGAGTCATGTTGGAAGGAAAGGAGTCTAAGTGAATGGACAGTCCTGCTCCGCATTTAGTTCTCCAGTTCAAAAACCCAAACTGCGGATCGCTGGTACCTAATCAGCAGAAGAAAAATATAGATGAGGTGTGGCTCTATCTGTCATACCTGGGCATTTTGGTCAGTCATTTCAATTAATCTGTACATGCGAAAGAAAGAGATTGTGCTCTTACCACCTTTGATAATCTCTGCAGGTGTCTAAGGGTTCAGTTATCCAGCTTTGAACCTGCTAATGTTTCTCCACCGTCTCGAGGAAGGAGAAGGGCCCTCCTGAGCTGGGTTTTAGCTCAGCTGCTTACCATGCATGCCTTGCAGACCCTAATATAACTATTCAGCTCCTGTTATATCATCACCTTCTGGACCACTGGATTTCAGCCAGATGTCCAGACCCTTGGCAGTCCAGGGGCTACTGCCAGGGCTGTGAAAAGTTATAGAAAAGCAAGCTGTGGTCAGGAGGCGTGAATGTGCCTCATGGACATCTGCATTTCTTCTGGGAAATCTCAGAGGCTGCTGTTGTAGATGCTCTGTAGGACTATCTTTAACTTCAAGTGGTTGATCAGGGTAAAGAAAGAAAACTTACTGCTCTGCAAATATCTTTGACAGCTGTAAAGACTTTGAAAAATACTGTTATATCAAGAATTTGCTCTTGAATTATTTGGCAAAGTGGCTGACTTTAATGAAGGTCTGTGCATTTGCACTAGGTCAGCCGCTTCGTTCCTGTCCAGCCTGGCTCTGGTGGCTTGTTCTCTGACACATAACTCTGCTCTGGCACATCTTCCTTTGCTGCATTCATCGTTGCCTATTTATTACAAGAAAAAGACATAAAAAGCCCACAGGCATTGCTGTACACATACATGGTGCCTGATTTTCTGGGGTGCTCTGAGCCTGCAGCGTTCATAGCTTTCAGTGGGAATTGGGTAGAGTGGGGCACATGTGAAAATCAGACCCACGTCACGGATCTGTGTAACTGGTCTGTAGTCAGCAGCAAAACATCCCAGGTTACTTGGTGTTTTACCAAACAGCCGGAATCTTGCTGAGTGAGGCCAGCAAGGGATGACCAAGGCAGTATGATTCTCATGCTGCTTTTGCAATTTGGTAGGACTATTTTTTTTCCACTAGCCTATTTGGAAGGCAAAATGCAAGGACTCTTCCTTTCCAGTTACAGAATTTGTGCAGGCTAAAGAAGTTGCATCTTTCCTGACCTCCTCCTCCAAAAATTCAACATGTATTTTCTTGCGCACTGATTAGATGTGTTACCTATAGCAAATCCCCCTCTACGTCTCTGTCGCTCAGTCCCTGGGGGCCACGAAACAAACAAAACAAAAAGCGAAAAATCTATTTCTGCCTCATATCTTTATGCCCTAGTTTCTGATAATGCCTTTTCTGGGTGTGAATAATTTTACTGTACCCCATGTACACATGACACCATGTATGAACAGCCAAGTTCATAGTTGGTACAGTTAAGAACAGCCCATTTTTTTGTCTGCTGTAAATAATACTAGGGAATCCGTGGTGAAAAATATGTCCCTTCTTTCTTATCCAAATTCATCTCACTTCAGAGAGAGAATGTGTTCCAACCATGGCATTTTATTCAACCTTTTCTTCAGGTATTTTAGGCACCATCCCAAAGACTGTCTCCAGTCACCATCTTTTTCCATGGAGATGTAGACTTGTGTTTGGCTGTAGCTTTTTTGAAAACAATAATGTATTTCTGCAGGTGGTTAAATTTGTCTGCATATCTGACCTGACCCTGTGCTATTTAGTGCTCATTTTTGAATCCTCTGCAAATGTGATGAAAACCCAGTAACATTTAATGTTTCTTTGCAGCCTGGTGGTTAACCAAACTCTACTGGGCTGAGAAAAGGCTGGTGTTGATTTGAGGATTTAGCAGTTAAATAGATTGAAAACTGGTCAATATGGGCACAGCCAATATTGTGTAACACTCATTTCTTTTTAAGCCAGAATGAAATCAAATTCCTTTGAGAAGCCATAGTATTATTTTATCAACATGCTTACATTCTTTGAGCCAACTTCTAATCTGATGGAAAAGGATTATTTGTCTTTTCTGAAACCATAAAAAGCAGGACTTCCCCGGTGCTGTGTTAGCTCTCCCAAATTCTTTACAAATTAAGTCGTCTGTTAGTGTTGGAGAATTTCCCCTTGGAAAGTTCAAGGAGCTGGTAGTTTCCTGCAGCTATCACCAAAAGATGTGACCACTGCTTCTTTCCTTGTTTAAAACTGCAAAAGTTTATTGACTAAAAGAGAATTATTCTGAACCGTGAATGGCAGCTTAACAAGCAGCATATTGTAGGAAAGCTAGCTAACGAGCAGGAGATATGTTTGCTCTTGGTAAATGTAGAGACCTCCTTCTTACTTTCTTTGACTCTATTAGTCACGGTCTTTTTCAATGCTGTCTTTATGTTCCCGTATCGGTCCTCGCCATTTCCTGCCTGCCCGTCGGTAACCTTTGGTGCAACAATTTCATTGGAGCTACTGCAGTTTCAAGCAATTAATGATGTGATCCTATGTCTCATCCCATTGATGGTCCCAAGATTTGAGGAGCTCAGGCTGTGCGTGGGGTAATGAAGGACCAGGACCCAGCTTTCCTGGTACAGGCCACCGCTCTTTGGTCATAACTGTGGTCCAAATGCTTTGGGGAATGGGTAACTGCTGCATTTTATTAAAGACACGCGACTGAAATAATAATCGGATAAAAGGATCATTTATTGTCAAACGATTAAGGAGCTGCATTATGTGATTTCATATCTTTTCCTTCAAAATCTCTGCATTTCAAACCAGCTTGCGGTTTTACTCTGCCATTAACACTTTGGTATTACACAGGAGTATATTTCACATGGCAAATTCTGTGGAATATGGATTATGTTATCAGGAAATAAATAAAAATTTCTCAAGTTGGCCAGGATCTGCTGGTGGTAATCATGAAATTGTTTGTCCTTAAGCTACAGCAGAGGATTGTTTTCTTAAAAACTGAATAGGGAAAAATGCTTTTAGAGTGATTTCTTTACAATAAAAATGTTATAGTCTTAAAGCTAACTGATAATCTTCGTGAGTCCATTCCACGTGAAGCAGGGGAGCAACCAGATTCTCAGCTGATGTAAGTCAACATAGTCCCATTAGCTGACAAAGCTGGGTCAGTCCACAGCAGCTGAGGATCCAGCCCCGTGACTTTGAAAGAATCATCATCTTGCTGGCAAAATCAGGGAAAAGACTATAACAGGATTTCGTAAGGGCAAATAATATTAGAGAGCAAATAAGATGGGCTGGGGACCAAATAGGACGGCCGTTTCATTTGTCATTCTTTGAGATCTTTTTTTATTGGAACGTGCACCAATGTGGGAAAGTTGTCTCGTAGAGCCGCTCAGGGCTGTTAACCTTTTTTAGTACTGTTTAGTATCTGTCGCTGTAGTGGAGTTAGACTCATGAACAGTACACCTTTAATAACAAAACTCCTGAGTTAATCTCCTTTAGAGGTCTGCATGGCTTTACTAGCTATAATCTAAACCTTCCAGGTTATTGTAGATGCACTTATGGGCATAAAACCTTCTTTGGGAGAATTAGGTATTTTCTCATTATGCACGCTAATAGCTTTTCACTGAATATCACCAAATTTCCATGAAAATCTGTTTGATTTTCACTGGCAAGTTGCAGAGTTTACCCAGTCTATAAAAGAGGATCTTAAGAATTGTCTCTAATGAGTTGTCCTCTAGCTACCTCTGAATTATGCAGGTGAGAGACTCTCCAATGAACTGATGGAAAATGAAAGCAGTTTGCCTTCGGAACAGGCAGATGCAGAATGCGTGTGGGGAAGGAAATGCTGAAGCAGGTGAGTCCCTGCTGTATGTGGAGCCATTTCAGGACAACGGCCTTGTGGTTGAAGCATCCACCCATCTCCGTTCCTTGCTCTGCCTGTGGGACCTCATTGCCATGTGTCCTGGGAAAATGTGTGGCCGCTTGGGCTGACCATTGACCTTAGAACACCTTTAGAACACATTAGAAAGCGTTCAAGGTTTGCAGGGTTGCAAGTAGACACCTAAAGTCTGAGCCCCAGGCAGCTAAAGCCTCTTTAACCTCTGTGTCTCAGCTCCTTTGGGGAAAATAATGCTCCATTTCTCTGCCCTTGTATGTCCAGGGTTAGCAAACTCTCCAGGAAAGGGACCTTCTCTTGCTTTGCTTGTCATGCTAATAATAAATGACCACAGCAAGGAGACTGGAGTGACCGCAGCAAGAGGAGCTGCGATTGCATTGCTAGCAGCAGCAGGCA
The DNA here is from genome assembly GCF_965638725.1 of Aptenodytes patagonicus. NCBI lineage: Eukaryota > Metazoa > Chordata > Aves > Sphenisciformes > Spheniscidae > Aptenodytes > Aptenodytes patagonicus. Next base: position 117,544,856 of record NC_134951.1, on the reverse strand, counting down.
TCTCCTGCCAAGGAGGTGACCCCTCATTGTGCCACAGATCCCCTGCTGATCTTGTCCCCATCTGGGACGTTCAGAAACGCATGGGCAGCAGGGCTGTCTGGGCGGTGGGTGCCTGGGCGCCTGTCCTCTGCCTCAGGAGGCAGGCGCTGACCAGTGCCAGCTACCTCGCGCTCGTCGCAAGGTGGATCAGGGAAATCAGGTCACAGCAGAGATGGGTTGCAGCTTTGCCATCTGCAGAAGAGTTTGAGAGAGTCTGACGTGCCGGGTCAGTGGCAGGTGTCCAAGGCGCTGGGAGTATTGGAGACTCTCGTCCCTTCTGGGTTATGAAGGACAAGGAGGACTCTGCTGGCAGATGATGTCTCCGGTCCGGTCTGCAGGGTCTCGCCTGCACCCAGCTACAGCTGCAAACCAGTGTTGGTCTTTGTGGTCCCCAGATATTGTATTGCTGGAATATTTGTATTTATAGAAACCTTTGCTGAGACCATAGCTGTGATGTGATTATGTGCCAAACTGCCAACATGGTGGGAAATGGGGATGCACCAGCTTGTTCCATTTACATACACAGTAAATGGAACAAGCTGGTGCATCCCCATTTCCCACCATGGATTGAGCAAGGCCGTGGAGGAGGAACAAGGTGGAAGATGGTATAGTGTTTAGTACTGTGAGCTCTTTGATGGCTGTGTTGTGAAAAAAGGTCTCTGCCCCAAGGTGCAGGTACACAGGACAGACCTGGCCGGGGTATTCCCTCCACGTGCTAGAGAGCTGAGTTGTTCAAGGGCTCACTGAGAGTTCATGGCTGAGCTGGAAATCAAATTGAAGCCTCTCAAGTACTTGAGACAAGTCACCTCCACCTTCCCTTTCTAACTAGCTCATCTCAGGTCCTGTGCGCCATTCAGCTTTGGGTGGCCGCCCAACTCTGGAGAAATCCCAGGCTGATCTGTGATACTCTTGCCAGCTAGTTTTGCTTTGGTTTTAATTCATTGCTTTTGCTTTTCAGAGAGTTGTTTGATGGGGCTTGGCTTGAAGAGGGACTGAAATGCCATCACACGCTCTCCACCTCATGAGAGGAAGTGTAATTAAGCCACCTACCTCTTAAATGCACGGCCCGCCTTTGAATAATCAGGGAAAGCCACCAAAAGGGTTAAACACTTTATTTCGATGGCTTTGTTTGTTACGTGTGTGCTTTGCTTGTTCTGAGAATTAACGGAAGATAAGCTAAAAGTTCATTTATAAGAGTATTAAAGGATAATTATGATGGAGTAAATGCAGCGGGTCAAAAGGCATTATGATGAACAGAATCATAATATAGGGCTTGGGAAAATAAGCTAAATGTACAATGCCTAACATCACTCACTGAACACCATGGAAAGTGTACTTCTTTGGTTTTTCTCTCTGCTTCTTCATTCCCAGTCTAAATTAAAGTTGCATCCATCAGCACTCTGCTGTTCGCACACGAACACGTAATGATAATCAATTGCAGTAACTTAAATTAAACTTTTGAGCAGGCATAAATATGTGACCTTTTAATATCAACAAAATGATAAAAAAGATTTGGTAGGAAATCTGTTTCAATCAGATTAGAGGAGAAGTGGGTAAAGCTGATTACAAGCCCGCTAAACACAGTATTTGGGCAGTATTTGTTCAGAAACAATAGCGTTAATTCTACTTTAACAAGTATTATCTGGAAAATCAATAATTAATGGGAACCCATTATCAACTTGTAATTTAGCACAGAGATTAAGTTGGGGGAGAAGTGAAAGCGAGGGGGCAACCTGCTTTTACTTGACCTGTCAGGCTGATGGATTAGCGAGTGACAGCAGGTTTCATTTTTTTTTGAAGGAGAGGTGGTAGAAATAAGTCAATTTGGGCCTTTGCTGTTTGGCACCACCTTGCCCTCCCACTTCCTCCCGCTTTGCAGAAGAGCTGACTTGTGCAGCCAGGTTGCTGCAGCCCAAGGGACAACGTCCTCGGTGACGCTTGGTCCTGGGACAAGGGGGATTTCGCCCCAAATCCATGGGGTGCACGGAGAGGGGTGAACAGAGGGAACAGAGGTGGGCAGAAGGGTGCTATCTGTGGATGGCGTGAATGGGTGCGGTCACACCATCTTGCCTTGGCTTCCCAAGGGGGCATCCCCCTCCTTAACATCTTTCTGCACCTCCCAGCTTGCCGAAGTGTCCCCTACCATGTTTTCTCCTTGACCGACAGGACTTGTAGCGACATGTGTGAATGCATGTGAATGGCCAGATTTTCCCCAGCCGGCTCCTCCCTTCCCCCCACCATATCAGCTCTGTTTGGAGAAACCACCTTATTTGTCCTCTGTGCTGTGTTGGGACTCAGATGTCGCGTGTGCGTGTGTGGGTCAGAAGTGGTGTGCACGCGACTTGTCGCTGGAGTAGGTCATTGCAACAGATGCCAAACAGATAATGTTTTTGCGAAGACAGCATACTTCCAGAGGATACAGATGTTCTGATCAAGGATCTGTGTGTGTGTGTATGTGCGCACGCGCGCGTGCATCTCTCTGGGTATCTCTGTGTGTGTTTGCTGAGGCCAGAGCAGGCTTTTAGAAGAGGAGCATTGCTGTTTGCTAAATTTCAGGTGGACAGCAGTGAGCCACCATTTCCACCTTGCTGCCAGCCTGCCCATCTTCTTCTCCTGGGCAGAGGCTCTTTTTTTCCGGAGTCGAGCTACCTACCTGGTTTTGGGCAGAGCAGGACGTGGTTTGTGGGCTGCAGTGGTTTAGCAGAATAAGGGAGTAAAAGGAGATGGGCTGGGGACACTGGAAAGCAAGTAAGCCAGTGCTAGAGGGCTTGTGGAGCCCCCCGTGCAGCTGGACATGGCTATGTAGACACCCATGGCTGGGATGTTCTTTGCCTTGCTCAAAGGCAATGGTCAAAAAGGAGATCAAAGAAGCCCCTGCTGACACAAGCAGCGGCCTATAGATAGAAGAGAGGCAAGTGTGCAGGGACATATCACCTCTTTTAGCAGAGCAGTGGATAGAGCTGGAAATAGTGACGTCTTGGGCTGGCCTCACATTTCCTGCCAAACCTGCCCTCACTAGTGGTGTGGGTGAAGGACACCGCGATAGGATGAGAAGCCCAAGAGCTGTACTTGTCTCTCTGCTTCCACTGGCCGCATCCTCCATCTTTGAGTTGCAATGACGGTTGGTCTGGTCCTTACAGGGTGACTGAAAGGCTGATGTCCAGACATTGGCTGGACATAGGCTGGCCCTGGGGCACGGCGTGCAGCCCGGGTTGTGATGGGGGCTTCTTGACAGTCAGCAAGGCGCGATGCTCTCGGCAAAGGGAACAGATTGAAGGCAGATTGTGTGGGTGAAGCAGCACCGTGCTACACAGCTAGGGAGTGGCTTCAGAAATGGCATTTAATCATTCAACATTAACACAAGACATCTGTCACCATCCTCGGCAGTGACGGGGCTATACAGCAAAACAATATGTTCCGGCGCTCCTAATCACTGGAAAAACACTACTTTTTGCAGAGAGTTCTTTTAGTGCCCGGCACAAATCCTTCTATTTTATTATAGCAATCCCAGCCAAATCCTCCAATAAATGGAGTTTTTATTAATGTGCAGCTGTTAAATGAGAAAAAATAAAACTCAGAAATAAAAATGAATCCCTGAATAATCGGGCTGATCCCAGGCAGTAAGAACAAGCAGGCCGGCCACATACTTACAGCTTTTTGGTATTATTTAAAAATATGGTCAGGGCTTTTCTTTCCCCCTCCGTTTTTTTACACAGGCCTGATTAGATTTTGCTCAGGAAGATCCGAGCCACTTCTGTGGGCTGGAAACACAGCAAGGAGGAGTGAGAGGCGCTGGGATGAGGGTCACATCCAGTGCGTGTGCCTGGTATTTGCCTGCTGCCACAGTTGGGAATTTGCTCTGGCCAGGGAGGAGAGTGGCAGGGTGGCACCGTGCCCAGGGCAGCTGGGGTCTGGCTTTGCGATGAGAGATGCACTTGCTTCTGTGCAAAAGCAAACAGAAGAGAGTGTCAAAAAAGAGGGTGGAAAGAGGTGAGTGACAAAAGCCCTCCGACCGTTGCAGCTCACATCAGAAGGATGGGACGGTTTACTTTAACCAGTCACAGTTTGGGGCTCTTTGCCTTGAACTGGAGCTTGCCAGGTGAAATGTCACTCCCCAAAGTGCCATTTTGCAGTTAAAATGGAAGGAAAAGCGATCCCATAACGATGTGGTAGGTGAGGCAGGTGCTGAGTTGGGGGGAAGAGCGATGCCTGCCCTGGATTTAGCCCCAGATCCTTTCCCCATGCACAGGTCCTGGCCTGCCAAGGCATCTGCAGCCCCCGTGTCATGAGTGGAGAGGCCTGCCATGAAGGGAACAAATCTCCTTCCTTTACGCTCGCTATTGCTGCTGGGAGACCTGGTCCAACTCTGCTACACCCACGGCACAGCCACGCGACCGCACGGGTGCTGGAAGCTGGGCTAAACCAGGTCCCAGGCTACAGTCCAGCTGGCAATAAAACGACCATCAGGAGCCGTTTCCTGATGGCTCCAGCCCAAAGAAGAGTGCTGAGTGAGCAGAGACGCATGCACGTGTTTCCAGGTAGCTGAGACCTCGGACAGCCCTGTGGGGGCCCACCTAGAGCTAAGCCTCCAATGGGAGGGCAAAGCCAGCCCGGGAGCTCCCCCAGAGCTGACAGGGCTTTTGTCCTGCCCGAGGCGCTCCGAGCTGAGCTGTGTCCATCGGGACAGTGCCTGTCACTGGCGGTCAGAGCCTGGGCACACAGGGGTGCTGCCTGGCAAACACAAGGCAGGAGGGAATGCCCTGAGCAGATAGCACCCTGCCCACAAAATGGCACGACCACCTCTGCTATTCATTCTGATTAAATTAGAGCCAAAGTAAAGCCCTAATTCTTCTGATTAAAGCTTAGAAGTTAAGCTCTTCGGGCAGGATGCGTGCCTTGCCCTGTGCTCTCCTAAACCACTTTGTCCACTCGATGACAAGACACTCATAATATACTCCTGTATGTTTCTTCTCAGACATGCGTGATGCCCGGTCCATGGGGTGTATGATGTTCCTGGGACATCCCACCACTTCTGTCTGAATAGTGGTATTTATATGTGGTCAACTGGCTATTTTCGGAAGCGGGGAAGTAGGAGGAACTGCTCCAAGCAGAGCAGAGGTCCAGGTCTGCCAGGGTTCAGCCTTTAGATGGCTTGGGCTTTTCCCAGAGGAATTGCCCTGGGAGAAACGCCCCAGCGCAGGCATCGGTTGGGGTGTTACCCAAATGCCCTCTTACATCAGGTGCTCTACAAGCATGGGATCAGCCCGCAGTCACAGCCCTGCAGGGCATGGGTAAAAGGCAACTAAGGCTACGGTGATGAGTTCAGGTATTGGGGACAGACGCAGATTTCATTGTCACTGTTTTAGCCTCAATGAATAGGTGTTTTACCCCAGGGTAGCTCTGTTATCAAGCCTCGCTTGAGTGCTCTGTACCCTGCTTTTCTGCTCTGCAGGACTTTCTGAGGACGCGGGATGGGATCTTGCATGAGGCTCGCCTGCATTGCACTTGCAATGCAAAGGAGGAGCTCCTGGCACCCATTGGGAAGCCTGTCCCTGGGCGAGACCTGGGCTGTGGTTTCAACAGGGGCTGGAGGCACATCCTTAGGGTCCTGTCCTCCACATATGTCCAGCTTCTTGCAGGGAAGCTGGGAAACTTCTGCTTCTAACATCTTGCATGGGGAAGCTCTCCCATCCCTCCTCCTCTGCACTACGGGCTGAGGCACAGCCTGGTATTGTTTGTCACAGATCAATGCATTTACCCATGCGGAAAAATGTCATTACCACCAGGGCTCAGCTTTTCTTTCCCCTTGAACCACTCCCGCTGTGCTGGTGAGGGGCTGGCTAATTGCCTCTTTTCTCAGGTTGCCCCTGGGGATGGCTGCCCCGCAGCCCGCTGCGCAGCTCACGCTGGCCACAGTTCACGCCGGCACTCTCAGGTCTTCCCCCAGCCCGAGCATCTCCTTTGCCAAACAAATGAACACTCAGCTGCTGCTTGGGGCCATGGGGCTCTTCGTTACATCTCCCCTCGTGAGCTAAAGAAACAAAGCGGGGGTCACTTAAAAAGAGAGGGAAGGATGGGCCATGGGCTCCCAGCTAGGAGGGGAGATGCCGGTAACCTGCTCGTGTGTGCTCCAGACCGTTACGGTGCTGGGATGGCCAACAAAAGCAAGGGGAAGTGGGGTAGGACACCCTCAGTGGTGGGTTCACTCCAGGGTGGGCTGCATCCGCCCCCAAAGGTGCTCTGCTGGGCTGAGCAGTGAGCACCCTAAAATGGGGCTGGTGCAGAGGTTTCCTGCCCTGGGCCGGGCAGGGTGACAAGAGCAGAGGGAAGGATGTTCCCCAGGGTTTCTGCTGCTGCCACCATGCGTTCACCTCCCAGGAGGCTGGAGGGCGCTTTGGCTGGCTAAGCACTGCCAGAGCCACAATGGAGGGTGAGCGGGGGGGATGCTGAAGGAAACTGACAACCAGGCACCTCTCCCTCAGTGAAACTGGAACCTTTCTAGGTACTAAGCAAAAGGAAACAAGAGCCTTTGCTGCCATTTCCAAATAGGAAGAAAATACGTTTATTCCACCTTCAAGACCCAGCGAAACTTCAAGCCGAAAGGGAAGACTGCAGACAATGATCCCACAAGGGAGAGATTTATTTCTTCCTCTTAATCCTTTTCCTCCTCCTTTTTTTCCCAGAGTGTGACAATACCAATAATATAAGTCCTTATCTGAGGTGATTAAGTAACTGTTCATTGTCGGCAACATTCAATCTGTTCATTTTGGACAATATGTTCCCTTTTGGCATCAAGGTCCACCTTGACTATGTTGGAGGAATCACGTCAAAGCAAAGATTAGGAGCTGGTAGGAAAGCTGGAAAGTCCTTTGTGCTAAAATCTGTCCTTTATTATAAGAAAAATTAATCCCACAAGAAAATTTTACACATTTTACAACTAGTTGCTGCCAATGAAGGAGCTGAAGAGAAAAGAAGAGAAAAAGATGGCTCAGGAGTGACATTTGTGAGAGTAGGGCTGAGCTATGGCAAGAGAAGCACACAGGGAGAAGTCCGTGCATGTTGAAAGCTGCTCTTTCTGCATCTGAAAAGAAAATTGCAGAATGCAGTGTCAGAGTGCAGAAAATGCGTCCCCGACAGTGTGGAGGGAAGCTGGGCATGAAGAGCTCTCCTGCAGGGTCAGGTAAAATGGGTGAAATGAGCTACGGGAACCCTAGGTCTTATATCTGTATTTCTAACACTAAATTACGTGATTGCCCGCACAGGTGAGATGGCCAAGCACATATGCCTCTACTTGTACAAGAAGGAGGATCCATGCACGGGGATATATTTGATGTTATTTTTCTGTTAGTTCTATAGATCCTTTAGATGGTCTGTTTGGGACAGGATTGCTTCAGTAAAGGGTCATTTGCTTGGGTAATGCCAGGTGGGCTCTGTGAGACAGCCACATGTCAGTCTCTTTAGCTAAAAGACCCTAGTCTATGTCTCTTGGAAGTCTAGTCCTTAATTGGGGGGGGAGGGGCTGTGAAATTCATTAATGAATTATCTGCTCTGTCTGAAAAGAAATGGAGACATTGCGTGGTGTTGGGAAGCCGTGCTCCAAAACCTCCTGGCCTTTCTGCCGACACCATCTCCCCACTCAGCTGCAGAGAGGAGAGAGCTGGGAAAGCCCAGGGTGTCGCTTGTCATGGCAGACCCAGAGCTGCACTGCAAGCCCAGGCCGGTGCTGAGAACGGGACCCGGACCTCTTTGCACAGCTGAAACCTTTGAATTCACCTTCAAGCAGAGGCACCGCGTTTCGGCACCGGTTTGCATTCAGGGGAGCCAATCTAGAAAGCAGTATTAAAGGGAAGAGTGAGAGTAGCCGCCTGCGCGCGTGGTGTCCCCTGCTTTAATTAGGTTAGCTTCTTTCATGGCAAGTGCTGTCATACCGAGCTGAAAAATCAATACCATATGGCACAGCACTCAGATAGCAAACTTGGAGATTAATTAAAGGAGAAGTAATTCTGTCAGGTCTCATAGCATAGCGCCTGTGATTAGGCATGGCTGAACTGGTTTGGAAACACAAAGGCTAGGCAACACCTTCACCCAGAGCTGAGCTGGACTCTCCACTACTTTGGGGTCAGAATAAAGTGAAATCCTCCTTTCTCTATCCCCAGTGGAGATGTATTAGAAATATTGAAATCTCTGTTTCACGTGTTTTCCTGGATTTTCCTGTGTCTGCAGGGCCAGCCACTTGCTTCCAGCTTGCTGCAGGTCGGGGTGGGGAGGTGGGAAGGGATGCATTTGTTCTAGGAGGCTTCTGCTTGGTGAGGTGCTGGGTATGAACGTGGAGAAGGTGCTGCCTGGGGACTTGCCATGCTTCTGGGCTGGGAGCTGGGAAAGCCATGGGAGGCAGCAGCAGAAAGAAGAAAATGCAGAGAGGTTCAGATGTTGTGACAATGAGCACTGGACAGGCGCTTAGGGAAAGAGAGCGGTGGCTTGGAGGCTGGGCGGGTAGAGGTGTCTGGGAGGGAAAGAAGGCGGTGAGGTGGAGAAGAGGTGAGCCAGGGAAAAAATCAACCTTCAAGTCACTAGAGGAGCAGCCAGGTCTCACGAGGACCATTTGCAGCCCAGGCACTTCTCCATCACTCCTTCACCTCCTGGGACCAGTCGCTTCCAAACCAACCCAGTTGTCCCTGAGCTTTTCCAACACGCCTTGCAGTTGCAAGCTGTAGCTGTGGCTCTTGGGGGGGTGAGGCATGGCCTATTCCCCAGCACGTTGCTGGGTATCTGAGGGCCAGCCAGGTCAGGAGACCGGAGTCCCGGAGCCAAGCCTAGATTTCCCATGGAAGCAACTGGTGTGTCTGCCACAGACTGGGGTATTTTATGATGTTGCACCAAGAGTGAGTGCAGAGCAGCAGCAATACCCGTGGCACCTGGATAAGACACCTGCGCTAGGATCCAGCAAGATTTGGCTCCCAGTTCTGCCCCCATCCTGCTGCCTGGCCATGGGCAGGTCGCTTCCCTTCCCCCTGCCCGTTCTACATAGCGCACAGAGCAGCTGCCCATCACTGCTGACATCCTCCAGGCTAAAGCACGGCGAGATCCCCCGAGCCTCCATATCTAGATGGCAAATGCTAAAACTGTGGATGTCAGTGGAGATATTCTGAGAGACTTTGCTGGGCTTTAACTTATTTTAACTTATTTTCACGTCATGCCATTATCTGATTGAGGGCCAAACATCTGAATGAAGAAACTGGCTGACAATCTTCCAGTCTGGAAGTTAACAATCTCAGTTCAGTTCAAGTAAGGTCAGTAAAAATCTTCCAGGGGGTTTCATTGTCCTTGGGTCGAGACCTTCACGGGACCAAAAACTTCTCTGCTATCCCAAATGTAAAAGAAACCTGAGGTGTGGTGAAATGCTGTTTTTCCATTAAAAAAAAAAAAAAAGAAAGAAATCTGACTCCATCACTTGGGAAGTTTCATTTCCAGGGCGCGTACCAGAGTGGGACAATGTCTACCCCTCTTTTGGGAGATGCTGATTTAATGAATGTGGCAGCTATTGTGTGTGCTTGGGAGCCTCACAGCCGTTTTTCTTCTGCTGATATTTTCTTTTCTTTTCTGCTTTAATGAGTGTTTCTCTAATTGACTTGATGATTTCTGTTTAATTAGCACATTTTGGAGGAATGATCAAAAAATAATAAGATAAAGTAATCGGACAAGCATAGTGCGGAGGAATAATAGCTCCTTTGTGGGGCTAATTGGAGTGGACAGTCCATCGGCTAGTTTGGAGCTCCTCACAGTTGGATATTCCCAGCCTAGCTGTGCCGTGTGCCCAGGACTTGCAAGCACCCACATAGACCCAGCTCCAGTAGTCGTTTCAATTAGCTTTAATGAGCACCAAGGAGAACCGAGTCTGGACCTGCCCTGTTTTGCTGTTGCCCAGATTTTGCAGAAGGCTGGGGAAGCGAGCGGAGTTTGCCCAGGACCTACGGCAGGCGCAGGGCCCCAGGTGCTGCCAGGCAGAGCATCCCCGGGGGGGGGCTGTGTCCCAGCTCACACACCCTGTATAGGACAGGAGGGGGTTGCCCACGGGATGTGAGATGGGCAGGTAAACGGGACTAGAAAACAACAACAAAGTGGAGTGGAAGCGAAAAGCACCCGCTGAAGGAGCAGCCAGAAATCAGAGCTACGGCTGTTGTGCCTGCTCTGCCTGGGTTTCTTCCTGAACACCCCATCCCTCATGTTCCCATATATCACCTCAAGGTTTACACCTCTGGGACAAGCCCCAGTCTCCTCCCCAGGAGCTGGGACAGGGCTTTCCACGGGCTACGTCACCTATAGCACCTGGAGACACACGGGGTGAGCTCTGCTTGCTCACCGATTGCCAGTCATGCCTCTGGTCGCGGTTGTAGGTGTAGCACCTTGATGGTCATTTGTTTGCCCTATGTTTGGATAGGAATTAATTAGGAGATGGGCTCCAGGCTGCTGTGACAGCTGTCTGCGTGCGGCACTTCCCAGCAGTTTGATTAAATCTGCGGCACTCCAGATGTGAGAGCCCTGTGCATCGGCACATGGTTTGCTCTTAAACTCCACTTAAACCGTGACTGCTCTTCTGGTTTTAATCAAAGGCAAATGCCTTAAGACAGAGATCTGTGCAGAGGAATTAGCAGGGATGTCTCTGGGGCACGCAGAGAGGGACATGGAAAGGGACCCCCCTCTGGTGCCAAATTAGGGTTGCCGATGCACTTGTAGTAAGCTCGGCTGGCGATGCTACAGCGCTAAGCAGGTGGCGTGCATGGCCAGCTGTGGCTGCGCTCACCCTGCAAACCCTTTGCTTCACCCATGTAAACTCAAGCTAGAAATGAAGCACTTTCCGCAGCCCGGCAGTGCTGGGAGCGCAGATTTCCCCATTCATTTAACCTGGCCATGCCACTGCCCCTGCAAATACATCACCCCAAAATGGAGGATATTTGGCCATTACATATATCTACTCCTAACTGGCCAGGAGCGCACACATAACCCACCACTCAGCCCTGGCTGCAGCCTGAGAAAAGTCCCATCGCCCGCATCGCAAGGAGGAAGCCCACCTGTAACTCAGAGGTGGGGATTTAGCCTTGCGAAATACGGACGTGCCTCACTGCAACGCGCCCCTCTTTGCTGCCTTCTCCCCTAGCGATGGGCTATTTCTCAGTTTCTTTTCACCTGTGTGTCAGAGGCAATGTTTTCACAACAGCCATCACTTCCCTGTGCTCCCAGCAGGACACTGAGGAGGTGGAAGAAAAGCCCTTCTCCTTCTGTCCATGCTTACTAAGGCAGGGACCTTCCCCCCAGGCTCCCACCCTTGCCAAATTGTCTGTGTTGGCGTTGGCTGGCTGCTCGCCCTACCGCACTCCACTGCTGAGCCACCTTATACCCACGCCATGGCCACCAGCCGGCTGGCTGAACTTGCTCTGCAGAGCAGGCACCTGAGGGCTATGGCTTCAACATCGTCCCTGGGGACCAGGCTCCAACCTTGCTCCCACACCAGGTTGCCAGGAGCTGATGCGGGTGCGTGGCACGCAGCAGGCGGGGAGCACCGGGCTGTGAGTGCCAGTGCGGGTCCAATGGGTGGGTGTGCAGCAGGAGCTGGGCTTTCAGAGAGGGGTTCTCTGTCCAGCCTGGAGCATGGGAGCCTCTGCCACCCCGAGCTGCCTGAAACTGTCAGATGGTCCTTTATTATTGACCTGATTCATATCCAAACCAGGGAGGTGAAAGCTCTTATCCCATTACTAATCCCCTAGACCAGGCCCTTCAATACCTTCTCCTTGCTTCCCCCTCCTCATCGCTACAGCAGGTGATTGCAAGGTGAATACACATCCTTCTGGGGTTTCCCTGAGTTTCATGTCCCTGCAAAGACAGGGGCCCCAAAAACCCACCAGCCACTGGCTCGGGAGCCGTCATTGGCTGAGGAGGGTCTGCCAAAATGTTGCATGTCTCTGTAATTCCCCAAGGACTTGCAAGGCTTGTCCCTGGTATCTGAAGGGGACAGCCCCGGGCACCCATCCCATCCTGTGTGCCCTCACGATGCCATCCCGTAGGGTGCTGCAGGGCACAGTGTGTGCCTGACATGGTGCTGGAGCAGCCACGGGGAGGAGGGGACACCTTGGGGACTGTCCCACCTTGCTGTGTCCCCAGTCCTGCAAAGTGCAGTGGGGAGCAGAGTGCAGGGGCCGGGGGTGCTCCAGCATCAGCTGCGGGCAGCACCCACCCCTAGGACATGGGTCTGCACTGGGGCCGCGGTGCTGTGGCCTCTGTCTGCCCTGGCCAGAGCCCTTGTGGAGGGGCTGGGTGCTGGGGTACCCTGGGGCTGCCGGGCCGGCTGGTGCAGGCGCCCTGCCCACAGGGGGGGGCAAACCCCAGGGAAATTAGAGCAAGGGACGATGTTTGATGTTCTGCTCTTTAAGCGATTAATAATCTTTCGGCGTTGGAGAATCAGCTGAAAATCTTCCCTGGAAAATAATGAGCAGAGAAACATTTACTGATTAGTCTAATCCCAGCTAATCCTATCTGATGAGCATATATCAAGATATCCTTTAACTGATTTATTGTCCAAAGGACTGGTGGAGATGCCCCTCTCCACCACGGCCAGGGGAGCCGGCGGTGGCAACAGGCGTGTCCCCCCACCCCGTCCCGCAGCCCCGTCCCAGGAGCGGACGCATCTCCCGTTCCCCACGGCACCGCCATGGCCGCCCTCCGCCCCGGGCAGCAGCGCCGTATCCAGGCCACCTCACCAGCACGGGGAGATTTAATCGCTATTTCCATTTCTGCATCTATCGGCTTTCTCTTGGGTTTGAGCTTTTATGTTTCATAAACTGATTAGGAGCAATTATATGCGCTTTATCCCCAAACTTTCCAAATGCCTAGGCCATATGCATATTTAAGGCTTCATCATCTCTCCCAACAGCTCAGCCTGAACGTAAACTGCTGAAATCAAGCTGATTCTGGGACAACGTCAAAAATTAGGGTTTTATCCACTAATATCTGCTCGGACAGGAAATTTGTTGTGGGTGGTGGCCGGATTATGGCTTCTAATTACTGTGGCAGATCCTCCCTGCCTAGCAGTGAAAGTCTCCGATTCCAGCAAAACTACAGCAAAACCACTCTGGAGAAGCGAAGGTGCCCAAGGGGACCCCGGGGTGCCCTGTCCCCAGGTGGGGGGCAGCCCTGGGTGGGGACGCCCCGAGCATCCCTGCATCCCGAGCACATGGAGCCCCCCAATTGGTGGCTTTGGCAGCATGAGCCCCCACACCCCCCGCTCCGCTCGCACCCCTTTGCCTTTCTTGGTGCAAAGTGTGATGGCCCAGAGGGTCCCCCCCACCAGCCCCCAGCGCCAGCCCCGGCAATTATCCTAAATGAAAGTTATTGTTCTGCTAATCCCGGGAACAGCTTGCGAGGGGAGATTTGGGTCTTTCTTTAATAATGCAAAGTTAATGCGGAGTCCCTTTGTAATTATCTTTATCAGAAGGACCCTTGGTTAATCTGACCATCCAGCGAAGGCCCAGATCAGGCGGCCCGTGTAAGCTGGTTGTAAATCGTTTCCATCAACAGATGAAGGGAAGGGGGGAAAAAAATTGCAGCCCAGGTGCAAGAATCTGGGAGCAAAAGGGAGCATGGAGGCCAGGCACCTCAAGGTGGCCCCGGCCCCGGTGGCGGGACACCTGGGGTCAGGGAGGGTCCTGCCCCACAGCCCCCAGCCGTCCCTGTCCGCGGGGTGCTGAGCAGAGGGACAGAGTGGCCTGGTGGGATGCCCTGTCTGGGATGTGGGGCTGAAGGGCCACGGGGTGGGATGGGGGTACTGGGGAGGGGACCCGGGGAGGGCACTGCGGGGCCCTGGAAGAGGGGACATGAGGACATAGCGGGGGGGGGGTCCTGGAAGAAGACCCAGGGAGGGAAACCAGAAGGACATGAGAGGGGCTCATGGGGGAGCTGGGTGGCTGGGACCGGGGGCAGAGTGGGGCTGAGGGGGTCCTGGCAAGGGACTGAGGGGGACCGAAGGGCACCCGGGGACCCGACCCGGGGGGGACCGCGGGGGACCCGGCAAGGGGATGGGGAGAACCGAGGGGCGGGGGCCGAGGGGAGTGGAGGGAGGGACGGCGGGAGGGGGCGGCGGGCGGCCGGGGCGGTGGCCGGGGGGGCCCGGGGGCCGTTAATCCGGGGATTGGGAGCGCCTCCCCGCCGGCCCGGGGTGTGATTGGAGCCGGGGCCGGCGGCGGGACGATAAAAAGGGCGCCGGGCGACGGTGCCCGCTCCGGGCCGGGCCAGGCGGCGGCGATGCCGGGCCGGGCGGAGCCGTCGGGGGGACGCGCGGCGGCGGGGCCGGTGGCGGTGCCCGTACCGGTGGCACCCGGGGCGGCGGCGCGGCCGGGCGGCCCGGGGCTGCGGGCCAAGGGCTTCGCCATCACCGACCTGCTGGGGCTGGAGGCCGAGCTGCAGCCGCCCCCCGGGCCGCCCCCCGCTGCTGCCGCCGCCGCCGGTGGCTACGAGGGCGGCGGGGCGCTGGGGCTGGGGCTGGGGCTGCTGTGCGGCCTGGGGGGGCCGGGCGCCCCGTGCCTGCTGCCCGCCCCGCTGCCGCTGCTGCCCGCCCGCGGCCCCCGCCCGCCCCCCGGGCCGCCGCCCGCCGCCCGCCGCCACAAGGAGAACATCTCCGGTGAGCGGGGCCGGGGGCGGGGGCGGGGGTGGCCGCTCACCCGCGCAGGGGAACCCCCGTCCGGAGCCGCTGCCGGGGTTGCCTCGCACCTGCGGCCCCGGGCACACGCGGCGGCGGCGGCGAGCATCCTCCCGCCGGCCCGGGATCGGCCCCGCGCTCCCCGTCCCGCCGGGCTGCCGCCCCTCCGACCCCCCGCCAAGGGTGGGCGCCGATCCCCCGCCCCGAGATAGCGGCACCGGCGCGGCGCTCCGGCCTCGGCCGCGGCGCTGGTGCCACCGGTTGCTGTGGGAGGGGACCCCTGCCCCGGGCCCGCTCCCCGCGGGCAGCTGGAGCCGCGTTTCGGGAGCTGGGTTCGGTCCCCCTCCTCCCAACGGGAACGTGACTCTTCCCCTCCCGCATGCTGCTGCCAGATGAGGACAGCCTGTCTGGGGACGCCAGCGACCTGAAGATGTCCACCTCCCAGATCAAGAGGAAGAAACGCCGGCACAGGTAGAGCCCGAGAGCGGGGCTGTCCCCATTCTCACCTCCTCGCTGCTGCCACCAGCCTCCCGCTGTCCCTCTGGTCCCCTGGCTGGGGCGGTGGATGATCCCAAGGGAGCAAAGAAAGAGAAGGGCTGCAGCTGGGGGTGGGGGGAGGATTTTCAGGAGGAAAAATCTCAGCGGGGAGGGGGCAGCCAGCCCCGCTGCTTGCCGTGAGGGTCTGGACTGTGCCACAGGATGCTCTCCCCTCCCGGCAGGACGGTGTTCACAGCTCACCAGCTGGAGGAGCTGGAGAAGGCTTTCAACGAAGCTCACTACCCCGACGTCTACGCCCGGGAGATGCTGGCCGTGAAGACGGAGCTGCCGGAGGACAGGATACAGGTAGGTGGCTGCGCCGGTCCTCTCTCCCGCTGGAGCCTGCAGGCTGCCGGCGCCTGGCTGACTCTTCTGCGCTATGGCCAGTGAGTGCAGGTGGTGGGAACGTGGTGGCACTGAAATGCTGCAGGGCGCTTGGGGCGGGGGGGGGGGGGCGGCTCAGCTTCCGCCCCCCGGCACTGAACAGGCCCCAAATGGAAATGCAGAGCCAGGGGACTGAGCTGGCCCTGACGGCCGCTCACTGCCGGCAGCTCGGCTCTGTCCTCCGGAGACCCAACTCAGGCAGGAGCTGAGAGCGATTCAGGAGCTGCTGGGCCAAGCTGTGTCCCACTAGCTTGCTGACTAGCTTGTCCCTTTGAGGGACACATGGTGTTTTAGGGCCTGATCCTGCCCCACTGTGGAGCAGCTTAAGAATGGGGTGGTAGTCTGGGCAGCAGCCAGGTTGTATCTGCACCCCTTGAGCCTTCGAATGCAGGAAGGGGGTAGGGAGAGGGACCTGAGCACCCTCTGTCATCATCGGTCACTGCATTACAGACCCCTTTTTCTGGAGAGGTTGGTGCTCCATGTGGAGGCAGCAGAGGGACCCTGCGGGCAGGTGGCGTGTAGGGTGATTTTGGCTGGGATCACCCTCCTGTGTCACAATCAGCCTCGTGTAACGTGTGCTCCCTCTCCCCCCCTTCCTCTCCTCTCTCACTGACACCCACGTGTGTGCCCTCCCTCAACCCCCTCCCCACGCACTGCCCCGGCCACCCTCCCACTGCCACCTGCGCGTCCACACCCTGTGCTCGCACAAACCCCTCCATGCACCCCCACGGCTGCCCCTTTGCCCTGGACGCACGCTCCCCCGTGCCCAATGGGCCCTGGATGCCCGGCCACGGGGACCGTCTCCTCCCCAATCCCACCCCTCTGTGCTCTCCTGGCTGTTACCCCTGAAGGTTTGGTTTCAGAACCGAAGAGCCAAGTGGCGGAAGCGGGAGAAGTGCTGGGGCCGGAGCAGCGTGATGGCTGAGTACGGCCTCTACGGGGCCATGGTGAGGCACTCCATCCCTCTGCCCGAGTCCATCATCAACTCCGCCAAGAGCGGGCTGGTGGGATCCTGTGCCCCATGGCTGCTGGGTAAGTGGGAGCTTGGGGCTGGGGGGGTCGGGGGGCAGCTGCGGAGTGAACGGCCCTTCCTCTTTCATATGGATGTCCTTGCCTTTTCCCAGCAAAGAACAGGGCCTCGGCCATGAGCTGTACGCAGGCTGCCAAGCACCCTGGCTTTTCCACTCCTTCCTTGCAAAGAACAGCTGGGAAAGGGAAAACCTTTTACTGCCGTGTCAGACAGGTGTCTGCACGTGGTTGCGTATAGTTAGCTATACAGCTTTCTAGTGCTAGCAGCCAGTGTGGGAGTCGCAGGGTGTCTAGGAAGTCATCACCCTCCCCCCCCAAACTGAAGCTACCCTCTGCTCGTACAAGATCCTACACTGAGGTGGCACTCGAAATCCAGGCTGGGATGGGCTGTCACAGCACCCCTCTCCCTGTAAGTCTTCCCCGCTGCAGGAGAGGTATGGACCAATTCTGCCGCAATCCATCCTCTTGGGCTGCAGAGAGCAGGTGGCAGGGCTCCGGGTCGGGAAGGGCTGGTAGCTAGCATGAGTTTTCCTTGGGATGCAAGCGAGAGCTGAAGGAAGCAGCAGGAGTGCAGGAGGTGATGCTGAGCGGTCCCGGGCAGAAATAAGCAACCGGTGCCCTTGGCTTTGCTCTCTCCCCTCTGCAAGGCATGCACAAAAAGTCCATGGAGGTGAGCAGGAAGGCGGAGAGCCAAGAGAAGCTGGCAGATGGCTGGCGAGCGGAGCAGGAGGAGGAGGAACTCAAAGGGAAGCAGGCCAGTTCCCAGAGGGGGTCCGACAAGCTTGGCCCTGCAAAAGATTCGGAGGACACAGCCATCGACCTCTCCAGGACAGCCAAGCATGAGAAGAGGGGCGTACTGAGGCAGTGCATCAACGGGGAGCCCCCCACGGAGCAGAAGGACAGGGACCACTGAGCTTGGGCTGCCCTGGAGGAGGCCAGACCTCACAGCTTCCTGGCGAGATAATAATATTTATTGATTTATTGATACTTTTTTTTTTCTGAAGTAATTGAACTTTTATCTGAATTCAGGGCATTTTAAAACTGGGCACACACATCCCCTTGTCCCCTCACTTTCAAGCTGTTCACTTCTCAGCAGAGCCACGGTGGAGGGTGGGAGAGGTGTCCCAGCGGGGCCAAGAGCAGTACGAAAACGAGACCGCATTGTGGTCAGCGTGGACCATTGCTGGGGAAGAGCCACCCTTCCCCTCTGGGCTGTGAACGCTTCCCCGGCCAGCCAGGAGCACAAAGAGCAGCAATGCAATGGGAGTCGCTCCCTTCTCAAATGCGCGGGTGCAAAGAGGGTGCAGGAGTTTACAGACGCCTTCTCCGAGCACTTCCACCCCTGCACAGCGCCCGCGTGGTAAGTCCCTCCGCTTTGAACACACAATTCTTTCACCTTGAGGAGCAGCAGGGTTTTTGAACACGGTAGGGTTCATCCTCAAGCTGGTGTGACTTGACAGACACGCCGGTTTATACCTCCTGAGGATCTGGCCTGCCAATGCAGCCTTATCACTGGATTTACACTGTGTAGCTTCCTTAACTCATATTTGGGAGAAGGGGGTAAAGACATTTTTGTTTATGCAATGATTTTGTACACTCTTGAATGTTATCTGCCATACTATGCATAATAGAACAGACCTTTTTCAAAACCAAGCCATAGTACCCTGGAGCAATTGAACAATTTTGTGAATTGACATAAGAAGATATTTTGTAATTGTCTGTAAAAAGTGTTAATGTCAGAGCTGTTTCTTGGTCGTCCTATATATATGTCTAAAAGCACTTTAGTGATCTGGATTTTTGAATGTGGCTCTTCCTGTTTTGTCCACCATTTATTTATTACACATACATAAATAAAATTGTGGTGTATCTTTGGTTTTCATGCTCTGCATTGCAATTTCTACCTTCCTTTGGCACATCTCGTGGTAGCTGCTAGCTTTGAGCAGATCCTCCGCAGACTCGTGCCTGAACTGGGCTGGAGAGCTCTGCTGAGGCAGTGTAGTTGTTCCAAGGGGGCAAAGCAAAGCGCTCCTGTCTCCCCAGAACTGAGGTCTCGTCCAGTGGCCTCCACATGCCAGAAGGTGAGTGATTTGTGCCAGTCAAAGAGCCAAACCACAGCTGATGGGTTAGGAGATGGTCCAAAACGGAGCACGCAGCCAGTTCCTGAGGGAAGTCATGGGGAGAAAGTTGCTCCATTCTCCCGAGGGTTGTTGAAAATCCTTCTCGATACAGCTCAAGTGTGAGGTTCTTCATTGAAATGCAGAGTTGGGCCCTGTGTCCCCACGTCTCTTGTGGTTAAATAAAAGGAGCAGCTGCTCACTTGGGCTAGGTGAACGCATGGTGGGAGGTACTGCTGGGGGCACCTCTGCCTCCCGGGGAGGCACACAGAGCAGCCACGTGGTCCCAATCGCACAAGCACCACCAGTGAGGCACAAGGGCGCCGTGGCCATCCAACTGCCCAACTCCTGGCTGCGATGGGTCTTCATCTCATGGCTGGGCTGAACTAGCCCACGCATGCACCACGACAGCTCTCCTGGAACACCTCCAGTTTCATCTGCTGGCCAAAATATCACGGAAAATTATCAAAAGGATTTATTAAAATCTGAGTAATTCCAATGTGGAAAGTTTCCTAATACAGCTCAGGAGGTATGTGGCCATGTAACGATGCTGTCACCTGTCCCCGCCTCTGCTGCTGGGCCTGGCTCCTTGGACACAGGCAGCCACAGGCTGTGCTGGGCGGGGGGGGGAGTGGTGGGACGCTGGCTGGGAAGAGCAGAGCAATAAACGTGGCATCTGTAGATTTCATGCCTTTCCCCTCCTCTGCTCGGCCAGGCCCTGCCGGGAGGGGAGGAACATATGCATGGCAAATACAAGCTTTGCAGCAAAAAAAAAATGTTTGACGGGGGGGGCCGTGGGGAGCACAGTTCAGGGAAGGACCAGCCAGGGCTTATTGCAGCAGCAATTAGGCTTGCCGAGGGCCGAGACTTAGCACATTGGATGCCTAATCCTGCCTGAGCAGCATCTGCAAACCTTTTATTTGGGCCGTGCCATGCTGGCACTGGATGCCTGCAATCATTTTTTTTTGCCCTGCCTGCATGCAGATGGCCTGGCTCTTCGCCTTGTGCTGGGTGCAGCGCTGCGAGAGCAAGCACGTCGCCGCCACAACTGCTGCAAGGGGAAACACCACAGCCCCAGCCCCGGGCAGGGTGCAGACAACTCTCCTGGCAGGGCCTGGTGGGCTCCCAGCTCTCGCCTCACGCTGTGACGGGGGAGTCACGGGGAGGGCTGCTGGCCCGAGGCACTTTTCCTGTGCTGGGAAGTAACCACAGGGTGCAGCCAGGTACGCTGGGTCTCAGACGTGCCCTTGCTGCTCCAGTCACAGGGCGAGAGCCCAGGGGAGACCAAGTGAAGGGAGGTGCTGGTAGAAGACAGCAACTGCCCAAGGCTCAGCTCCTGGTTGCCACCAGGAGCTGGTGGCAGGGTCTGGTGGGACAATCCTCGGAGCAGGGACAGTCACTCACCTCTTAGCTGCCTGTGCTAAGCCTGGCAGGGAAGTGCTCGCTGTCCTCCATATGTCGCTGTGGTTGTAGCAGCAGAAGGAGTAGGGCGGCACAGTCTTCTTGTCATTGCTTCAGATTTGATCCGTCCCGAGATTAGTGGTAGCCAAACCCAGCCACGGCTCCTGCCAGTGCCAGTCACGACAGTGCGACAGAAGAAACCCTGACTTATGGCAATGGCTGCCGCTCGCGCACATCTTCACTTCTGCAGTGGGGTTGCCCGTGCGAGACCCAGCAGCCATCTTGGTGACCGCACCAGGGCCTGGCTGGCATGAACTTCCCTCTGTGAGGGGCCCTGGGGGCCGTCAGCCACAAAGGCTGGGTTTGTTCAGGTGGGAGATCCCTTCGATGTGGCTTGGGCAAGAGGAGTCGGTAACATCAAAGCCACTGTCCAGCAGCCAGCGCTGCCGCAGCCTCACTTCAGTTCATCTGGGCTGCCACCCGCCCCAGCACATCCAGATCTTTTCACCGCGCCATGTGTACAGCGCTAGCCAGGGACTTAAGCTATCTGCTAAACCAATCACGGAAGAAGGGACGAGTAAAGAGAAAAGGGAATAAAACGAGGTTATTTTGTCATCCCTCAGCTTTTACGGGATTGGAGGCTGACCGTCAGGTGTGCACATCTGGAGGTTGCAAGGAGGCGGAGGGGGTGTCCTGGTGATGGGCGCAGAGCAGGCCAGAACAGAGAAGGCTGCAAGGCTGCATTTGCGGAAGCATCTTCATGGTGCCATTTCTGTACAGCTTAGTAATACTCATTTCTAACTGGCATTTTGTCTCGGCCGATCCTCCCAAGCCGCTGGCTGGATTTTCAGACCGGGAGGTTAGGAAGCGAGTATGAACATTTTATAAGCGCTCCCTCGTGTGGAGCTGGGCGATGGGACACAGCAAGCAGCCCAGGAACAGGGAAGGCTGGCTGGAGTCCTAGAGGTAACCAGAAGCCTCCCGCCTTCCCCTCAGTCCAACAGACCCCTGTCTACCTGTGGGGCGACGCAGGGGTGTCTGGATGCAGAATTAAAGAATCCTATGGGGTGTTGTTTTTCATTACTTGCTTCTTGGATCACCAACAGGCACTGGGTACAATGAGCAGCCCCTTCCCCAGAGCAAGCCGGGTTCTGGGAGAGGGCATAGGCGCTGATCAGAGGCTCTGCCTTCCTCCAGACTGCTCCTTTCCAAGGTTAGTTCAGCACTAACACCAATACAAGCACACTCTTATGAACCAAGCGCACGTATTCAGCCTGCAAAATCTCACCAGGTTGGCACTGGCGAGGGCAACCTGTCCTGCTCCGGGCGCGTGCCATTTCCCTCTTCTTCCACGTTCTGCTGGCGTGAGGCGCAGGGAGGGCAGGGCAGCAAAGGCCTCGCCCGCTTTTTTGGCCCCACTCTCCCTCTTTCCCACCTTCCGCAGCCTCTGGTTGCGGTCCCGCTGTAGCCTGAGGACGGCGGGGCCGGTGCCACCGCGCCGCTCTGTGCCCAGGCTGCCAGCCCTCGGCGGCGGCTGGGTCCGGGAGCGAGGCCTCGCGGAGGCCCCGCCCCGAGGTGAGGTCCCCTCAGCCGCCAGGCGAGGTGCCGTTGACTCGCGGTGCCGCCGCAGCGGGGGCAGGCGCGGCCTGGAGGCGCCGCTGCCGCCAGCGCCGCTCGAAGCGGGGCCGCGCCGGGGCGCTGCTGAGGGAAGGCAGCCGCTCGGCGCCCGCTCTATGGTCCCTGGCCCCACGGGGCCGCTCTGCGCCGCCGCTCGGCGGCCTCGGCGGAGCGTGAGGCGTCCCGGCGGGCCGCCCCGCGCCTGCGCGCCGCGCCCTCTCTAGCCGCGCGGCTCTATGGTGGCGGGGCGGGGCCGGTCCGCTCCGCCCCGCGGCTCCATGGCGGTGGCGGTGCTGCGGCCGCTGGACGCCCCGCCGGCGGAGCTGGCGCCGGCCACCGCGCTGCTGCTGGCGCCGCCGCCGCTGTGTGCGGCGCTGCGCGGGCGGGGCGGCGGGCTGGTGCTGGCGGTGCGGCCGGCGGGGCGCGGCGGGGCGCAGGCCGTGCTGCTGAGCGCCGTGGCGCTGGAGGCGGGCGGGCGGCGGGGCGCGGAGCTGTGGCTGCGCGGGGCCCTGCTGCGGCGGCTGGGGCTGGCGGCCGGCCGGCGGGTGGCCGTGTGGCCGGTGCGGCGCCCGCCGGCGCTGGCCTGGGTGCTGCTGGGGGCGGCGGGGCGGGCGGGGCGGCCGGCGGGCGGCGCGGTGCTGGTGCGGCGGGGCGAGGCGCTGCCGGGCCCGGGCCCGGGGCCGGGCCCGCTGGTGCTGGAGGCGCGGCCGGCGCTCCAGGGGTTGCTGGGCAACGGCACGCGCACCGCCCTCGCCCCCCCGCCGCCCCCGCCGCCGCGCGAGCCCGCGGCCGGCGGCGCCCCCTGCCGGCGCCCCGCCGCGCCGCCCCTCGTCTCCCGCTTCGCCGCCGCCGCCGCCGCCGGGCCCGGGGGGGGGGCGGCGGCGGCGGCGGCGGCGGGGCCGCGGCTGCGGGCGGCCCCCGCCGGCGGGGCGGGCGGCGGTGGGGCGGAGGTGTGGGTGAGCCGGCGCGGGCTGCTGGCGCTGGGGCTCTTCCAGGGGGAGTGGGTGCGGGTGGGCGCCGAGGGGGCGGCCCGCGAGCACCTGGCGGCGCTGCTGGCCCGGCCGCCGCCCTGGGAGTACCCGCGGGCCGCCCGCCGCGGCCCGGCCGACGGCGCCGCCCTGCTGGCCCCCGCCCTGGCCTTCAACCTGGGCTGCGACCCGGCCGCCGCCGCACACCTCCGCCTGCGGGTGAGCCGGGGCCGGGGTCGGGCACCCCCGGGGGACGCGGAGGCCTCTGGGGCCGGGGGTGGTGGCGGCGGGGTCTCACGGTGCGCCCTTTCCCCGCTGCAGAGGTACGAAGGATCCGGCGCCGCGGATGGGAAAGGCAGCCGGTCCGTGCTGTCCGTGCCCCCCTTCGCCAAGGAGCTGCACCTAGAGATCGTCTGCTCGCCGGCCTACAGCGCCCGGGGAGGCTACGACCGTGTCCTCTACAAGCACTTCGAAACGCCCCGGTGAGCTGCGTGGGGAGGAGACACGTTTCTGTTCGTGGGGTGTATTTGTGAGCTGCACCCTTGCTCTGTGTTTGTGGCACCCAGATCTGATACACGCTCATGATGTGCATAATCAACACCTTAATGCAGATGCTGAGTAGTTTTAGACTATCCGCCTGTACTGTCTTCTCCTCATGAGTGTGCTTCACTTGCACGCAACGTCTCTCGCCCTGTCCTTCAGAAGTCATCTTCAAGTCTCCTTCCTCATGATCTACCCTCCAATGCTGAGGGCTCCCAAGTGCTGCCCGCAAACCTCCATCCTGGGGCATGTTCATAACCCCAGTTTTCAGCTTTGAATGAAGTTGAGTCATCAGGAAACTGGATGTGTTGCCATCTTCTCTTATGACACCTGCCCCTGAGCCTCTTTCATTTGGCTGTCGAGGCTTTCTGTGGGAGTTGTACTCGGCTGTTCCAGGGATAAGGAGGCTATTTTGTCTGGAAGAGATGCTCTTTAATGGCATTCATCTTCTATACCATTCCCAGAAGGTTCTCCTTAGTAGTCTGGATGAGCCTACTCACATCCAGTGCATGCTAAATCTTTAAGTGGCTATTTATAGTTTTATTTACAGGAAAGGAGTGAGTCGGTATGAACAGCGACATTCTTTTCTGTAAAAATGCGTGTGGTATGGGACGGGGAGGACACACGACCAGAAGGATTTCCCCATTTTTTTTGTAGGCTTGTCCAGGAGGGAGACATTCTGTGTGTTCCAACATTTGGATATGCCGAGTTTTTAGAAGTAAATGCAGACAAATTCCTAAGGTAGGTGGCAACAAACTGTAGCTCTATTACATGGTACTGCAAGAGAAAAGATACTTTTCCACTATTGACTCTCTTGAAACAAGACAGTTTATTCCATTCTGATCTGTCCCTGGAGTTTAGAGTTTATCTGCCTCTTATTTTGGGGGGAAGAGGGAAATGTTTTTGTTGGATTATGGAGGGCTGCAGCTAAGAGGGAGGCCTCTCTTAGCTTACTCAAATAGTCATGGAGGGAAGACAGGAATAAGAGAGAGAGAAACTGATGGGGAAAAAGAATGAAGAGGGGGAAGGGGTGGCCTGAGGACAGCCAGTGCCACATAAAGAAAGCAAAGTGGAAGTTGGGCTTGTCAACGTGTGACAAACAACAAAGAGTGAATATAAGCTTTTACAGTTCATGTTAGAATACCTTTCTGTTTGGCCACCAATTCTGCCTTCCTTGGTTTTGCTCATATGTCTTTGAAGCAGTTCTGTGCTAAATGAGAGAAAGTCACCTTTGTATCAGAGTAGGGGTGCTTGCAGCAGGATTTGGCTGGTGTTAATATAAATGATTCAGCTGTGTCACTGGGGGAACTGCCACAGGTAACCAAGGCATGCGATGCAAAGAACTGCCTTGAATCGTTCATGCAGGATGTACCAGTGACATGTTGTAACACTGCTCAGCTCTGCTATGTATTTTAAAATCTAATGGTTTTATAGCACTAATACGATGAGTATTTTCTAGGCTGTTTCTCAGAGGGAGGCAGGACCATAGGAGGCACGAGTCTCCCATTTGTGGACTTATATGTTAGCCCTGTGGCAAGCCAGAGAAGACAGCAGAGTTCATGGGATCTAAAGAGCTTGGAACTGTGTTGGTGTGCAAGTGGTACGATTATTCAGAAGGTGGAGAAAATCCTGGAGGAAACCTCTGCAGATCCCTTAATCTGTCCAGTGGGATATCAATGTAGGAAGAAGTGTTTTTCCTGCGAGGTGTCCAGGGCAGGATGATTGTAAGGCTCTCATGGTATTTGGGTGAGTCCTAGTCTGCAGCCTAGAGGACCCTGTGCTGTAAGGTTTTATACCCTGCACGTGAATCTCTGCGGAGTTGTAGTGAAGGAAGCGATGGCAGAAGAGAGAATGTCTTGAGCTCTTAGGTAGATGAAATAAGGTTAGTACAGCCGTACTTGTGGACTGAAGCCACCAGCAGAAGCTGTAACTGTTGACAGTCCTGTTGGTCTGTCTGGCCCGACAGCACAACAGGGTCCGTAAAGGATCCATGTGGGTTCTGGGAGAGGGCAAGAATATCTCTTCTTACCTGTGCCTTTCAGTTGCCTTCTTGTTGACAACTGTTTTGTTGCTGCCTTCAAGATCTTGACTCAACAATTTAGACTGCTTGTTTTCTCCCTTAGGTGGCCAGAGCTTTACTTCAAAGTGAGGAAGATTTTAGGCATGGTGGAAGGCGAGCAGTCTGAGGGTTACCTGGTGGACACCCAGAACACCTCTCTCTATCTGGTAAGATACCTGTGGAGAGCAGGGAGGGTGTACCGGAGATCTGAGGCTGAGGTTGCGCTATGGATGATGAAGGTGCCTGTGGAGGCTTGTGTCTCCTGCCAATGAAAAATGGCATTTCAGGACAGACTTTGTCCCTTGGTACCTGTCTTTTCTCATGCGGTGTTCCACAAAGTGCTATTTTCCCTTCCTCACAGGTGGGTTCAACAAACAGCGCTGTCCCATCTGCCCCAGCCTATAACAGCCACGAGTTCTGGAGCAGTTTGTCTCCTGCTGGGCTTTCTGATGTCGTGAAGCAGCTCTGTGATGCTCTCCGGCCTCACCTGAACAGTCGGTGAGTTAGAATTCCTTCTAGCAAGCCCCAGGAGAGCTGGGACCCTGCTCCCCGGTCACCGGGAGAACTGCCTCTGTGTTACAGGGCAAGTGCACTGAGCGGGGCCAGCAGCGTTCTCCTCTCAGGGCCAAGTGGCAGTGGGAAACTGTTGGCTGTCAGAGCTGTGTGTAGCTGCCTCAACCTCCACCTCTTCAAGGTAATTCCTCCTGCGGTCAGCTGATTGGCAGATTTACAACATACAAAGAATTACGGAAATGTTCTTTAAGTTAGCCATACCGACACCTCTGCTGCAACTGTGACATGAGCCTACCCAGAAGCTGCTCCCATGTGCACATACAGACGAAAAGAGTCAGAGCTTAGCAGCTCGCTCTGGCACGGATTATGACTGCTGGTGGGCAGAACCTCAGGGCAACCGTTTGGCTCAGCCTAAAGGTCTGTCTAGCCCCCTGGCCTGTGTCTGAGACTGGCCAGTAACAGGTGCTCAGGAAGAGAGCATAAGCAGGAAGAGATGTTTCCTCTGGCGTGTACCCTCCAGTGCTCCAGAATCAGTAATTTAGAGATCTCTTGGCCCAGAGGGTGCATTTGTACCTTTCTTTACTGACTCTTGCTATTATTGCTGTCAGTCTGATGTACTTTACAGATACCAGTTGTATTTCAGTAGACTAACTTCCTGTCATTTGATAGGGCATTGAGTTGATACTGTACCCCAAAGGGTAGCAGTACCTGACATACACTGAGAGAAATTGGAGAGGTGATGAGGGCAGGAATTGCAGTGGCATTGGGTGTTTTCAATTGTCCCCGCATAGGTTGGGCAAAAGGCATGTTGGAAAGTGAGGCAGAGATGACGCTGAGATCTTCTCTAGCTGGGTGGGAAGCCTAGAAAAGAAATGCAGCCCTTGGTTTGATAACAGCATGTGTGTCAGATCTGGTTCAAAATCTCGCGGCCTGTAGAAGAGCTGCCCTGTAACTGTGTTCGCGTTCACCATCACCCCCCACCAAGAGCAACAAAGCCCCCAAATCTTCCATAGCAGTGCTTGGCTTCTGAAAGGGGAACAACATCAAAATGAGGTTTCTTTAGAAGGAAAGAATCGGCTGAGGTAAGGAAGTGTTACATCTGCTGTGGAGGTGAATGAGGGACACCGCGCCACAACACGAGGCCGCTGCATAGATCGTATTGGGATGGGCTTGAGAAAAGTAAATGGAAGACAAAACAGATGAACAGCAGGGAAAGGACAGTCGCTGAAAACAAGAGGCATTCTTCAAGGGGCACAAACCTGTAGCAGGTTAGAGTGAAGGATAGAGTTAGCACACTCTGGGATGACTTCACTACTCGTGAAAAATCCATGTAGTTTTTGCAACGGGAAGTCCTGTCCTGTAAACCTTCAGAAAGTTACTTGAAGGTGTTACCAAGCACGTGGGGAAGGTAACTTGACCAACACAGTCTACTTGGGTTTTGAAAAGGCTCTTTGGGAAACTGAGTGGTAGTGGGATGTGAGCGAAAGTCCTGGCATGGATAAAGTGCTGGTTAAAGGTTGGGAACGGGATGGGAGTAGTTGGTGAGTCTTCACAGTCAGCAGTGGAGCTCTGCAGGCAACTGCACTGGGAGCTCAGAAATGACCTGAGAAAGGGGGTGAACAGTGGTGTGATGGTTTGTTGATAACTAAGTTACTAGAGGTAAGAGAAAAGGGAGACAGACTGTCCTTAGACTAGAGGAGAGCTTTAATGAGACCAAGTGACTGAGCAGTGAAGTGGCAGGTAAAATTCACTGTAGTTGGTATTACATGGAAAATGGAAATGCATGGAAATGTTTACCAGATTTCAAGCTGACTGTCACCAGTCATTAGCCAGAATGTGGTTTTATGTCAATGGCTCCATGAAAACTTGGGCTCTGTTCTCCATATATGTCAAAAATCAGATCATATTTTAGGAAACAAACTTGAGAGTAGGTGCTGCTGCTGTGCAGATCCGTGTCTTGCCGCAGCTTGAATATCATGCACAGTTCTGGTCTTCCCATCGCAAAAGCATAAAGCTGAACTGGAAAAATTCAGAGGAGGACACTGGGGAAGATCAGGGGTATAGACCAGTTTCTGTGTGGTGAACAGCTGAACAGCTTGAGAAATGGAGAACTTAAGGAGAGTTTGATAGAGGCTTACAAGATCTTGAGTGGTCAGCAGAGAGTGGAAAGTGTTTACTTTTCTCTGTGCCAGCACGAGGCCTGGGGCTGTCAGGTGAAGCTAGTGGGAACAGGCAAGCTAAAGGAGAAGGTTCTTTGTGTAGGTAAGAGTATTTGGAGGAGAAATCTACTGTTATGAAACCACATCTGACTGGGAAAATCCCTTTCGGTGGGAATGGTAGGTGCCTGGAAGAGTACTGAGGGGAGAGGGTTATATGTGCTTACCCTGATCTTACTCTTTCTTAAGCAGCCACTTCTGGTCGTGCCTGGAGACAAAATAGCGGGCTAAGTGGACTCTTGGTCTGAACCAGTACAGCCATTCCTATGTTCTTACAGCTGTGGCTGTACTGGGTAAGCTTCGTGGCCAAAATGAGGTCTAGCCCCTGTCTCTGTCCAGCACCGGAGGTTCTGGGCACCGAGGCAGTCTTCCCTGACTTGTTAAAAATACTATTTTCCTTCTCTTCCTTCCTCTTTTGTTCACTCTGACAGTCTGGGTATATCCCACAAGTGCTTTAATCTCCTTGAATCTGTAGAGTTACGTTTGCAAAAGTGAGGGGATTAGAAGTCACATGGTGACTTTTCTGGGAGAGTTTCTGAAACTCTGAAAGGACTTGGAAGAAGAAGAAAGATGGAGAAAAGAGAGCTGGAAGGTTCCTTTAGTGGAAGGAAAACATAGGCTTGCTCCTTTTTTGTGGGTATTTTTAGAGTAACTCATAGAAAACAAGCTAAGCATTTTGGATATTTGGGTTTTCTTCTTCTGTTTAGAAGTTGGGGCCTGTTAAGTTGACATTACTCTCTTTAACTGTTCTTTTCTATCCAAGTAAAGCCGTAACAGTGGGTCAGTGGGGGAGGTGGGTACAGCCTCGGCCAGCTGCTGTGCAGCTCATCTTCTTATGGGCACGATCCTTAGCGGTGCTGAGCTCTTACTCTTCTGCAGATGTGCCATAGCTCTTGGGATCCAGTACAAGATTGCAGAGACTTCACGGTACCTTCAGATCCATG
The DNA here is from genome assembly GCF_965638725.1 of Aptenodytes patagonicus. Taxonomy (NCBI): domain Eukaryota; kingdom Metazoa; phylum Chordata; class Aves; order Sphenisciformes; family Spheniscidae; genus Aptenodytes; species Aptenodytes patagonicus. Next base: position 117,515,809 of record NC_134951.1, on the reverse strand, counting down.
TATAGGATGTGTTTGGGAGCACTGTGGCACTGCCGTGTCCTGGCAGGTGGCCTAAGGTTCTAGTGTGATGTGCAAGGCTACAGCTCCGGTTTTGGCCTTGTGTGCTGCTTTTAAAGACTAACACTCTTACTATTGAAGCCAGAGGTATTTGCTCTCCATCTTATTCTCCTATTCCAGCTTTTACACTCTCCCCTCCTTTTCTCACTTACTGCAATGCTTACATTACCATTCCACCTTCTCTTCCCTTCCTCTGACTGTTCTGCCTGCTCTCCTACCAGGACACAGTAATTCTTCCACACTGTAATCTCCACCACTTGACAATCAGCAGTTTTTTGTCCTTTCTCTCTGCCCTTCTGTACTTGCATACAGATACTGCTGCCATTTGGCTATGCCTGCCACAAACTTAACTCCTGTTTTTTCCTATAGTATGTGGAGCACAGGAGTTCCTCTGCTCTGCTTCCCCGTCCTTACCCTTTATGTCAGCTCTTGAGGCATTCTCCCTGCTCCAAGCTACCCTTTCCGAGGATGAGGCCCAGGGAATCCCAGAGATGCTTTGGCTCTCCCTGTGTGACCTTGCAGCACCAGGAGGCAGCGCTGCCTGTTTTCCAGCAGCGTTCAACCTGCTGTTCAAGGCTCACCAGTCACCTCTCCCTTTTGGATGACTTCATCAAGTGTTTGCTTTGTAAACAGTGTCTGGGCCTCTAGCCACCTCTAAATTTTTTTTTTTTTCCTCCCCTTACCTTCTACCTTCCTCCTGCACTTTGAGCCTGTGCGGCACTGGGTTGAACAGTTTCCTGAGCCTCCCCCTCTACTCTTTGCACTGTTCCTCTGAGAAACCTTGTTCTCCCTGTCTTGGCCTCTTCCACAGCTCTCCCATCCCTTCCAGCTTAGGTTGCTGAGCCGTGACATCCACTGTATCGACTTCTTCGGTCCCTTGGCCTCACCTTTTTCAGACAAGACCCTTCTGCCCCCCTCACCTCCTGCAGAGAAGCAAGAAACAGCCATTTTTCAGAATATGCCAGGGAGTCCTGAATGTATCTCTGGGAAACATCCACTTAGATCTCTTTTCAGCTGTGAATTGGCCGTGGAAAGCTTTACGGAAGCAAACATTGTCCCAGGTCCCCCAGCTGTCCATGTTGCAACTGCTGCAGACTGTGTGTTGTGTCTGTCTCGCAGGTTGATTGCGTTAGTTTGTGCAGTGACACCAGTGGAGCCACAGAGGAGAAAGTACAGATGGCCTTCGCCCAGGCCCAGCAGTATCATCCGTGTGTGCTTGTGCTGAAAGACATTGAGGTGCTTGGCAGAGACCGGGACAGGCTAGGAGAGGACGCCAGGGTCATCGCTACTCTGAGACAGCTGCTCCTGGACAGAGACCCAGCACTGAGGTATGGACCCTGAATGTTTGCTGTGGGCATCTGAGGTGTTTGTTTGCTTCTGCCATTCCTAGGGCAGCGGTCACCGTTACATCAAGGTGACTGATTGCTAACATGCCCTGTTTTATTTTTAATCCAGTGGAGTCTCTCCCAGACTTGCTTTGTTTACTTCAGAGGGCCCTTGTTCTTCCAGCTTAGTGGCTCAGGGAATCAGGAAGCTTTGTTGTCTGAAGCTGGTTTCTGAGTTGTTCAGATGAGCAAACCCAGCGTGTTTGCTGTGAGGCATGTCAAGGGTTGCAGGGACCCTGGAAGGGAGCTGGACCCCAGGAGAATCTTGAGGCTGATGACAAGTACGAGGGTGCAGGGAGGGAGACATTAAGTGAAAAAATAAGATGTCACTTGAAGGGCCTTGACTTGGAGACAGAGCTTGCAAAGCAGTTCAAGGGCAAGCTGGAGGAGAGTGGCTGCAAGACACCTTGGCCAGTATGTGCGTACTTCTCAGAGGAAAGGCTGGCCATTGGAGAGCTACTTGGTGTATGTGATGGCAATGTAAGAGGGAAGCTTCCATAAAGCTGAGACCATGCACTGCCCCCCTTTTCCCAACAGCCACCCTGTCCTGGTGATCGGCACAACCTGCAAGCCCCAGGATGTTCCTACAGACGTGCAGACTGCTTTCCTTCACGAGGTGAAAATCGAAGCCCCTTCAGAAGAGCAGAGGAGGTCGATGCTGAACATGCTGACAGCCAGTCTGCCTCTGGGCAAAGAAGTGAGCCTATCCAAGCTGGCCCGCAGGACTGCAGTGAGTGAAACCACAGCAGCATGTGGAGATGGGCAGGCTGGGAGCGCTGGGCCAACCTCCCCTGCCTGGCCTTGGAGAAAGGGGGCAATGCCCACAGCGCAGTCATCTTCTTCAGTAGTTTAACCCTGGTCCTCAGACAGCAGCTTTAACTGCAGATTTCTAGTGCCAAAGGACTGCAGAGGTGTTGGCTGATGCTCAGCTCTGCTAGAAGACAGAGCCAATAGGAAAAAAAAAAAGAAGCTAGAGCCTTTAACCAGGGTACAGAAGCTCAAAGAACAGCTCTGCAAGGAATTTTTCCCCATACACCTTTTATGGCCTAGCTGGAGCTGTGGTCAGGGACTGAACTGATGCTGTTTGTTTCTGCATTCACAGGGTTTTGTGCTGGGAGATTTCTGTGCCTTGTTGTCCCACAGCAGCCGGGCTGCTTGTACCCGCATCCAGGCCTTGAGGTAGCACAGGCAACAGGGCAGGAGGTGGGGGAGGGCAGGGGCTGCAGCCAGCCTGCTAATGCCAGGAGTGGGGCAGAGCCTGAGTCCTTCCCTTCTCTTCCCTCGCCAGTTTTCCAGGTGGACTGAGCGAGGAAGTGGAGAGAGATTTTTGCACTGCTGGGTTCCCAGTGCTTGAGGAGGATTTCAGCGTTGCGCTGGACCAACTGCATGACGCCCATTCACAGGCAGTGGGAGCCCCGAAGGTAGGATGCTGGGGCAGAAGAAGGGGGGTTGGTTCTCCAGAGCTGTATGGCTCAAGACGTCTCTCGCAGACCTCACCAGACGGGGCTGTGCTCTGGCATGTCACTTCCTGCTGTGTCCTTCCACGTATTCCCTCAGCCTTGGATGGAAAGCAGTCCCGCTGTGGGTTTCCCCCACTAGTGCTTTTCACCCTCTTGGCTTTGAATTTGGTCAGGGAAGCCCTTGCCGCTGTAATTGGAGACCGCTCAATTGGCTAGTGCCATAGGGGTGCCAGCTGTGTAGCTCAGCCTTTTGAGAGGCAAAGGCAACCGCAGGCTGCTGCCTCGCTGAGGTCTCTCCAGCCACCTGGTGTATGGGAACAGAGAGGCTGGGGCACAGGCTGGTGAGGGAGTTTTCCCACATGTGTGAGAAGCCTTATACTTGATCCCTGGCCTTGGACGCTGCTCAAGTTGGCACGGGCTTTTCTGACAGCTGGGCAGTTTGAAGAGCTTGGGGGTTCTTCAGGGAAAGGGACATGGAGTGTCAGAGAAAACCAGCAGAGTCAGCTTCTTGGGAGGGACGTGATCCACCTCTGGCAGCTTAGCACCCAGGGAAACGAAACAGCATTTGGGGTGACTGTTTTTGCTGGGTAACGTGGTGTTAGGACCAAGCGAAGTGATCGGAGCCTCTTCTCCACGCCCTCAAGTGCGAATAACTGAGCTCAGCACAGGACAGGAAATGCTGGCCTTGGAGCAGTTATTCTGGCGCCTTCCCCAGCCACCCACTTGCAGTCCTGCCCTAGCAGGTTGACACCTTGCTGGTGTCATCATCCAGGAGCTGCTCCGGGACTTAATTAATTCATAAATTTACTAGAGACTGAAATGAGCTCTGCTTTGAGGCATGTTTGCCAAGTTCGCTGTAAGACAAATAATAACCACAGAGCATGCTCGGCAGCGAGCTGTGTGAATGGGAGCTAATTTTGTTTGTATTTTACAATCCTTTATCAATTTCTTAGTAATTGGCTGCGATTCAGACAGCCCGTTAGCAGTCCTGGATACTCTCAACATACATAACTTTCAGTTCCCTGCTTGCATTTTCTGGTTAGTCACACGTTTGTTTGCAGTTACAGCTTGAGCCTCCTAGAGAGAACTAATTTCAAGCCTCCAGTTGCTAGCAGCGTCTGCAACATGTCCTAGACTTACGATGTTCTCCCCTGAAAACAACCTTGCTGCAGTTTTCCAGCTCCCGTGCTGATGTCTGTAGAACTTTTTCTAGCGAGGCAGTATAAGCAAGAGCGCGGGGGAGAAGGCAACTCTTCCATTCATCAGCACTGAAGAAGGAGGGCCTGCGACCTTTTGCTTTAAAAGATTTTTTTTTTTTTTTCTGGAAATCCTTATCTTGTCTGACCTGATTTTCCTGATGGACTTGCTGGACAGCTGGAGAAACAGCATGAGATAACATCACCTCAAGTAGTGAAGGAAGGAGAGCCAGACTGGCTGAGGGGGAAAGAATTTTGCTCTAGCCTATTTTTAAACTCCCCGTTTGTGCTGGCACCTGTTCCCCACCCAGCCAGCAGCTGGGGGGGAGTGTTTTGGGGCTTTGCTTTCTCTGCACGTTCCCAGGAGAGCTGCTCTGACTCTCGGGAGGATCCGTCATGCAGACTGTGGCATTCCTGCTATTTCTAAAGCTGTGAGCAGAGCAGCAGCATCCTCCGAGATTGTTTTGCTCAGCATAAAATAACGAAAGTGGCATGGCTCACCCCTCTCATGTTTGCTGTCTTTCTGCTCTTCGCAATGATCCTTCGCGTGTTTGCAGTTGATCCCATCCATATCTATTTCTTGTAAGCATCCATGGACTTTGTTCTTGCATCCCCCCTTTCAAAAGCAGCTAGTTTTCTGTACAGTGTCCTCCAGGATGTCTGTCTCTCACATCCTCCTTCACATGACAGAGGTCCCAGTAGCCCAGGTTTTGTCGCTCTGGTGTGAAGCCCTTGCACAGTCTCACCATCCTGGCGGACAAGGTGCACTGAACACAAGGAGCTCATAATTGCTAGGTCTGGGTTTTGGTGGGTTTTTTTCCTTTCTTACTTTTACCTTCCCTCACATGTCCCAAGGGCTGTCTGCAGTGGGGCTCTCTCCCCACAAAGCTGCAGGCAACCCTGGCAGATACTTTCCCTGGGGTATTTTTGCTGACAGGTGATATGAGGTGCAATGGAGGACTGGAGATGAGGTGACAGGCTGCAAGTGCAGCTTGCTTGGGGACACGTGTGGTTTGTTTTCCCCATTGCAAAGCTCAGGAGAGGGGAAATGTGGATGCTGGGGGATCCCACAGCCGGTATGGCTGAGCAGTGCAGTGCAGGGCTACATAGGCAGACACAGCTGACGGCACAAGGGGCTGATGATTAGTACCCCACTGGAGCAAGAGCTGCTGAGGCATGCTCGGGGCTCAGGAAGAAGTGCTGACAGGGACTCTCCTTCTTTTGGCAGATCCCCTCCGTGTCCTGGCAGGATGTTGGTGGGCTCCAGGAGGTGAAGAAGGAGATCCTGGACACTATCCAGTTGCCCCTGGAGCACCCAGAGCTGCTGTCACTGGGTCTGTGCCGCTCTGGTCTGCTGCTGTACGGGCCTCCAGGGACGGGGAAGACCTTGCTGGCAAAAGCCGTGGCAACCACGTGTGCCATGACGTTCCTTAGGTGAAGAGTGGGGGTCACGCAATGGGACTGACTTCCTCCTGGCAGTGGATGGGCATGCTCTAACTGGCTCCCTCTTCTGCTGCCCCACAGCGTGAAAGGGCCAGAGCTCATCAACATGTACGTTGGGCAAAGCGAGGAGAACGTGCGTAATGGTGAGGAAATGCATCCTGCTCCTGCATGTTGGGAAGATGGGGCTTTTCTGTGGTGCTGGAGGGAAGGAGGTAGTGCTTAAACCCCTCTTCCCAACTTCCACCCACAGCTGCCAGCAAGGGCACAAACCCAACTCTCCTACACCCAGTCTGTTCCCTGCCTTGCTGCAGCTTCCCCTCCTGCTCTTTCTGCTCCTGTCGCTCTTGTCCCTGGTGTTCCTGATGGGACAGCAGCCCCTCAGAGACACAGCTGAGCCTCAGGGCCCATCATGCTGGGTGCTGCTTGTACCCACTCCTACTGAGCCCCTCAGGCAGGAGCAGTTGGTGGTAGTGAGGCAGTGGGCAGCTGGTTTCCATCCACAGCTCTTCCCTGCTGGTGATGTAGCAGGTCCTGTTGCTGTTGACTGCTCCTCCAGGTCTTTCTCACCTTTTGTGCTGTCTCCTCCCAGTGTTTGCCAGAGCCAGGGCAGCTGCTCCCTGCGTTATCTTCTTTGATGAACTGGATTCCCTGGCACCCAGTCGTGGGCGGAGTGGAGATTCAGGGGGTGTCATGGACAGGTGAGTGAGCACCACGCGTCCTTGGGAGAGCAGCATACCTGTCTCAGCTGGGGGGATGCACAGGATTTCCCTGCGAGGCAGAGTCCATCCCAACTCTCTTTCTCTACTTTTTCCCTCCCTGCTCCCTTCAGCTCCTCTGCATGGCCTGTCTCCTCTCTCTGGACATTAGTACTGCTGTGTTTGCATTGCCGCAGATTCCTGATTGCCCAAGCTTATTGTGCAAACATTTCGTTAAGACAGAGTCTCCTCCAGCTGCTTCTGTGACTGCCAGCTGCTCCCTTTGGCCTCTCCAGGGTCACGCTTCACACCCCTGCCGTGCTGTCCTCCTATTAGCTGCTGTTTCCCTGTGGTGGGAAACCTTTCAGCTGCCTCTGGTAGAAGCAAAGTATGTACAGCTTGGAGATACCCAGAAACAGGGTTATTTCCCCCAGGCCTCTTCTGCTGAGCTGGTAGTCCCCATCCAATCTTCCTCTCCATCCATGAGGGGTTCTGCAGAGTTTTCCAGTGACACCACATGCCCCCGGCGTCCATCGTCACACACACAAACCAGCAGCTCTGGAAGGGGCTGGGTATGGTGCCCATTGGTCGCCTCAGGTGATCCCAGAACCTGGTGGAGATATCCCCGTTCCAGGAGGTCTGTGCAGCACTGAAGTACTGTGCTGCCAGACCAGCTTAAGCCCCGTGGCCGCAGAACTAGATCTGCAGTGTGTGTGCCGTTAACTGCCCTGAGGACTGTTTGGCAGCGTCACTGGCTTGCCAGGGTGTTCCCGACATGGACTGACAGGGCAGTCTTGCAGCTGAACTTGCTGGGCAGTACCACGTAGTGGGGGAGAGTTAGGACCAGCCAGCACATCCGAGTGGGGAACCTGAGCCATAGCCATGCGTGCCTGCCTATGTTTGGTCTGTGTTGCCAGTGTCTGATAGCAAGTATAAGCACATGTGGCCATCCTGGACGGGTTCAGAGCCAAGCACAGGCCTGAAGGACTGTCTTGATACCAGGGGTTTGTACTCACTTTGCAATGAGCCCACACGTTCACTGGCTGTGCTCAAATGGAGAAGTCTGGATGGCTGTGTCAGGGCTCTTCAGGGAAGAGAAATATGAGCTGAAGTCCAAGACATGGACCTGCCAGTGGCCTTGCTTATTCCTCTTTTCATTTGGTGGCTGAGGGTGACAGTGGGTGACTTGTCAAGGCCTAGTTGTGAGCGTCCTGTCTTGCTCCCTCCAGAGTTGTCTCGCAGCTCCTGGCTGAGCTTGATGGCCTTCATTCCACCAGAGAGGTATTTGTCATTGGAGCTACGAACAGGCCTGACCTCCTGGATCCAGCTCTGCTCCGGCCAGGCAGGTATGTTGCATCCTACTGTGCCTCGCTCCAGGGTAGTTCCCCAGAGCTCCTCAGGCAGTGATGAGCTGGACTGTGTCGCCACCATGTTCCCTCCACAGAGACTGTTCCTAAAGCCCCCTGGCCCTGGCTTGTGGGGGAGATAGGAAGCCAAGAGGAGGCCAGTGCCTATGGCTGTAGCAGCAGCACAAGATACCACTGCTCGTTATCCCCCACCACCCTGGTTATTGCCCCAGCAGCACAGCAGGGCAATAAGGGACCTGCTGTGGCACCAAACTGGTGGGAGGAATTGGTCCCCCAGGGCCTGTTCTGCAGAGCTACCTGTAGCTGACAGACACAGCCTGTCCTCATGCCTGTGGCTTGCCCATCCTGGGGCTGGACTTTGTATCTGCTGTTGCTGGAGCTCACGTAGTTCCTGTCAGCCCGTTTCTCCAGCCTGCCCCAGTCCCTCTGAAGAGCAGCCCTGCCCTCCAGCACGGGCTCCCCCATTGACAGCTCCCCCCAAGACAGCCCTGCCCTCCATTGCTTCCCCCCCAAGCTTTGTATCATCCACGAATTTGGCAGCAAAAGGAGCTGCCCCAGGACTACCCTTCAGTTTCTGGTGCACAGGGCTGAGTACCAGTGGAAGGTTTGTCTTCGCCTGTTCTCAACTGTGTTTCCTCTCTGCTGACAGGTTTGACAAGCTGGTCTATGTGGGCATAAACGAAGACCGGGAGTCGCAGCTGCAGGTGCTGAGCGCCATCACCAGGAAGTGAGTGACCCTGTGCTCTCACAGCAGCCTTCCACCACCCTCCAATGGGTCGCAGCCTTCCTGGGGTTGGTGCATAGTGTGCTCCAGCTTGGCTTCATGTCTGAGCCCTGGGGAGCACCTGAGTCACTGACCCACAGCCAGCAGGTAGGGGAAGAGGATGTGGCAACTCCAGAAGCAGAACTGGGGCTGGCTTTCCTACAAGATGGGAGCAGCTGAGCTGGCTGTCCAAGTGGAGGGTAGAGTTCTTCAGTCACGGTGCCCACATGCTCTTCCCGAGGAGCTCAGCCAGATCCTAACAGTGTGATGAGACTGCAGTGCAGCAACATGGCAGGAAGCTCACATTTGCTTCCTGCAAGAGTTCCCCTAGCACATCTCCTGCTGTTTGCCGGTTCAAGGGTGAAGGCAGCTCTGTTCATCTCTCTGCCTCTCCTCCTCCGATGCTGAGGGGTGTTCAGTCTGTGCTCTGTTTTTCCAAACACTGGTTGTGTGGGATCACCGAGCAGTGGGGTTTGGCTGCTTCCCCAGCTGCTTTGAGCTCCTGAGAGCGTCTCTGGAGGGAGAAAAGCAAGCCCTGCAATTCAGGTGCAGAGGTACCACCCACCACAGCTGGGTGAGCAGCTGTGAATCTGCCTCTGCAGGGACTTTCTGTCTTGGATAGCTGTGATCGCTGCTGCCTTTGATGATAAGCTAGCAGGAGAGGCAAGAGTGTGGGCTGGCTGTGAGCATCTTTTCACACCATGTGGCTTGGCAGTCATGCCCTCCAGCACCGTGCTGTTGTTCGTGCTGAAGGAGGCTCACTGTCTGCAGCGTGGCTCTGATGGGATGGTTTGGTGTTACAGTGGTTTGTATTGTCTGTAATTAAACATGTTCTTATCCAGCCCTGGCTGTAGGCCGTTCCCAGGCATGTGGAGCACTTAATTTCTCTGAGTGAGAACTGAAAGTTGCCTTTGATCCTACTTAGCAGGAGAGAGGACCTTGCAGCGGGGATGTTTCAAAGACAAGTGACTGCATTGAAAAAACAAACAAACCAACCCCTTTGATTTTTTTGGAGCATGCAGAGCACAGTCCAGAAGCGGCTAGACGTCGGGCCTCCGATTCCTCCTGCCTAGTCACACTGGCTGCCCTGTCTCTTCTTGTCTGTTTTTTCTGTGGCTTTTACACCTGCAGTTTTCTCTCTTGGCAGGTTTAAACTGGATCCTTCCGTGAATCTCACCACCGTCCTAGAAAAATGCCCGGCTCAGCTGACGGGAGCAGACATCTATGCCCTGTGCTCAGATGCCATGATGTGCGCTGTCAAACGCAAGGTGGAATGGATCGAGGAAGGTAGGAGCCCAGTCCCTACCTGTCCCACGTGTTGGGGCGGCCCAGCACAGGGGCAGAGAGGAGAGTTACCACTACTGGTAACTGGGCTGTGTGAGAAGAGCCTTGACGGCTTTGGGACCACATCTGAATGTTAGGCTCCGGGTTACTGGCAGGCAGGCGGTTTCTGTAGATGTGATCACCTTCACCTCCAGTGCTTGGCCTCGGGGAGAAGGAGAGAGACACAGGTTTTCTCTCCAGTCTCCGATGGCTGGAGAGGGGGCTGTTGGATCTTGCCAGCCACCTCTGCGCTTGGCTCTCAGCCTTTTCCTGTTCTCTCTCTCATGCAGGGCTGGATACCGAGAGCTCTGCTCTGATCCTGACCATGGAAGACTTCCTGCAGGCTGCTGCGAGGTTGCAGCCGTCGGTCTCCGAGCAGGAGCTGCTCCGGTACAGACTCATCCAGCAGAAGTTTGCTGCCTGCTAATGCTCAGCAGAGCTGGGGCTGGAGGAGTGATGGGGACAGTGTGTTAAGGGGTGCGAGAGAACAGGCACGAACAGGCACAAACAGGCACCTGCCCGCTCTTCTCTGATGGCTCCTGGGCCCCCTTCTTTCGAGTTTGGGTGGAAAAAGTGGCTGTGCAGTTTCTTCAGCCAAAGCCTGGTGGAGGCGCTGCTCTGCTCAGCCAAGCTGGTGGTGGGTCCCTCACATCTCGGGGAGCACTTTGTGGCTGCCAGGAGCATACTGGGGTGACTTCCTCGCGGGCACGAAGCCGAGTCTCGTGGTTGTGGGCAATGTAGGAGTGTCTCCATGGGTGACAGAGCATTGAGGGGGGAGCAAGGCCCAAACTGCACCCAGTTTGGCAGCAAGAGTGGGGCTGGAGGCAGTTGCTTGCTGGGGCATCAGCCCCCAGTGAGGGGTGCTGGCCAGAGGGCAGCAGGACACAGGGCACTGCTGCTGCAGCTGGCCTGGGCTCGACATGGTCTCTGAATAAATACAGGTTTTTGGCACCAGGTATTCACTGCCTGGCCTCCGGTCTTTGCTTGCTGATGGTGTCTGTGGGCTCAGGAAGGTCCCTGCAACCCCCCAGGCGGGCTGGGTGTTGCAGAGAAACCATTGTCCTGCAGATAGAGGGGGGAACACACCCGCGAACTGGGCTGGGGCCACCCTTGTCCAGCAAAGGTTGCCAGAATGGCTGGAGCCCACGGTGGATGAGGAGAGGCCGAGGGAGTTGGGTTTGCTCAGCTGGGAGCTGAGCTCCCTCTGCAGAGGGAGCCCGGTTCTTCCTGGAGGCGCTAGGTGACAGGACGAGGCAATGGGGGCAAGTGCCAGCAAGGGAAATTCCCACCGCATACTAGAAAAAAAAATGTGTCACAGGGAGAGGAAGGGCTCCAGCCTTGGAAATACTCGACCCTTGGCTGAAGCAGCCCAGAGCTGCCCTGTCTGCACTAACTTGTGCTGAGCGCCAGTTGGCCCAGACCCCCCCTGAAGTCCCGTCTCGCCTCCCTCTGCAGCCTTGTGGCAGCTGCCAGCATGACTGCGTGTGCCCTGCTTCCCAGCCTTTGCCAAGGATGCCAAATAAATCCCCACTTGAGCCGTATGTGGCAGCCAGCTGCCCAGCAGCTTCCTTTGCCTCTGGTAGATCCCTGCAGCTGCTGGTGCGGCTCGTGGCAGCCCCACGTTAAGCCAGGGGCCTGTACATGCCCCAGCCCAAGGGGTCGTTGGTGCCAGGCTTTGCCCCGCTGCTGCCTGCGCCCAGACTGCTGGCGGTTGTGTCCCTGAGCCAGGTGTGGCTGGGGAAGACCACCTCCCCGCTGAGCTCCTCTCCAAAGGGCTGGTTCTCCATCACGAAGACCCAGCTGACGCGTGCCTCAAGCCCTGTTGCTCTGGCTCTGGCACCTGAGCGTGTTCAGGCAGAGCTGTCCCCGACCGCAACGCGCTGCTGGATCTGGCCACCACCTCTTCCCCAGGGCGGGCAAGGAGGGAGCTGCAGCCACAGCAAAAGCGCTGGTGGGGTGTGCGGAGCCTCTCCCCCCTGGGAGCTCTGGTGAGGGGGTGGGCACCCCTGGATAAGGCTGACGGGTGTCAAGAAAAGGGGTCAGTACCTGGTTGGGGGGGGGGGTGCGAGGGAGAAAAGCGGTTGCTGTACACCCCCATGAGCAGTGCTGCAGTGGGATCGGCAGTGATGTGCAACCACCCAGGAGCCAACCCACCCTTGTCTCCGCTTCAATGGGAACCCCAAACCCCACACCACAGGCATGACTGGCACCTGCAGCCGGGGGCTTGGGGGTGAGGCTGTGCCTGCACCCACCCCATGCTCCCTCCAGGCTGGGAACTTCCTTCCCTGGGAGTCCTGAGGCAGCTGCGGCCATCCCCCTTGCCCCATACCCTGCCCATACACGGATACATGGACACACGGACCACGGGCTCCGGTAGCTCTCACGAGTGCTCTTAATTAATGGGTGAGGGCTCTCGGTGATGGCCCCAACCCCCTGCTTGTCCCCAGAGCCACTCGCAGCTCTCAGCCACCACAGTCTCGTCCCTACGGCTCCCTCAGGCCGTCTTCTTCACGACGTGGATGAAGTAGCAAGGGACGTGGGCCTGCCCCGGCGTGTAGGGCTGGAAGTCTCCCAGCACGCTGTGCTGGCACTTCCCCTGGAAGGCGCCTTTCAGCAGGGCCGTGAAGGCCTCCAGCCGGTGCGGGTAGTACGAGAGCCGAAACTTGCTGCAAGGAGGCAACGATGGTGAGGTGGGGGGACGGTGGGGCGGGGCGCCAGCCAGCCCCCCCGTGCAGGGAGCCACCCCCGCAGCACCTCTCACCTCAGCTCTGGGGCTGCCCCCGCCTCGGTGGGGGGGACCTGCACTGTGTAGTCCAGGGTCACCATGTGTGCCTTGTTGTTTACCAGTAGCACCGAGGTGGTGATGTCCTTGGTCAAGTCACTCTGGGGGACCGCAGGAGGATGTCTGTGCCCTGCGGGGATGCAGTGGCCCCCGGCCTGGGCACAGCCCTGCTCCCTGGCCCCGCCTGGCCCCCTCGGGGCCAGGGGGCTGGGGTTGGGGCAGAGGGGAGTGGGACTGGGGAGGGTCTGCCAGCCACCGACCTTGTAGTAGATGTTCTTGCCAGGCGGCGCACAGCCCGTGGCCAGGATGTGGTCGTAGTTGCGGTGGTCGATGACCAGGACACCCCCAGGCCGCACCATGCTGGCGATGTTCCTCAGGGCCAGCTTGTGGTCACTCTGGTCCCCTGGGGAGGAAACCGTGGTGTTCCCAGGCACTGGCTGTGCCCCATGGCACAGCCCATGGGGCCCTATCTCACTCAGACACACACACACCCCCCGCCCCCACCAATTCCCCCCCCGCCAGTCTCAGCTTGGCAAACCCGCAGCCCCACCCATGGTATGAGCTCAGGCACGTTCTCAGCCTCACTGGGGCAGAGTGTGCCATGTGGGGAACCCACCACCCCGCTTGTGGCACAAGCCTGGGTGCGTCTCCAGCCTTGCCAGAGATGTGACATAGATGCATGCAGCTCCAACCACCACCACGGGACCCAATGGCCCCACTCATGCCACAAACTGGGGCGCGTTCTCAGCCTCCCTGGTGACACAGCAACCCCACCGTGCGTAATCCACTGCCCCACTTACGGCATGAGTTAGGGCACGTTCTCAGCCTGCTGGGAGACGCTGTGCACATGTGCATACGTACCTCCCCTCCACCCCCCTTCCCCCCCAGCTCACCTTTGAAGTCAGGCAGGTGCGCGAAGGAGTTGCCCAGGCAGATGACTGCATCAAACCCATCCCCTGGCTTCTCCAGGTCCTTCTCCAGTGTGAGCCAGTTGGCCTCCTCGATGACTGTAGCACAGGGGAGCGGATGAGGGCAGGGACACCCCACCTACCCAACAGCCTCCCCTGCATGCAAAACACCCACCACCACCACCACCTTGGCCCATCACCCAGCCCTTCCTTAGCCCCTGCAGGTGCTGGATCCGGCCCGGGGCCAGCAGGCAGGCGAGGGCCATGGCCTGGGCTTGCCGAGAGGGCTGAGCAGCTGGCGCTGGCAGGTCCCTGCCCGTCCCTGCAGCAAGGCCACCTGGCCAGTGGCAACCACACGAGGGGCCTGAGCACCGCGACGGGCCGGGGACATCACGCGACAGGGGCCTGGTGCCCCGCAGGAGGGCCAGGGGGGCCACGGGAGGGGCTCAGGGCAGAGACCCCCAGTGCCGGGGTCGGGTGTTGGTGTCCGCACGCCCCTCCCGGCCCCCGCGGCCCCCGCACCCCATCGGTCGAAGGGCTCCTCCTTGCGCCGCTCCCAGCGCTCCTTCAGCGCGTACTTGAGCATCTTGTCGCTGGCGTCGACGCTGGTCACCTGGAAGCCCTCCTCGAGCAGCATGATGGAGTCCACCCTGAGGAGACGGCTGTCAGCGGGGCTGGGGGCAGCTGAGGGGGCCCGGGGGGCTTGGGGCGGGGGGGGGGGGGGGCGGAGCTGGGGACGGCCGGGGGCAGCGGGGTCCAGGGTAGCCCCGGGGCGGAGGGGGGGGGGAAACCTGGGAGGCGGACGGGCGCGGGGCGCGGTGCCTCACCCGGTGCCGCAGGCCACGTCGAGGACGGAGCGGCAGCGGTGCTGGCGGAGCAGCGCCAGGAGCCAGCTGCGGTACTCGGCCGTGCGGCCCCGCGTGTCCCCGATGTACAGCTGCCACACGCGGGCCGCCCGCCCGTCCGCGTACTGGTCCGGCAGCCCCTCCGCCGCCACCCCCAGCGACCGCGTCCGGTACACGCTGTCCACCATCCCGCCGACACGGCCCCGGCCCCGGCCCCGGCCCCGCTCCGGCCCCGCTGCGCCGCGGCCCCGCCGCCCCGCCTCCAATCCCCGCCCCCGCCGCCCCGCCAATCCCCGCTGCCGCCAGCCGCCCCGCCCCGCCAATCCCCGCCGCCTCCGCCCCCTGCGGCCCGGCCAATCCCCGCTCCCACCGCCCCTTCCCGCCACGCCCCCCCCCCGCGGCCCCGACCTTTGGCTCGGCGGCGGGGCGAGCGCGGGCCCGGGCCCGGGCCCGGGACGCGGGGGCCGGGGCCGGGGCCGGGGCCGGGCGCGGGGTCAGGGTCAGGGTCAGGGTCAGGGTCTGGGTCTGTTTGCCCGCCGGCGCCGTCCGCACCGAGGGCCCCGCAACGGCCTCCCCGGCGGGGCCGGGCCGGGCCGGGCCGGGCCGCAGCAGCGGAGCCCCCGCCCGCCGCAGGAGCTGCGCCTGCCCCGAGCACCGCGGGTGAAGCAGGCCTGGCGGCAGCGGCGGTTCTCGGGAAAACGTCTTTATTTACAGTTCCGGCGGGGTGCGGGCAGCGCGGGCAGGACGAGGAGCCGAAACCGGGGCAGCGCCCGCAGCCCCCCGTAGCTGGAGCCCCCGCGGGGAGGCAGCAGGGCTGGGTCGGCGGCTCCGTGCCCCCCCTGCTGCTCGCAGGACCGCGCCCAGGCTGGCCAGTCTGGGCCGGGCGCTCCGGCCCCCCCCCGGGGTCGCCCACGCAAGTCCCTTTTCCTTTGGTACCCGCAGGACACGGCGGGGTGAGACCCCAGAGCAGGCGGCCCCGGGGGGCTGGGGCTGCATGCCTACAGCTCATCAGCTGGGCTGTGAGTGAGCGGAGCCTCCTCCTGGACCCCGCTCTCCTCCAGGGCCTCCCCCACGGCTGGGAGGCCGGCAGCTCCCTCGCTCTCATCCTTCTGGCCCTTCTTCTTCTTCTTCCCGCTCTTTTTCTTGCTCTGCTTCTCCCCCACGCTTGCCAAGTCACCCTTCTTGCCAGTCCACTTCTCTGCCAGGCAGCCTGGGGAGGAGAGGGGCAGAGGGGGCCCTGAGGGAGAAGTGGGGCTCCCCGTGCCCTGGCGGGGCTCCCCCGCCCTCCCTAGCACGCCTGCGCTGGCCCGGGCAGCAGCCAGGACTTACTTGTGTCCTTCCCTTTTAGCACGTGGTCGGCGCAGAGGAACTGGGAGAGATCCTCCGTCTGGTGGTGCCTGTACCAGTCCTCGATCACGTCTTCGTACTCCTCCACCAGCACGTCGCACTAATGCGGAGTGGAGAGCCCAGCTCCAGCCGCACGCCACCAGGGCAGGACCAGGACCAGGACCAGGGCAGCAGGTCCTGCCGACGCCCCCGTTCCCGGCAGCGCACCCCCAGACCCTCTCTCCCCCTGCGCTCCAGCCCACAGGCGGCCACCGAGGGCCAATCCCACCGGGGCGGGTACCTGCTTTTTGAGGTCAGCCACCTCAGCGGAGGTCTCGTTCCACAGCTCGTAGGGGATGTCCATCACTACCTTGACGCCCTTGTGCACCAGGTTGTGCAGGGTCTCGAATGTCTCCGACATGCCCTGGGGGAGCAAGCACTGCCTGGTGAAGTGGTGTTCCTCCCGCTGGGCTCCTGCTCTCCCCTGCCCAGGGACGCAGCTACATGCAAGCCAGCCAAAATCAGGGTCCCCGGGGCATCAGCGTTACCAGGAGAGAGTTCAAGTGGCAGCGAGTTCCCCTCTGCAAACCCGCTCCCAAAAACAGGAAGACACGGGCCAGGCAAGACAGCCCCCGGCTCCCTCCGTGCAGGTGAGGGCCTGCCCACCCCCCCCAAGGACAGCACCCCACACCTGACTCGGGGGGCAGAGCGGCCTCGCATGCTGGGCGCTGGCAGGGGATCCAAGAGGATGGAAGAACGAACCACAGTTCGGCACCCCGGCAGTGCAGGGGTGGGCGAGGGACGCTTGGGAGCAGGGGACTGGAGGACAGCCCTCACCTTTGCGAATCTGTTACTGCCGCTCCTCTCCTTGTGCAGGTTGTAATCCAACAGCCGCTTGCAGATGTTCTCCGTCACCTCGATTAACCGGATGTCCCTGCACGGAGAGGAGGGAGGGCTCGGGCTCGGCACTGCCCCCCAAGAACAGCCAGGGCACAGGGTGAGCCTCAGCCCGGCCGGTGTGATGGGGGAGTGCTCTGCGGCTCCGAGGCTCCCCCCCAAGCAGAAGGAGCACCCCCCGGCTGCCCTGCCCTGCCCACCCCACCAGCCCTGGCACAGTTTAGTTTCTTTGGAGGAGCCGTGCGCAACGCAGCGCAGCGCAGCCTGCCCGCAGGCTCCCGAAGCCCCTGCAGACCGCAGGCAGCGACAGCGGCAGGAGACCACCCGTCCCACTCTCACTTACGACTGCGTGTACTTGACAGCAGAGCCCTTCCCATCCAGGAAGCCATACTTGGTGTCAATCACCTCCTTGGTCTTGCCGGTCTCCTCAAAAGCGGATTTCAGCTCCACCGCCACGTACTTGCACACTGCGGGAAGGAAAGCACAGGCAGGTTAGGGGGTTTCACTGCTCCGATGGGCAGCGCGACGCAGCACCTGGGGACAGGACAGCAGCAGAAACAAGCACCGGGAGTCGGGTGCACTAGAGCCGCTGTGAGCAGAAAACAGACGCCTCGGCCATTCAGAGAAATAATTGGGAACGGCTCAACTGATTCCACTGAATCCGCTTCCACTTGAAGCGGAAACACCCGAATCAATGCTTCAGTGTAAGTGCCTCCACGCAGCCAGCTGCTACGGCACAGCTGGGGAGGCGGATGGCGCCAGTTCTGCCTGCAGGTTTCCCGACAGCTCCACTTCACAGCCACCGAAGCCTCCGCGCCACAAGCCGCTCCCTTCCTCCTGGAAGAGGATGGGGTCTTTTCGCAACGCAAGCCCCAGCGTGGGTCACAGCTCCTCCGCACCACACCAGCACATCCCACCCGGATAACAGTTCCCCCAGTGCCCCGGGAACACGGGGGCTGCACTGGGGACCGAGCGGCTGGCAGGGCTCAGCGGGCCAGGTGGTGGGACAAGGTGCTGGCTACTGACTGTGTCACTGCACGAGCGGCCGTCAGCTCCAGCAGCACCACATGGGGCACTGCCTGCAGCAGAGACCACGGCACCAACAGCTTATAACACAGCACATGTTTTCTTTTATAAAACAAAAAAAAAAAAAAAGGGAAACAAAAGCTTTATTTCTTCTGTAATGAAGAGTCCAACAGAGCTATAGAAACAGAGAGCAGGAGAAGAGAAATATCTCGGGGGGTTACAAATGGAAATGTGGAGGAATGGAAGCCAGGCACAGTGTGGCCCTTCCTCCCCCAAAGCTGGGGTCCTGGGAGGCTGGAGAAGGCTTTGTCCTGTGCTGCGGACTCCTGTTTGCCGGGAGCCACCTCTTCTTCAAGTCCTGCTTTGGGAGAAGGGCCAAGCCCGAGCAGGAATGGTCTGACAGCAATGAGCCACCGCATCTTCTCCCAGGCAATGACGTGAGTGGAGAGATGTGTCGCACGCAGGGAAAGAGCGAGGTGGCTTCTCCAGGGCTGCCGTGCACGTGCCGAGAAGCCCTGTGTGCACCTCCTGCACTTTCCTTTCTCTGCTGGCACCAGGGGCTGGAGGTGACCGCAGCCATTTCTCAGGTGGGACGAGTGATCTTTCCTGCAGCCCCCCTGGACTTGGGCCTCGAGGACGTCCCTCTCCACACCACACCTGCTGCAGCGTCCCCACGCATGCCAGGAGCGCTCACTGCTGGGTCCAGTTATCCAGATGCTGCTCACGGCTATTGCTGCGCGCTGACACAGGTTCCAAGCCTGGGCAGGAAGAGGAGCAGCGCGTGGTCAGTGCTCGCTGTGATGCTTCCCTGAGGTTATGCAGGTGCCACAGCACAGCTCGGACATCAGTGTCTCCAGAGCTGCTTCCCCGGCAGGGAAAGCTTTGCAAAGAGCTCCGGAGTTTCATTTCTTCCTTTTCTCTTTGCTGTCACGCTCCAAGTGTCCCTGCACAGCAAAGACAGAGGAAACCACGGCAAACAGCAAAGGTCCGTCGTGACCTGCCCTGGATTGCCTGTGAAGCCTTTGGCTGCTTGCGAATCAAGGGGCTGCTCAGGGAGGAAGCGTCACTGAGGCCGAACTGTGAGCAGCAGAGGCGACCAGCCCCAGCTACGAACCGCCAGGCGATTAGTGCCTACTGGAAACAGCAGTGACTGCCAGGGCGCCCCTAAACCTCTCACCTAGGACAGGACGGAAGACAGCCGCCAGCAGGGGCAGGCCGCGGGAGGCTCCGCTCCGCTGCAGGGGCACTGCTGGAGACTTGCTCCCGCCCAAGCGCACAGCAGCAGCGGCCACTGCGAAGCGCCCCTGCGCTCGCCCCTCTCCTCCGCCGGCGGAGGCAGGCAGGAGACGGACGGAGGCGCAGCCCGCAGGGGCGCAGTCGGGCCTCGGGGCTGCGGCCGCAGCCTCCGCATCGGTAACCCCCCGCCCGAGGCCGATCGCGGCGGCGAGCCGGGCCCAAGAGCTCCGGCGGGGCCCCTCCGACCCACCCCCGGCCCCGCTTACCCTCGCACTTGCTGGGCAGCCGCACCCAGTCCGAGTCGTCGCCTCCCGCCAGCGCCGCCGCCGCCAGCAGCAGCAGCAGCGCCGCCGCCGCCATGGCTCCGCTTCCGGGGCCGCGCTTCCGGGAGCGCCCCGCCCGCCCCGCCGGGTAACCATAGCAACCGCGCGGCGCGGGCCAATCCCAGCGGCGCGCGTGGCCCGCCCGGCCAATCCCCGCCCGCCCGCCGCCAGCCGATGCGAGCGATCCGAGGGCCAGCTCGGCCGCCGTAGAATCGCCTCCGGGTCGTCCCGCTGAGCGCCCACGTGGGTGGCGGCGGGCACGCACGTGGCCCCGGTCCGGAGGCGTGTGTGCCCCCCCCCCCGCCCCCCCCGCCCCGGGCCCCCTCCCCTCCCTCGCAGCCTTCCGGGGCCCCTCCCTGCCTCTGGAAACCTGGAGCCCTGCCCTTACCCCCCAGGTAATTCGGGGCCCCCTCCCTACTCCCAGGTAATTTGGGGCCCTTTCCTACCCCCCGGGTAATTCCGGGTCCCTGCCACCCACAAAAACATGGCAGCTGCTCTCTCTTCCCCACCCGCACGGGGCTCTCCCCCTGCTCCCCCCCCAACCAACACTGGGTCTCTCCCTCCAGCATTTGGGGGTCTCCTCTCCACCCTCCAGAATATTTCAGGAGCCTTCCACGCCCCCAGGCCAAACCAGGGGGACCTACCCCTCAGGGGTGGGGCTCTGCCTGGGCCCTCAGCTCTGGGCGAGGAGGATGGAGGTGAGGAGGGCATCGGAGAGCGCGACCTTCAGCAGCACCACCCGGACGGCCATGAGCAGGGCTGCCGAGGCACGGGCCGGAGGCACTGCAACAGAGGGGACGGGGTGACACCTGCCACAGGCACCCCGCTGCCCCCACGTCCCTTCCAGGGCCGCGGTGGGGCCAGGTCGGGGGGTGTTCCCAAGACTTCAGGTCCAACAGGCTCCCCGCCAGGGCCCCCTGTGGGCTTTTGTCAGCCTCACGTGTCCCCGAGACACCTCATGTCACCCTCGCACTGTCCCCGAGAGCAGGCTGGCTCTGACCCACCTTCCCCATCCTCCCCACAGAGATGGAGCTTCATCCCCTCTTCCCCGGCCCCACGACACTGTGGGGACCCACCCCGACCACCACACGGCCCCAGCCAGGAGCCCCGCAGGGTTTCCTCCCCAGCAACCGGCGTTCCCGCCACGGCAGGGCCCGGAGACTCACCGGCCGTGCTGCCGGGACACGGCTCTGCTGCCCCCTCATTGCCTGTGGGATGAGAGAGCGGCTGAGGAGGTGGCAGCAGCCCAGCACCAGGTGTGTGGCGGGGCTGGCCGCAAACCCCTTCCTGCGCCCGCCAGTTGGGGCAGCAACGTTGGCCCGCGGGGCCTCGCACCTGCTCCCCACCAGCCCCCATCCTCGGGAGCCACTGGGGCACCGGGCTGGGCTGCAGCGGGCAAGACGGGTGGCAGCGGAGCCATACCCGTGATGTGGATGGGGCTGGAGCTGTGGGCCGGGGAGGTCCTGTCGGGCCCCACGTGGCAGGCGAGATCCCCCTCGGCCGGGGGGTCATCAGGGAGGAGGGAGACGGTGCAGACGGTGCCGCCATCCTCCCGGGAGGTCCCGTAGGCAAAGGACTGCAGGGCGCTGCCGTTCCTGCTGGAGATCCAGACGGCGTGGCCAGAGCCGGGGGCCAGGTCACTCACCACACAGACCACCAGCCGCCGGCGCTGCCCGGCCACCACCATGCTCAGTGGTGGGGCCAGGGTGGGCAGCGGCCCGGCGGCCCTGCCAGCTGGGGAGGGACAGGGGTTAGGGGCACCGCGTCCCCCACGCGTCCCACCCACCGCGGCTGCCAGCTCGGCGACGCTTGGCCTTCGCGCCTGGGCTGGATGGCACCCGGCCCTCCCGCCGCCCGGGGCCGTCCCCGGCCTCGTTCCCCCCGGGGGTACTCACGGGGCAGGAGCGGGAGCAGAGCGGCAGCCAGCAGCACCCAGGGCACCTCCATGGCAGCCGCAGAGCGTGCGGCTGCCGAGGGCTCAGCCCCCAACTGTCGCCACCAGCTGCGTCGCCCATCACCTGGCATCGCGGTGGGGCGGCCCCGGGGACGGGCCTGCCACCAGCGCGGTGGCGGCTCCCGCTTCCCCCCGGCGGTGACACCGCCGTCCCCCGGCTCACCTGCAACGGCACTGACGGCCTCCCCCTCCAGCAGCAGTGGTACCGCCCACCGCCACCCCCACCCCCTCCCGCACCGGTGGTACGGGCCATCCCACTCCGCCCTCCCGCGGCCGCGCCATGGAGCGGGCCCCGGCCCCGGCCCCGGCCCCGGCCGCGCCGCCGCCGCCCGCCCCCTCCTTCGCCGAGGTGCTGCGGCTGGTGCGGAGCGGGCGGGAACCGCCGGGCGTGCGGCGACCCCGCGCCTCGCCCACGGGGGACAGCCCCACGGCCTCCCGCCTGCCGCCGCCCACCAAGCCGTGGGAGAGCCGCCCCGGCCCCGCCGGGCACTAAGCCCCGGCCTGCCCTACCCCGGGGAGCCCAAGCCCGTGCGAGAGCCCCCCCGCCCCAGTCGGCCCCCAGCACGGCTCTGAAGACAGGTGATGTAGAAACGTACAAAAGAACTCTTAACAAGAAGCATAAGGCGGCCGCCTGGGGCACACGCTCGGCCCCAACCGGGCACCCGCCCGGCTTCGCCCGCGGCGGCCGGGAGGGCAGAGGGGGACAGAGGAGGCGGGCGCAGGTGGGAGCGCTGCCGGCGCCACGGGAGAGCGCGGGGACGGGGCCCGGCCTCCACCGGGGCAGCTGCTGCTGCAGGGGACTGGGCTTGTGCGCGTTGACAGGGACACAGCGAGATCCCGTCCCACGGCGTCCACACTTTGCAGCGCTGCACGAGGTCTGAGACCCAGGGTCGGAGCCAGGCGGGAAAGCCCTCTGCTTTCTTTTTCTTCAGCCAGAGACAAACACACCAAAAAAAAAAAACAAAACAAAAAACCACCACCCTGGTACAGTGCCACACCAAGACTGCGGGTGCGGGGCTCAGCGACACGAAACACTCCCAGGACAGGCCTGGCTCGGCCACCTTGGTCTCCTGCGGTCAAGGCTGCCGCTTCGTGCAGTAGAACTTGTGCCTTCTTCACAAGTTTCAAGGCGTATGTATTGAAATAAAACAAAACAAAACATGTCCAATCACTTTAACACGTACCCATCATTAAGGCATATGTTTTGCAAGGATTTTTCTTCAAAAAACAAAATATATCTCTTTTTCATCATTTCCAGCATTCACTTCATGCTGTTTTATGACCTCTTCATCTTTGCAGCTGCAGCCAGCGCTCGGAGAACAAAGAACCCCCACCGCTCTCAACCCAGCAGCCTGGTGGGAGCAGCGATACTGCTTGATTTCCATACGCCACATCTTGATAGCTAGTGATCCTTTAGGAAGTGCAAACGAACTTCAAGAGAGCCGCGTTTCCTTGCCATACAGCTTGGCGACTGCCCCGTCTCAATACAAACATCAAATTAATCTTGCAAACGTTTGAAGAACCCGAGAACTGACTTAACACTTGAAACCCGCAGGGGGCAAAGGCAGGACTGACACGTGCTTCTTCCCTCCCAGCAGCAGCATCACCGTGCCCGAGGACAGAGCTACTCCACGTTGAGCTTTGTTTTTATGTTCATGGCTGCCAGCTCCGCCACAAAATAACGGAAGACATGGGGCACAGGGACAACCTCGATCGTGTCCACCTCGCTGCAGACAGAGCAGGAGTACCTCCTGTTGCTTGTCACAGAGGAGGAGTGTGGCGGTTTCTCCAGCACAGGAGACGTCATGCTGCCGCAGCTCATGCAGACATAGGCTATGGAGCCATCGGAGCAGTTGAACAGGCGGTCTTGCAGCAAGAAAGACGTGCCGTGAGCCAGCAAAGCGTCACGCTCCATCTCGCCGAAGCGAATCCCACCTTCCACGTTCCTCCCCTTGACGGGCTGGTTGGTGACAGCGTCTCGGGGCCCCGTTGTCCTCACCTGGAACTTGTCCGAGACCATGTGGCGCAGGCGCTGATAGTACACCACTCCCACAAAGATCTCCGCCTCCAGCTCCAGGCCGCTGATGCCACTGTACATCTTTTCTGTCCCAAAGAAGTTATAACCTGCGCTCACTAAAGTCTCACCGAAGTATTTCAAAGCAGAGTTCTTCTCCGTGAAGGTGAAGGGAGTGGCGTCGTAGGAGACGCCGTGCAGCGCTGCCGACTTCCCCGCCATGGTCTCGATTAACATCCCAATGGTCATACGGGAGGGAAAGCCGTGAGGGTTGAAGAGGATGTCTGGAACCATCCCGTTCTCTGTGAACGGCATATCCTCAACTGGCCAGAGCTGGCTCAGGATACCTTTCTGTCCGTGACGGCTGGCAAATTTGTCTCCGACAGTTGGATTTCGGGGAACCCTCACAGTGATGCAAGCCTTCTTGAATTTCCCAGTGCCACGGTCATTACTGCATAACCTGACGTTGTCTACAATGCCGACTTCCTTATTCCTGTGTAGGTGGAAAAACAATCACAGCAAAGGTGTCAGGTGTGCTAATGATTTTTAGCTAGGAAAGGGAAACAAAGGGAAAAAACCAAACCACTTAATAAGTCTCATAAAATGCCTTGCGACAGCTGGGGAACAACACCGTTCTTGAAAAGTACTATTCAGTAGCAAGGGAAATCAGTCTGCGTAAGAATTAGGGCAAGGAAGCAATACAATGGCATCACACAAGTGCCATTCATTTGCTTTTTCTAATACTGGAAGCACAGCCACAACTTTCAGGTGATCAGGTAATGTGCCGCCCCTGATTTAAAATAAAGATCATTTAAACCTAGTTTGTCTGTATCGCGCTTTATCTGACAAACTGCATCCCAGTGCCATTTGTTTTGTGTTAAGGCAGCAGCCCCTCTCCCTACCCCCAACAAATTCACACCATCTTGGTGGGATACCACAATAAAGAACCGGGTTCAGTGCAAAGCAGAGAGGAAAGTTCAGAGCAGAAAGGGAAGGCACCGTGTGAGCTGAGAGGGCTTTGCCAACAAGCGCCTTGTTCAGGTCTCCAGATGAACCCTCAGCCTGACGTTCCGCGTGCTAGGTGTCTGCTGCAGGCTTAACTTGTTATAGAGCTTTCAGCCCAAACTCTCCACTTGTTTTGGAGACAACAGCTAAGGAATAAATACATTTTGTCCCATATTAAGACAAGGTTACTTTTCTTCTTCTCCTTTGAAGTCCTAAAGAACACAGTGTTTGCGGAGTACCTAAGTTTAGCTTCTGTTTCAAAGTTATTATTTTGCAGTGTCCAATGCAACCAGGATACAGGCCATCACAAAAAAAAAAAAAAAAAAAAAAAGGAAAACCGTGCTTCATAAGCCTCTTCCAAGCTTGTTCAAACTTTTGAAGTCAAAGCCTCTGTCCTCCCTCTCTTCCAAGCCATGCATAAGATCTAGCAGCATATGCAGCGCTTAA
This sequence comes from Aptenodytes patagonicus, assembly GCF_965638725.1. Classification (NCBI taxonomy): domain Eukaryota; kingdom Metazoa; phylum Chordata; class Aves; order Sphenisciformes; family Spheniscidae; genus Aptenodytes; species Aptenodytes patagonicus. Next base: position 117,491,357 of record NC_134951.1, on the reverse strand, counting down.
GACAACAGGGAGAACTCCCCCTTAAGGGCCCCAGGACTCTGGGGCAAATTGCGGGCAGGAGTCAACACTGAGAGCTGGGAACCTCATCTCTCTATAGGAACCTAAATAATTACCTGATTTGGACCAAGAATGAACAAAAGCTGAATGGTACAGAGGTAAAACGGCTCTCTGGATAAGGAACCTGAACTAAGGCCAGGCTGGCATGAGAGAGCTGGGGAGCAGGAGCGCGGGGTGGGACAGCCAGAGAGGGCTCCACAAGTGCAAGGACGAGGCTGAGCTTACAGATGCCCACTACCACGCGCCAAATCTCTTAGCCCTGCTCTACGACCAGGATGACTAATTCTACAAGTCCACAGCAGTCTCCCCAGTGCAACTAAGGCACCATCTGTTACAGACTAATAAACAATAGCTTCCCCAGTAATGCCAGCTACCGTGTTACCCAAGTGCTTCTCAAACTAATTCGCCTTCACAATGTGAATAACTACACAGCATTATCCGCACTCTATCAATGCTGTAGAGAGACACAGGTAAGGCCTGAAGTTGTACGGACAACTGGGAGTGCAGGACGCATTTAAATATATCAGTTTTTGTCGATGTTTTTGCTTCCCTCTCCTGAAAGAATTAAGAGGATTTTAATGAAATCCTCAGCAGCCTTCTCTCTTTCAACTGAAGTTCAAAAATCTTACAAAACTTATCCCCGAAATATTCCAGGGGGAGGGAGGGGTGTAGTTGACGCATTTTAATATTCTAGCAGTTTGGAAGCTGCATTGTTAATAAAAATGCTCTTTGAACCCCTAATCCTGTAACAACTTTGCTTACAAGGTTTTCTGGCAAGTCTCTGGGACCAGGCACTTTGTCTTGGTTTTCTGTTTGGTGTTCCTTTGGGTTTTTTTAGACAGAACGCCTTGCGAGTGTTAATTGCAAGTCAATTAACAAAAAGCTACAGAAAACTACTGTGGGAATGGGCAGAGGAACAGTCCTTGGGAGAGAACAAAACATTTCTGCAAGCTCGCTCTTTTTACCGGCCTCAGATTCTCCTCCTGGGATAAGTCAGGCTCTGCAGCATACACTGGCTTAGAGAAAAGCCATGATACACACATGGGAGCCACCTACAACATGAGCTTCATGCTCTCTCTGTCAAGACACGGACACTATCACATGAGGAGAAAAGGAAACACCTGGAGGAAAAGATACTGCAACTCATCAGGGCCAACCGCTCTCAGACTGCTCACCACCAGGTGTGGAGGAGCCAGGAGGGACAAGCTGTACTTACGGATAGTACACAGTGAAGGTCTCCCCTGTGTTGAGGTTCATGAAGCTGTAGAAGGGGTCCCCAGGCTGTAGGATAGAGCCAACAAAAGGCAGTCCGTCGGCATCCAACTTCTCTGTAACATTTGGATCACCAGGCCTGATGCCAAATACTAAATTATCGCCTGCCCTGCTGGCTTTAAGGGAAAGGTCAATGCTCTCCATCTTGATAACGCTTCCATAGGCAAACCCTCTCTGCCAGGAAGATTTGTTGACAATCTGAAAAGAAGAAACAAAGGCCTGTTAAAGACTTGCTAATAACTTCAACAAAGAAAACATTTCCATTCCGATCTGATGCTTACCTTTTTAATGTTGCCTTCCTAAGCAAAGCCTGCCAGCAAGTCACCATTCCAAAAGGCCCAAACCTCCTGTAACCCCAGTATTTTTCAATGCTGGAAGCCCACTGCCTTGCACAAGGGAGCTCCGCTCCACACTCAGTACCTCCAGCATTACCTGCGGTAACAACACTTAATCGCTGTGCTCCTATATCTGCCCTAACAGAGTCTGTGGACTAGCAGAAGCAGAAAACAGGCTCTTCTCAGCCCTTCTTCCCAGTCCCCCACATCAAATTCCTTTACAGGAACAGCAGGATTTCTCCTTTTGGTGGCTTACCATTGCATCTTCCATGTCATAGCCGCTGTAGGAGATGACAGCCACAATTGAATTGGTGCCGATCGGATAGCTGTCCATACCGTAATAGTCGTACATGCTGGGCCGCACCAGAGGGCTCTGGGGAGTGTGAAGGTGGTACAGCTTGTTATCTGAGCGGTCCTTGTAGTTATAAACTGGAAACCCCATGGTTTGCTTTCCTATAAAGAAACAAAGTTGGATTTATTCAGAATCAATTCAAAGTTAATCTGTTTCATCCTCCATGTATCTTGTTAAGAAGAAAGCTAGAAATACTTACAATTTACAGGGATTATCAATCTTAAAACCCTTGGAATGTAATAATTGCCCTAAGTCCAGCTATAAAAGTTTCTATGAACGACAACACTCAATTCTTTTCATAGCATTTCATAAGGACTATTTGTAATTTTGTGTCTTTTCTGCAATTTCAAAATCTCCAATAATGCTGGTGTGGTGTTTTTTGGTTTTGTTTGGTTTGTTTTGGGTTTTTTTTTTCCGCTCCCCAGAGTTTCCCATAGTGAGGCACATCTTACTTATTTCCAGGCCAAAACCCATTTGCTTCTGCAGTATAAATATATTGGCAAGGAAAACAAGTTTTGAACACAGTCACATTGGTACTTTCAGAAAAGTATGAAAACATGCTAGTGTTTTAAGGACATCTTTCTGATAATATTGTCGGAAATGTAATATGCTAGCAATGCTATCGAGGTAATGAGACCTGCTCTCTTGAAGTCCCTACCCACACACTTTCTCTTAGCCTGCCTTTTTTTTTTTCTTCTTAAATAAGCTTCTTGCACATCACTTGCACCTCAGCTGATTGAAACCCCTCTACGTACCCTATCCCAACTTCTTTTACACAACCAAATTAATCAATTTAAATCTTTGTCAAATAGTTGCCAGAAAAAAACCCACCCTGTTGCCACAGTGCTGTATTACTCTCTTGCAACAGAGGCCTAGCAAGTGTCCTCTCAACAGCTGCAGTGTCAAGACAGCAGTCGCTCACCGAAAACAGGTGGCAAGGAAACCTCACACTAACTACTGCAGAGCATCTACTGTAGCTATCAGTCAGAAGTAGGTTAACCTCTGTCAGTTGCGGGGACGAGAGGACTGTTGGCAGCACAGTTGTCAGACATTAACACCACCAAACAGCTGGTGCAGCGCCCTTCACTTGTCTATATGATCAACAACATTAAATTAAGAAAAAAACCAGCCAAAACTTACTAAAGGCTTAAGGAAGGCAACATGAGTGCAACAACCTAAAACTGCCCGCTGCAAGGCAGCCAGGATGATAAATTTCACTTCATTTACTTTGCCATGAAAAAAATGGCTGCTAATCAACCTCAATGTTGAAACAGCTGGGAAGAGCTGTTATTTGGGAATGCGGGAAGACACTGGAATAGACACGTGAGAGATTTTTTTTTTTTCCCCGTCTCCCTTGCCCAGGGACTTGCAGCATTACGTACTACAGCACTCACCCATCTGGCACTGGTACATGTTTCGTGGACTTTGGTTGTGGTCGGAAAAGGGGATGAGGTTGGCCACCACGCTCAGGATGCTGTGAGGGAAGAGCTCCTGGTGAGTGGTCATTCCGGGCACCACCTCTGACTCCAGCGAGGCCACATTCATGAAGATCTGCAAGCGTCAAATTGGGCAACGCTCATTCACTTCCTTCTTTTGTAGGGAAGGAAGCAAAACAAAGCTGCCTCCGATGTCTTTTTATCCATTTCAGTTTTAGCTGCATTTGTTGTCTGCACCTTAGTATATTAGCAGGCAAGAAAAACATCAGACAGCTGTTAAACTACCTATCACAATCACAGACCAACTGCAAGGAAAGCAAGCCTGGAATTACAAAACTGCAGTAACATGTCCTCCTTCCTGTCTCCCATTTTAATTGTTCCAAATGGGCAAGTTCCCCGGCAATCCGCTGCTTGGCTGCCCATGGGCAATTTGGAGAACACGATGTAACACAAGATGAGACAGTGCACACAAGACAGCAATCCTTTGCCTCAAAAGCTTCACTGAGTTAATACTGGGAGCAGATTTCAGTATCTCGAAAAGATCCCTACAGTCCATCTAAGACATTTATCGGAAACCAATTAGCTTAGCAGGAGGTCAGAAAACCGTTTTGCCACCTATTTTAGCTCTTCAACACAAGCTCCCTATGTCCCATCCTCAGCTCCTTTCACAAATGTTTTCCAAAACATTGTTTTTGATGCCGGGTACCTCTGTAACAGTCAGGGCTTTATAAAGGAAATATGCAAACCCCACCTGTTCCAGAGTACCAATCCATTCATTCCTTCCATAGAACAGGTTTCTGACAGGCCGCACCATCCGGCAAGGGGTAGTAAAAATGAACAACCCAGGATACAGACTGGGTTTTCCTGTCATTGGGATAAGGACCACTTCTGCCCGTGCGGGAAATCTCTTCTCTTGTGTTATCTGTTTGTGCAAAGAAATACAGATTTAGAAACACAAACCAACACTGGTGTAGTTAAGCTGCATCCAATAGGCTACGCAATGAAAATGCCAACCACAGGTGTAGCTACTAATATAAAATGGTGGATAAAAGATTTTAAAAATACTTCTAGAAAAAGGTCCACCGAGGACAGAATATATCTATCTTACCTTTTCAAGAAAAAAAGTTCTTTTAATAATGACGACTTCATAAACCAGACCAAACATATGGATATAAACAAGAAAAACAGAAAAGCCCACTCCAATACTAACATACAGCCAAAGATAACTTATTGGGACAGATTAAAAAAAAAAATAGAACGGAAGTTTAAAAAAAAGTTCCAAACATGCCTATTTTTGACCACTGCATATTAAGGATGTTTAGCTAAGAAACATTTTCATTTTAAACAAGACAACCTTGAAACGGCGGAGGGTTTGTGCAATCTCAGGAGCCAGCTCCCACTCTACCCAGCCCACCACAGAGCCGTCCAACACAACCCTGTAACACTCCGCGTAAGGCTTGCTTGGAGTCGCATCAATGGGGGTGACACCTGTGAGAAGAGGGGATTGGTAGAAGGAACAGCCAAAAAAGCAAACAAACCACAGAAGTTATTTCTGCAGGAAGCCTCAATCCACATCAAAAAGCTTTCTGAGACATCAAAAAATTCAGACCTACAGGGCAAAGCTGTAGATTACTTCATGGAAAATATAAAACATGCACAACTAAGAATGCCATTCCCCTCCCCAATTTTTCTGACTGAAATAAGGATTCCCATTACTGTGGTAATCACAAGTGAGCTGCAGTTGAATTCAAGTCACCAGCAACATTAGAAAGTCACTACTTGGACTGATTTCTTAGAGCTTGTACTGTGCAATTCCTTGTGCTTAAGTGAACATCTTCACTGTACAGCACACAGCTAAGAGACGTTTACATTGAACTTTACACTCTCCAAAGGGTTGACACGCCTGTATAAGCAGCGTGCTATTTACCACTAAGCAGAAGCACAGTAAGTACAGGTTTAACTCGATTTCACCTTCTCAAGTTAACAGTGTACAGTGATGGTATCTGGAGAACCTTTCCCAGATAGTGGTTTGCAGGGCAGAAAGGTAAAAAAAGAAGACTGCTTCATTAAATGATCAAGCCAGTAAAACATACCTAGGGAACATAACAAAGGTGGAATGTCTGTCACGGGCACCATCTCTGTCACTATTTCACACACAGCTGTCATGTGGTTCATCAGACCGCAGGGTTCTCCATCTGGGGTGTCCACAGGGCACAGGAAGCCCCAGGATTCAGGCAGCAGCTTGCGGACAGTTGTAGTTCTCATCTGGGAAAATGCTGCCCCTCTGTGTATGCAGCGGAAGTGGGAAAGGTAGCGAATGAAATTCAGCTTGTCTCCCACCACACACAGACCGCTGTCCTGTAACATGCCCAGGCCTTGGGAACAAAATTGAGATTTATGTCAGGACGTCATCCAGCTTTAACAAACGAAGTATGATGTTATAAGGCAGTTTCTTATTTTTCACTGACAAGCCCTAAAGATGCTCACACAGGATCTCAACAACAGAAGGCACGTGCTGTTGCCTGTGCACAGGCAACTCGGTGACCTGTCAGAGGCCTAGAGACTTTAAATTCCAAGCTATTGCTTAAAATCCAACTCCTTTTAGAAACACATGAAAGTCAATCCCAGTGAAGCGACTTGGGGATTTGCAGCTGGTACTTTTTACTGAAATTCTGTGGCCTTCTAATCTCATTTCATTTTCTAGTGGGCATTCCATTACAACATCATCACACTAGACACTTCAGGGAAGCACCAGGTAAATTTGAAATATACATTAGCAAAGCAGTTTCTCTCCATTTAAGCTCACATGACCAATGGGGCAGTCCTGATAAACAAATGCGCCTCCTCTGTCTTACATTGCCCCTTCTAAGAAGAAACAATCTTTGGGAAAACAAATCAAAATATGGTTGCTGTCTTGGACAATGCTAAAATTTAGTTTCAACTATTTATCTGGGTAGAGACTTTGCTTTAATAACTAACCTGTTTTATACCATGCATAAAGTCTATGCTTGAGGAGAAATCTTGCCTTTTTCCTCAACTATCCCTTTCCTCAAGCCACTTTCATTAATTCAGTTACATTGTACAACGTCTGCATACAAGCAGTTGTTTTCAGTTAAGAGCTCAGTTTTATGTTCTTTCTCATTCTGTTTAGCAGGAAAAAAAGGCTTCTTAAGCCTGAAGATTTACCGGTTTTAGATCGCAGGTTACCAGTTGCAAGAAGATACTCAAATGGCTTGGTAAAGTCTGTTGCCAGGCTGAATGCCTTCACCAAGCTGTCTGCATTTATGGTGGTATCTGCCTTTTCTGTTCTTTTCTCCAAAACGAACTTAACAGACTGCAACCAGCTTTCAAGCCTCTCCTACGGTTTAAAAGTGAGAGATTTAAATTTAAGAGAGGAAAATGAAGGCTCAAATTAGAACTTCACATCAGTTGCATGTGCTACAGAAATCCTCTGAAATCAGCAGGATGGACAACTTCTAGTGAACTGACAGTTTTCCAGCCATATTTCCCACACTAACTTCATTTTATCAAAACGCTGATGGTGTCACGCCAACACAGATCTGCAAGGAAAATACCCATCCAACAGCTTAGTAATCACTTCCATCTAGACAGGTGACGAGTCTGGCAAAAGAAGTACAATAATGGAATTTCATAAAGAACAAACAAAACCCGAAGCAGAAATTGTACCTATAATCTGAGCACAAGAATAAATCCACTGATTAGCCTGCTAAATACAGTGACGAAGTAAAACCACATTACGAAGCAAGTTTAGATACCAAAACTTGAAGGCCATGGACACGCAGCATTTAAATGCTGCTGAGACAATCTGAGATAACGGACTGGATTTTCATTTTAACTGTAATTTTATCACTGCTGTGGTCTTAGATACTATATAAAAACAGGGGAAAGGACGTAAGATACCCAACAACATTTTGAATTCTTAGTAAAAATTCACTGTATACAGCCACACTGTGTCTACTGTATGCTCTAGTCTATTTAGGATCTTTGCATTCAAAAAAAGGGGCTGTTAACTCGCTCCCCTGCTGATCTGACAGGGCCAGGCAGGAAAGCAACCTTTTCTGGTTCCTGGTAGCAGTTCCATATAGCACTAAAATGCTTCATAGAACTCACTTTTTATTTTATTTCTAAACTCACTGAAACCACTCAAGTAGTAGAGAGGTTTTAGCAGTCTTTCAACAAAACAATGCTAAAGAAAATTTTGGCTAAAATGGAAAAGAAAGGTTAAAAAAAGAGTTATCTAATAACTCAGGGAAGTATCTTTACTTGGGGATGGGAACTACTATTCCACAATGATTTTCATGGGATAGTCAAGCTTCTGAACAGGAATACTTTCCTCCCGGCATCCTAAAATGAGGAATCCCTAGAAATAAACTGAATTCATACTGAATTGGAATAGATTAGGAAACTGCATTTTACATCACCAGTAATAAATTAACTGTGTAAGTCAGAAGCATGCTATCAACTTCCTGATCTGCAAAGGAATTTAACGATGGGAGAGCGATGACAACATCACAAATCATGACTTTCGGAAGATGGGGGAGGCAGTTATTTTCTTGCACATTTGCCATGTGAAACAGCAGCAACACCACAAGGCAGATCTTTACCACTCCCATATCAACTGATACAACAGAAGTACGCTGTTTCCAAACCCTCTTCAAACACCAGAAGGATTGGTATTCCTCCTTCCTCAGACTCCCACCGTGAATAGGGCACTTTTGTTTGCTCTGGAAGGCTACAACGCTCTTTATTCCAGGTTTTGTACAGGCTTTTCTTCAGCATATTTAGTACCCTGTACTGAGACAGCCAAGCCTTCCTCAACTACAGTGCCTGGTTACGCTACATCCAGCACTCTCTCAGCCCTCATAGCATATCCAGGCTCCCCGCTCTTCAGTCTGGCTCCTGCACTTCTCCCGTCCCCATGGTCACTGTGGGGTCTGGACTGGATGACCATTACATTCACAGGCTTAAACCCCTTAAGACCTTACCTTTAAGAACATAAGGAAAAGCTGTCCTGGGGTAAGCACTTCTTGATTCATCAGACTGTCTGGATTATCCTCCATGCACTCCCCTTTGGCAAAAGCATACAGCTTCCGGGTCATCATACAGAGCAGGTAGAACTTTTCAGTTCTGTTTGTCAGGTGTATGCAGATACAATTGCTGGAGGAAGAGAAAGAAGGAGGACAACTAACACCATCTCTTCATGCTAACTGTTCTTCAAGTTTCTCCTAAATAACGGCAAACCACATTTTTTGGCTAGAATGCCTAACAAGGCACAAGCTTTTCCAGTATTTAGTCCACTAGTATTTAGTGTTTATTCTAGTATTCCAGCCCTTAGTATTACATGAAAATTCCAAGAAACAATAATTAAAAAAACCCGGAGACTAAGCTGAAAAACTATCAACTTGTCTTTTTAAGGGGCTAGTTTTGTTAAGGATATACCTGGTTGATTAGATGGAGGTGAACCTTGCGAAAGATTGATTTTACACACTCCCATGTTAGATGTCCTTATAAGTATACAGTTTATGTAAACAGATAATTGAGTCAGGACCAGTCAACAGATGAGGTCTGCATGTTATTTTACAGTAGCTATGACAGCAATCATATACACGCACATATCCACATACATGTGCCCCATCCCAAATCTGAGCTGGAAACTAGTAGCAAACCACGAAACATTTCTGTTAACACAGAAAGTCCAGTTCTCCACTGCTATCAACCCACGTGTGGAAAATTGTGGGCTGAACAACACTCTAGCACAAGCAAAAAGGAACGCCACAACCAATTCCCATTAAAGCTGATCGACTGCTTTCCAAGACACTTGAGATCACTTGCCCTCCAAGACACAAGTGCAATAGTCTTCCATCAGCACTCGAGGATTTTTTTCAGCTTTTCACTTCTGCTCTACATTGCCCTCTACTGAAGCCTTCACAACTTCGCTGCAAAGCAAGACAAAACTCCAAAGGCAGGTTCTGTCCAGATAAGTTACAGTACCAGCACTCTTACATGCAGGGTACATCCCAATTAATGTTTTCACTATTCCTCCTCTTCTATCTCCTCAGCTGAGGCACATAAGGTGTACAGAACATATCAGAGGAAAAAAAAAAACCCCAAACCCAAACAAACCACCCACCAGAGTATTTAGAAATAAGAAAATCAGAGTAATTCCAACTTTCTTGAAATTATCCACTCACATTTCTTAGTACAAAGTTCTGTGCTTCCAGCCGGCCTATGGACTTTTAAGTGCCCCTCTGAGGCACCTGCAGGCTGACTTTGTATTTCCAGCCACCTGACCACCCCCTATTTACAAGTACTCAAGGACTTGGGCATCCCAAATGATCCCTTTCATGGGCTATAAAAACCTCTCAAAGAGCAAACACCTACTGTACCAGAAAAAGAAATTATTTAGTTGAATGCCTGTCACACTGACAGCCTCTAAGCCAGCTCTTCCGTTCCCTTCTAACTTACTCCACGGAAGAAGCAAGATTTTAAAGCATCTAATTTCTACCATTTTTAAAAGATAAATGTAATTCTCATCATAGTTGCCAATGACTCTGTGAAACTGATAAAGTGCCACAAATTGCAGTACTTCTGTTCAACAAATAGAGCCTTGAGCAGTCACAGACCCACCTTCTCTTCCTTAATCTTTACGTTTTTCATCAAATACGTCAGAAAATCACATCTAAATAACAACTGATACCCTCTCCTGAAACCATTTTTGGGGATACTTGTGTCAATCCATTAAGATACGTATTTCTGAACACCACAAATACAGATTATCATAATATCCTGGAGTCCCATCAAAAACTGGCCACTGGCTATCATTTTATAAAAGCACGTGAAAACCATAACGAAGTGTGATGTAATATGGCAGAGTACTCTTAAATCTGCCTATAATTTCAACACAATTATGCTGAATCACACACTCCTACATGCATACATACATACTTCAAAATGAAATCTGCAGCCTGTTCATTGCTGTACCACTCAGGAAGGTTAAGTTTTATTCTGAAGCTCTTTCCCAGGTATTCGAGGACGTTTTGCTGTGTAAAACAGCCTGCATCCACTACCGCTCTCATCATCTCAGTAATGCAGTTCACATAGAAGGTGTCACCTTCCTTTTCTTTGACCAACTCTTCAAAAATCTGGTAGTCTGGGAAATTAACTAATGCCTGAAAGACAGAAGTGTGTCAGAGCAGAAGAACAAAGTCATAGCAACATCTGTCCATAAAGTACAGCAAAAGAATGAGGGCACCCCACCGATTTAGATTTTCAGTCCTCTGGAAATACCCTTCTACCATGCAAACTGAAAAATACTGTGGGATTGAGGTGCTTAGAGAGTAATGCAGGGGAGAGTCATACCCTGATGATGATCACAGGTACTCCCAATCCAATGAGACCCTTGGAAAAAAACAAACTTGCACCCTCTAAATTAACAGGCTTCTCTTGTTTAGGTAAGATTTACTAATATCTTTGCAGAATGAGCTCACTTAGAAACGTGCATTTAATTCAGCATTGTCTCAAGCTGCTACTTATTCTCATGCAAACCAAAAGGCAATTTAGCCTTTTGATGAAGGCTATTAGAACAAGTTCACTTTAGTTTCAACACTTCATATACTAAAGCTCATACTTAAATCCAACGTTCTTAGCTCTTGGTGTTATAATGGTTTCCTAGTTGTTTCTTTACATCAGGGTTAAGCAAATATGTTGTCCACCAATGACTTCTGTATTTACTGACAAATGTGCCTCATCTTTAAGTAAACTATTTGTTCATCACATTTAAGTAGGCTTCAAAAAGTTCAGGAAAAATTGAAGGCTGCATGAAAAAGACACTAAGGCAGATTTCTTTATGAAAGGGGTCAATGTAAGATCAGTTCTGCTGCTTGGTAATCATGATATATACAATTTGGAAGCAGCCAGAGCACATGCTGCCTCTTGTCCAACAGAGGAGAGCACTGGGATGATTACACAGCAAGAAGAAACCAGAATTACAGCCAGTAATGCTGTAATGCATTACTGCACCAGAAGTGCAGTGGGGCTGCAGTAGCAGCAGTGGGACTTGGCTGGGCCACAGGAAACCAGTACAGAACTGAGCCTGATTGATGTAGGGGGGGATGCAAACCTGTAGAGAGTGGTTTGCATGGAAGAATTCGAACTTCAGACAACATTGGCCTGCTCATCCCGAAATCTCATGAGAAAGTCAGTACAATTCCTTTGCATATTAAAATAACAGGTATCAGCTACTTTTGGGAAGTACTTTTGCTGAAACAAAAGCTGAAGAAAAGCATTGAAGAAAAAGTGAAATGCATTGTGTAACAGTAATGTGAATACAACAGGTTGAAAGAAGGTACAAATTCAGTGAAGCTGATTTACATGATGCTTCCATCATGTAGTGCCACAGGCCTCTGATTTGCTCTAACACTTAGCTGCTGTAGGTAAAATACACTGCTGAAGTACTCTGGCTCTGCTACTAGAGAAAGCATGCTTTCAGAGGAGAATTTTAAAAGTCTTGGCTCAAGTAAAACTTTTGCCTGCTATCCAAAGAACAGAACAGTTCACGTCCATCAAATGTGCTCAAATAGATCCTTCCAGATCTTCATTGCTTCCAGTTCCAATCAGAAACAGCATTTTATTTTTCTCCTTAAAAAAAAAAAAAGCCAGTTCACTGGTTTACTTTCAGATGGGACAACCTGACTTTAATCATTAATGTTGTTCACCCACTGAACGCTCAGTTGCCATTCTGTTTTAAAAAGATTCCTGAGATCTTTCGCATTAGGTGGCAAACTCTCACACCCTCCAACAGCTATTCATCCAGAGCATTCGTTAGCAAAAAGCCATGAAACCCTTGCATAACTCTCCCCTCCTCTCTTGACCCTGTACACGCTTCCTCTGCTGCAGCCGAGTGTTACATTACAGGCATAGGCTCCGTTTGGACTATAGTTCTTCAGCCAGTACAGGAAGGATGACTGAAAATACTTAATATGGAATTAGCTTCTCATTACTTAAATAAAAATGCTTAGCAAAACTTCTGTATTTATTCAACACAGAAACCACGAGCATTAGTTGTTTACCTTCAGAGCAAATCCCAAGGGAAGGAAGAACAACTCTTTCTGAAAAATGAAATTCACCATGACACAACCATTTTCCAAGTAGTGAAGGTTCATATTTATTGCAGTGTGCTCATCCTTAACACAGTGCATCACTACTCCTGCAAAAATTAACACAAGCAAAGACCAACGTGAGCTGTACAAAACCAACTGGCTGCATTGCTGTGACGTGTCTGAGCAGGTGTGAGACAATTCATGAGAGAAACTTCGGTAATTCACGGCTGAGAACACGAGGCAGATCACTAGTTTCAGCATCAAGTCTCCCATTTCAAATAGATACACCGGCTCAATTCAGTTCTTAGTGGACAAATATCTCGGGACAGCCAGCACACTTGCTGAGAGGTTTGGAAGATGCATACAGTTTTTAAGAAAAGGAAAGTCCCAAGCCTCAACTATTCTGTCTGTAACCTTAGGTTGTAAGATACAGCAACACACAAGTACTCTTCCTAATTGCACTCTGGGTCAAGTGTTCACATCTCTGTGTTCGGGTGGTACCGCTGAAGCGGTGTTTCCTGGCCCTGTCCCATGCTATCCACTACAGGACACAGAAAAATAAAACAAATGGGACCGTTTAAACTGGCACTGCCTCAGGACTAATTAATGTGGAATTACAGTGTGTGCTCAGGCACCACGGTCCAGTCAAATCAGCAGCTGGTAACACCTGAGTTTAAAACTGTAACTTTACTGGTTTAATTAAATTTTAAACTTCTTTTACTGAGTATATGTGACAAAGGTATGGGACAGCCTAGTTAATCTAGTTAATCTGCTTCATGTAAATTAAATCTGCCACCTTGAAGTATGGATAAACAAATTCAATGAAACAAGTTCAACAGTTTACACCAAGTTCAACTGAAGTTAGGGTTTTAGTTACACCTTCCACACAACAAAAGGTTACATGTATTGCGAGGCCTGGAATACAATCTCCTCGCTCAGCATGGGCGGCTCAGACAGCTCCCACAAGGCCAGCACCTGCCTCATCCTTGTACCGTTGTGGTGGTGTTGACCCTTTACTTTTACATGTAGTAAAAAATATAAGCGTTATACAAGAGCTACACCTAAACAAACTATCAGAAGTCAGCTATAGATGGTCACTCCTGTTTGTCCCCAAGTAGTTACTAGCAGGATGCTGCAGGAATCTGTTCAGCTTACCATACTCTGTGAAACCAGGGCCTCTGTTCTTCCATTTGTGTCTTGTCATTGCAAGAGGGAAATTTCGCCTGGGCATAATCAGCATCCTAACAACTTTTTCTAAGCCATTAATTATAAAGTAGCCTCCCATTTCCTGGCAGAAGAAGAAAAATCATTTTAATGTGCTTAGAAATTCATAACCCAGCATTTTAAGTAAAAGACAAAAATGCCTGTATTATATGTTTACAAACATTTAATGTTTTAACTATGAAACACATAGCAAGACATATGTTTCAGCACTGCATTTGAAAAGGCTGCACTCCTTGCCAGTGACTATTAAGTCTAAATGTAGCATACTGCGCAAGGAAAGGGATGCGTGTTTCACAGTTTAAAGGAAGAAAGAAAAAAACCCAAAAAAACTATTATGTGGTCAACTGAATGGCTTTGAAGAGCTGACATTAACAATTTTTAAATAAATACTCTGAAGTTCTCATTCTGAGTTTATAAACCAGAGGGATCTTCAGTGCAGAAAACCTCTTTCTGGTCACATACAAGCTTAACACTGATAATTTATAGCTCCCCAAACCGTATGCCATTAGACAAAAAGTGTTTCAGCAGCAAGTAATACTATGAATGAAGGTACAAGCAGCATACTAGGGGGGCAGCAATAGTACGCCACTGTAGATTTTCTTTCATAGTTTGCTGGCTCTTTTTGTGAGCGCAAAATACGGCACAAAATAATTCTGTATTCAATTCCCCACAGCTGACATGCTACCGGGGAGACGAGGAAAAAGCTGCAGAAGGCAACTGAGAAGAAAACGTCTTTCAATGCCTGTTCTCCAAATCTTTGTCTCCGCAGAGGCCCACTGACAGCTACATAGCCTCAGTTGCCAGTTAGCAGTTGAGAAGTCGTATACTGGAACTGTAGGTATCAGCACCAAACAGATCCCTGTATTCAAAGACAGTTGTGACTGCAGATTTTTCAAGATGCTGTATGGAGCCACCATAAATAGGGTACATTCAGAGAAAATAACAAGTCAAACTTGAAATAATATTTTATTAACTATTATTATTATTTAAATTATTAATTTAATATTATTAAATGCTCAAGTTCTGTAACGAGAAGCTGGCCTGAGATACTGCTCATGTAAAATGCACATTTTCCTGACCCACAAAATCCCCGTTACCTCTTCCTCCTCATGGTGCTGTGTGAGCTCTTGTGGAGAAAGATTATAGAGGTTGCACAACTTGGACTTCACCATGATTGGAATATACCCCAGGGGCTGTTTAATAGTCCCTTGTGGCATGCCATTCACTGACCAGCTGATGTCAGCCTAAAATGACACAACACAAACAGTGAGCATTATTTAATTAATAATTAAGCATTATAAGATTAAGTTGCTCTTTTAATCTTTCCTGCTATATTAACTGTACATTTAATATAACCACAATCTGTTTAACAAAATTCTATCACTGTAAAATGGTAATAATGATAATAAAAAGCAGAACTAGTAGATACATGCATAAAGATTACTCCATGGAAAACAGTCAACATGGGTTTACAGAAGAAAATTGTACAAGCCTAGAACTAGGTCAAGAAGCTGCTAGTAAACAAAATTGATACAGTCTACTTTGCCTTTCAGGCCCTTCAACGGAGCAGCCTAAATAAAAAAGGCAGCCTCAGGATATGAAAGGAAACCTCAGAAGTTAACAAACAGTTCAAAGAAAAAGTAGAAGAAAACCAAAACTGCCCAATGAAAGGACATCCACACTACAAGCCTGCAGAGACCTTTCCTAAGACTTGTTCACTTAATCACTTCATGAGTGATCTGAAAAGCGAGAAAGAAAAGTGTGTGTGGAAGAAAATAATTTATCTACAATAACAAGATCTGGCAGTGGGTCTGCAGAAGGACCCCTTGACTGTAAGAAACAAGGCGACAGAATGCACTGCGGGAGCAAACAGTCCTAACTTTATATGCAGAACGACAGGCTTTACAAGAGCTGCTGCCACGCAGGAAAGAAACAGCACTGAAATACAAAAACATTGGTTTAACACCTGGCAACAGTTAAAAGAGTAAATCGAGTCTTAGGAATTACTAGGAAAGGGAAGGGAAACGTTACTGCGCCCCTCTAAATCCATGGTGCAGCCTTACACCGAGACCTCTACACAGTTCCGGTCTCCAGCTTAAGCGACGACGAAAGGTACAGAGCGGCTCCCGTATGAGCAGCCGCTCAGCAGGCCGGGGCTCACTTCTCACCTTGGGGAAGGGAGAACTGCAGGAAGAATCTGAGGGAGGAGTATGCAGTTAAAGGCAGCACGGTGGAAACAGAACAATTAAGCGCTGCTTCCTGCTGTGCAAGGGCAGGGAGTGGGAGAGACCACCCAACCCGCCCAAGCACAAGGCAATACCTTCTCATACAAGACACACCAAAATGTTTTGTTCCAACTGTTCCAAACATTTACAGGCGTTCAAAAAATAATTAAACCACCAAACGCTGGAAAAAAGGTGGGAAATAATTCAGGTATGAAAAATAAAAGCACCTCTCGCTCAGGAAAATCTAAGAGCCACTGTGAACAATCTGCGACTGCCCCACTTTCACGTCCAGATAAGATACTGCACTTACAGTCGCTTTTATCAGTGTTAGTTGCAATGCTTCGGACAAACTAAAAAAAAAAAAAAAGCTGAAATCGCAAGCAAGCATTCCCTTGCACCGGGTGCCTCATGCAAACGCACAGCTCAGACACAATTACACAATTTTAATAGGAAACAGCAATGGCTGTGCAATCCTTTCACAGTGCAAGGGAAAATATTTGCTGAGGATGCTGCTTCTTCTCTAGGCAAATTTCAGAGCAATTCAGAAAAACGATGAACATAAATCCCTCTTGTTCACATCATATAACTCTGGACCTCTATACGGGAGCCACACTGCTTTTGAAACCTGGATTCCTGCAGAAACAAGATTTGGGTTGTCACGCTCTCTGGGATGACACAGGTCTCCTTCCGAGGCCTTCTGAACTGGCTGGCTGATTGCACGGCAAACTCGACAGCAGAGTGAAGAGCACGGCTAGGGTCCCGTGGAAAAGAAGGGCAGCGGAGACGGGGCCTGTCATGAGCTCGGTTTGAAGGGGAGTTTGTGCAGTGAGCTCGTACCTCACCAGCACCCGAGCCCCCACGCGGGACAAGAGCTCTTACAAATCCTCCCGAGGCAGGTGAAACCGGGAAGGGGTCTTTAACTAAAGCACACGGAAACGCCTGAAGGGCTCGGCTGGCTTTGCTCCCCGCGGGAGCGGCGGCGTGGGGCGACCCCGCCTGACAAGGACACGCGTGCCAGGCGGGCAGGACCCCACGGGAGCGGCGGCAGCCGCCGGACACTTACGGCGATCCTGCCGCGGTAGGTGCTGCGGAGGCCGCGGCACTCGGCGGGGAACACCCTCCTCTCCTGGCAGACCGTCCCCGCCGGCACGGCGGGGGGGGCGATGGACACCCCCACCACCGCCAGCGACACCCGGCTGTCCTTCAGCGCGAACTCCAGCGGGGAGAGATCCTGAAACGGCACCGGATGAAGGGCGGCGGGGGGCGGCGGGGGCCCGCCGGGAGGGCCCGGGCCCGGCCCCGCGCTCCCCCCCGCCGCCCTCCCTTCGCCCCCCAAACCTGCACGGCGCGGTAGACGCCCTCGCTGACGGCGTAGTTGAAGGACTCGATGTGGGCGCCGGGCAGGTCGCGCCGGGCCCCGCTGCGCCCCGGCGGCCGCGGCCGCAGCCGGTGGGGGTCCCCGCCGCTCCCCGCCATGCCGGCTCCGCGCCGCCGCCTCGCGCCGCCTCACGGGAAACGGCGGGGGCGGGGGCACGCGGCGCCGGGGGCACGCGGCGCCGGACCGCGTGCAGGGCTCGCCGCGCCGCCGCCAGGCCGCCGGGGGGCGCTGCGGCACCCGCCCCCGCGTGCCGGGGGGAGCGCCTGCGCGCGGCCGCCTAGCCACCCCCCTCCTCCGCGCGCGCTGTTTCCCTGCGTCTCAGAGCAGCTCCCAGGCCTGTGCCCCACGGCCGCGTCCCCCCGTCCCTGCCCCCCACCCTGTGCCCCACAGCCGCGTCCCCCCGTCCCTGCCCCCACCCTGTGTCCCACAGGCACCCCAGCCGTGTCCCCCTATTCCTGCCCCCCACCCCGTGTCCCCCAGAGCTATGCTCCTCCTGGCAGGTACTCCCAGCACTGTGTCTCCACCCATCTGCACCCATGTCCCCCAGCATCTGCCCCCCCGCAGCCACGTGCACCCCAGGGCCCCTGCAGCAGCGGTGGGGAAGCTTTGACACCCCTCCCACCCCACATCACTCCCTGCTGCCTCCACACCCTGGACCCCCAAACAGCCCCCCCCACTCCCCAGCTCCCACCAGTGCTGGGACAGCCCTGGGGTGTGAGGCCAATGCCCTTCATGCCGTGCTGCTGTCTCACATTTGTCACCCCAAGGTGAGGAAACCTCCGCTGTGGGGCTGGGCCGGCTCCTGGGGTCCCGCATGGCAAGGGAGGAAACACTCACCACAGGCACCCACAGGAAGGTTTCCCAGGGGACCTGACACCCCAGGGGCCCACTGCCCCAAGGAAACACCACAGGCTATGGGGTTTGCATGTTTTAATGATGGTTTAGGAGAGATGTGGGTAGAGTCGCCAGAGATCCACAAGCTCAGGCACCCGCTGGCCCCACACGCACATGCTGACGTGAGAGCAGCTGGGGACACGAACTGGAGCCTGTCGGGCTGCCAGCTTGGCAGCGCCGTATGTACCCCACCATCCTCTCAACACCAGGATTTTCTGAGGGCTGCCACAGCAGACACTGGCAATGAGACATGATTATGAACCTACGTACGGCACAGCATTGCTCTCCTGGGGAAGAGCTGCATGTGAAGAACAAGAAATGCTGGGAGCAGGGACATGCAAGCAGTCCTGAAGGGTGCTGGTCACAGCAGAGCTGGGAAGCCGGGCCACCTGGATGAAGTGGTTTTTGAGCCTTTCTTAGACTTCTCCAGTGTTTTCTGTGGGCTGTGGCCAGCTACTGGATTTCGGCAGGAGCACAATAGCTGTTGCATGGTAATCACGACTAGCCTGGTATGAGACAAGCCACATGGGAGTTACCTGAAACCCAGAGTCCAGCGGGACCAGACCCTGCTGGAAAACGCAGCCAGAGCACCTGGGCCTGAAATCCTTCATGGCTGACATGAAGGGATACAACTAAGACTAGAGACATTCTGCAATATGGTAGGTGTCTTCTGGAAACCCAGCACCATTCTTTGTGAAAGCTCAGGAAACAGAGTAAGACCCTTTCTATTGACCTTTTAGCTGAAATAAGCTAGAAAACATTTATTGTTGTGTATTCCTAAAAAAAAGAAACAAACAAAAGTCTCACAAGGGCTTGTGAGCATCACTTGCAAGGTGCACCCATGGCTGCAATGCTCAGGCCTCAGCAATACACACATCCTCTACTCCACCTCGTAGCTAGTATTTTGGGCAAGACCTTAGGCACTGTGCTCTCTGTCCTTTATCATTCACCTCCTATGCTTTACCTTGGGGAGCACTTGAGAGCAGGTGGTAAATACACGCGATACCTGCTGTTTTCCTCCAGAGGCTGTTGCTTATTTCTGAAAAATTCAGCAAACAAGCCAATGATTAAAGTGTCCCTGAATCACTATCTCCCCCAAGCGCAGCTGAAAAGGCAGGGTATGAATAGCTGCACTGCCTGTGATCATGGCTCTGCCATCAAGTTGAAGCCACACTTTTAGCTGAGCAGCAAAAACAGCCAGCTGCTGACGCGCCACAACACAATCCGGGGTGAAAAAGGGGGAAGAAATGTCCTTGGAGTTAGGCAGAGGCTCCTGAGTCACTGCTCCTCCCGGCGGTACCAGCTGCTCCAGTGGGGGCCGCTGCTTTTGCCTGCATCCGGGCAGCTTTCTTGCCCTTATCCCACTACTCGACAGGAATCTCACATTACTGTGCAGTAAGGGAGTGATTTGGTTGTTTAATTTCCCTTTTGAGAGGAAAAGAAGGATGGGTCTAGCACCCCAGAAAATGAGCATTTCTCATTTTATTACGATGGGGAGAATTTTCTCTTATCACTTTGCACTCTGCTCTCATCTGCCCTAGAGCTTGCGAGAGCCCAACGTTTCCTCTGTCACCTCAGGCACCACATCCTGGACCAGAGCGATTGCTATTAGATCTTCCCTTTGCTGGGCAAAAAGGTGTAATTTTTAAGCTCACATGAGCTAACATGAAAATGCCAATGGAGACGTGGTGAACTTTGCAAGTTGAGTAACGACCGTTACAGCCTACATTCTACCTTGGGGTGTTACCGCTACTCTTTACCTGTCCTGCAGTGAAATTTTGACACCTATGTGCTATCATAAGGTTAAAAAACCCAACCAGTCCTTCCCCCACACCCCTCTCCCAGCTTATCACCCAGTGTTTCCTGCCTCACAAACTGACGCATTCACGGTCCCTCTTCTGAACACCCACGAGGCCCAAATCTGGAGACCAGACCTGGCACTCGGGGTCTCGCTGGAAGCAAAGCCACCCGCCAGCACTTACAGTGCAGGGGAACAAAGCCGCAGCCCCGTTTTCACACAGCTCCTGCTCCCTGTCACTTCTCAGCATGCACCCTGCGTCCGCCACACCCCCTGCAGATGCAGATCCACGCCGCGCTTCAGGGTGTCCACAACTTCAGAGGTGCTTGTGCAGCTCTTTGGGATGTGCCCTCTCTGTGATGCTTCCGCGGGGTTTTGCTAAGCACTCTGTTCCCTCCTGGATTTGAGTGGCCCTGTGTGAAATGGTGCCACTTCTGGATTCACAGCATATCGCAACGAATGTCCATCCCATGACAGCACGATCAAAATGCATCAGTCCAAGGAGGCCTGGGCACTTCAGTCCTGCCTACAGAAAGGTGCCAGGATCGTCTGCTGGCATGAAGACCTCTGAAATCTCCATCACGAGCAGAGACGAGTATGCCAAAGCACTAGGATCTTCTGAGGAAGGCAGAAATCCCATTGATTCACTTCCCGTTACACACAGGCAGCCAGAAGCTCGTAACCTCCACAGTATCTTCTTGTTTGTTTTGGGCAACAGGAACCATTTTATTTCAGTACCAACCATCTCTCCTTGCCAGAGGCAGCAGAACACAGCCCTGAACACCCCCCACAAAGCACGCTGCTGTTACAAGTGCCACTGTGCTCTGCAAAGAGCTCCAGCTTAGGAGGGATGTGCTGGGCTCATGCTGAAAATTCAGAAACACTTCACAGGGTGGGCAATATGCCAGGGATTTAGGTTATAGTCAAAGTAGATGTTAGCTCTGAAATTCAGGGACCTCAAGGAATTTAACTTCTCCCCCAAAACACCTGCCTTCCCAGCTGTGTGGCAAACCTATACACAAGGGATCTCTCTCCTGGTCTACAAAACCTCACCCACCTTCCCCCTAGCTGGGACCAAGTTGTGGACTGTGCTCAGGGCAGAAAATTGCAATAGTTGTCAAATGGAAGAGAATAAAATTGGCTGGATCAAACGGGATAAAAATCATTTGGGTTGAAAGGTTTCAGATTCAAGCCTCAAATGCATGAAGGTGAAAGCTGAGAGAAGAGCCTAAATTCACTGCAGTGTCTCAGAAGAAACTGAGGAGATCGGGTTTCTGCTGTTTGAAACACTCTTAGCACAAAAGTGATGCTAGAAATCCTACAGCCTGCCGGTGAGCCCTGAGGGCGTCTCTCTACCTCTTTTGAACAAAATCCAACTGCATCAGACTGGGATGGACACTGATTCAAATCTCATTAGGAAAAGGGATAGCTATAAATAAACAAAATTGCCTTCCTTGCTTGGGTTAATTCACCACCTGCAGTTCAGCACCCTTTTGCCAGCCGTTGCCCGGGTGTTCAGCAAACCAACTTGGAAAATGACCTAAGGAAACTGAATTCTTGGTGTTCCTGGTTTTAGGCATCCTGCGATGCAAGAGAGCTTGCTCCTTTCTACGTAATAGGGCAGGAACAAAGGAAAGGAGTCACCTATTTGGAGCTGAGCTAAGGCACTAATGATGCAGTAGGTGAGGAAAGAAGAAACACAGCAGGAGGAGGACAACTTCCCAGCCATGACGTCCCGGACGATCATCGTTCTCTTCGCTCAATTCCCTTAAAAAACCCAATGTTATCTCTATAGAAAAGGAGGCGCTAATACAGTATTATAGTATCCCTGTTGGGGTTTCATTTTAAGGTTATTTTGTTGTTGTCCCAGAGAGATTTGTTTCAGATATCAAAGTCACACGAGCTGTTTCTAAAGTGGATTTTGGTGAATGCAGGCAGAGTTATCTGAGCAGCTCTAGCTCATCGCAGCTCTGTGTGGATGCCTGTTTTGTTGTTTTTCCCCATGATTTCCCAGAAAATAAGAAGCCTGTCTCTATCACTTTTTGGCATGATACTGAGATAAGCCACCGAACTGTGCTGACCCGATGGGTGCAGCCTCTCCCTGTGCACAGCAGAGGCATTCCTGTTGTCATCACAGCTTGATAAAGATCGATGATGGCTGGCTCGTCTTCTGCCCAGTGTCGTTGAGGGGGAAAACGCTAGAGATGGCTACATCCACAATTCCTTGGCAGAGCTCTGCATACAGCTTCCTAAGAGATGAGAGAGAGAGAATCAGATGCCCAGGCAGGACAAATCAGCAGGCCCCCGACCAATTTTTACATAGACAGGCATTTTCCCAGCAGGATCTACAAGATCCTGCTCCCATTACAGGTAGCTCCAGGGTGGCAAATGGGAGGAGGGTGGCATCTCTTCCATCTCCTCCCTGCCTACCCCAGCAACCGTCTTCTTTTTCAATGGTGCTCCCATTCCCAATATTGCTCTCTGCCAGACGGGACCACAAAACCCATTATCCAAGTTTAGTGTCAGAACAGGCTCCTGAGCAGTCTCCACACCCTCAGGCCCCAGACTTGAGTCACTGCAAGATGCACCGGGGCGGACAACATCTGAGCACCCCCTGTACCAGCCTTCCAACTCAGGGAGTCGTGATTATCACACCAGACCCCATTCACGGGGGGATGTGCCCCAGAGGGACTGCTCTGATGCGTTCCTGGTTTGATGAAATGTTGCACTGGGGTGCAGCTGTGCACATCAGCTTGTGACCAGGCACAGAGACTTCACAGGACCCTCCGGAAGCGTGGGATGTGTTTCACCACGCCACAGCTCATACAGAGCAGAATTAGGGAGAAGAGAGACAAGGTGTTTGAGAAATAAGTTAACAATAGCTTCACTTTCTGCTGAAGGAAATACCTGTGTAGCCTCCCTGAACATGCTGGCATCTGGGACACTCCTAGTACCAAAGCTGTCTTTACTAGGATTAACAATGCCTTTCACCCTGTGCCTTTGGGGCTACATGACAGTAAGATGCTTTTTCAACTCCTGGGAGCGATACTGCTTTCAGCAGCCAATTTTTGTCTCTTAAATGTGAACTGTGTGATATGGGTGCTATAAATTAGAATAACCCTGAAGAGGAGAAGCCACAAATAGCCAAAACCTACCTCAGCTGCTTTCGATGGCTTCCAAGTGCCCACAGAGGCACAAAGCAAACAGGGCATTGCTGCAAACCAAATCCGCCCAGCAACAGCCAAATTCTACCCATACAGCAACACAAGGAGGTGCAAGGCAGTATTGCACCATGGTGCACATGGTGAACAGGGCATCCTGGACACAGAAAGCTCCCCAAGCCCTAGCCCTGAAAAGGCTGCTGAACAGGCTGTCTGGTAGGTTTGACCTGTATTTTTTGTCTACTGTTAGTGATGATCTAATCTAATCTACATCTAATCTAATCAAATTCTAATATAGTGATGTACAGCCTGTTCTGTTTTGCTGGGCTTGTATACGATACAGATGCCCATTTAGCAAAGATTTCTAGTCTTCCACAGTTGTCCCAATCACGTAATACAGCACCTCCTGCTGTGCCTATGCAGAGATGTTCATGGCCATGGCTGTTTGGCTGTCCCAGTCTCCCTGTGGCTGGTGGAGGCTTTGATCCAATGTCTGCAGCATCCACAGTGTGCTCTGGGGTCCTGCTGCCTGCAAATTCAGTCACTCGCTTCCAGCTGCTGCCCTTAACGCTACTCATTTATCATGTGTTCAGGTAAAGACCAGCCACCAGTGGCTCCACAAGAGATACTGAGAAACCACCTGACCCCCAAAGCGTTAATTCTGCAACATAACTTCAACCCAATAGTGTCAATAAAAACAACCCAAGTTATATTCAAACCCATTTGTCCAAAAACTGATGTTAGTGTCCCATCTCACATAGGAAAGAAGCTGGGGGATACCAAACGCAGAGACAGGAGCAACAAACTTAAATCAGCTGGCACTTAGAGCAGTGTCCGGTATGGGTTAGCCTGGAAAACTCCCCTGCCATTCACTTTCTTCCACCTTTTTCGCTTGGAGCTGGGACACAGCCATGTTTTGGGTGAGGCATGTGAATGGCGGCATCGCAAGGGTATTACAGAAACTGATTACTCACTGGGCACACGCCGGGGCCCCATTGACTTCTATCAGCCAGACCTTCAGCTCCTCATCCACCATGAAGTCAAAGCCAAAGAGCTGGAAGCTCTGGTAGTGAAGATGCTTCGTGCTGATCGCAGGCTCTATACACATAAGGCAGCTTCTGTGAAGGGAGAAACAGAAACCCAAGATCAAAAGCCCTGCGATCACACCTGTTGCACTGCAGCTTCTGAGGGCATGTGCATAGCACAATTACGTGGAGGGGCCCCCTGTTGCCCTGGGACTGCCCCAAATTACAAGCTATATACAACACACACCATGGTAACCAGGTCCCTGCAAGTGAGATCATGCAACCATCAAAACACATGTGGGGACAGCCCTGAGCTAACTCCCGAAGAGCTGGAGAGCAGTATCCACCCTCACTACTGGATTAGGCAAGTTGAAAAACATGATGTGCAATTAGAGCCTGGAGCAGAAGGCAGAGCCACAAAGGGCTGCATGAGGTCCCCAGGGAATTGCCATTGAGAGCTCATTTGCCTCCAAGTCCCTCAAAGATCGTGTCATATCTTTTTGGTGTCAGTTAACAGCAATGGGGTACTTGCAAAGTAAATTCCACCACGAAGGATCACTTTGTCAAGACCTGGATTCTCTGCGGCACCGTAATGTCCGAGATCTCTCTCCAGGCACATTCTGTGCCCAGGAGGTAGCTGGCTTTGTGTGGACCGAATAAGACGACCTGTGCTAATGAGATGTGCTGCTGCTTGCTGATGGTGGGGGAAGCGGTGAGATCCTGCAGACTTGAGTCTGGCTTCATTTCTCCTCTTACACCTTATACCGTTTTTAATCTCAACCTCTCCCAGCCCTTGTCTTTTGACCTACCCTCTTCCCTTACCAAGTGATCTCACTCCATCCTTCTCCAGCCACAGCTGGCAAAATGCAGACACATTGACATGTACCCTCCCTACGGAGGTCCCTTTTCATTGAGCAATGACATTGGGGTGTTTATGGCTTTATCTTAAATTTATGCAATTGAAACCCTTCCCTTGCGGTCTGTCTGCTTCCCAGCTGTGTCTATACGCGTTCCCTGTCGCTGAAGGGCTATGTTCCCCTATGCAACAGGCAGCTGGCTACCTTATTATGTGTTTGATTTGCAGTAAGATGCTATTCTCAAGCGTCGTGTTCAGGGCATCCATCAGATACTGGTTGAACTCCTCGAAGAACATTTCATTCCCTTCCTCATACCGCCCGTAGTTTTTGGAATATTCCTTCTGAATGCAGTGATTGGTCAAGTGGCAGGTTTTGTCCTGGAAATTAGCACTGTTATATGGTTCGGAAGAGGTCCGCAGGACACCCTCTCTGTAGAGGTAGATATTATATTGATGATCCACGAGAACCCAGCTCCTGGGGGTGAGAGAACAAACTCTAGTCTCAGTGGCTTAAAAAGAAACAGCACGAAAATGAAAACCAGTATTGCTACAAAAGCGGAAAAGGTTACCTGATGTCAAATTTGCGATGCCCTGGCTCTAAAAGCAGAGGCTTCTCCAGGTATTTCTGAATCACGTGCACTTGTCCCTGCTCATCGATGAAGTCCAGGAGCTCTGCAGCCTCTGAAGAAATCAGGATCCCTTCCCCTGGCATAGAAAGATGAAGACAAAATCAGGTAGAGGATCCTCCTACCTTTGCTGGAGCTTTTTCAGGGCCCAAGTGGACCATGGCTCATTTGCCCAAAAAGCCACGCAACAAGCAAGGACCCATGGTCCCAGGGCTGGTCGGTGCCCAAGCAGTGTCATGTTCGCTCAGTGTCAGGCAGTAAATCTGCAGAGGGATCTCCCTGTTACCACGCCACAGGGCGTCTGGCTCCCCAGTAACCGGAGCTAACGCAAATGGGAGGCAAGAGTGCCTGAGGTGGCACGGCCTGCCTGGGGCTCGTCTGTAGCGGGGTGGCTATTTAGGTGCGAGGGGATGCACAGCAGACAGGGACCTTGGCAAGCAGTGAGGCAGCTGCTTGGTTTGGGGGATTTTGTTTCCTTTTCTGGTGTTTTTTCCAGCTGGACTTGGTGGGAGGCGGGTGGGGGGGGGCGGCGCACGTGTTCAGCACTTGTTGAATTTTGTTTTGTTTTTCCCTGGTTTTCAGCAGTTTGAAGAACAGGGGTTTTGGCAGTTTGTTTGTGAGATTTTTCTTTTTTTTCATTTGGGGAGGGAGGTTTGTGGTTTTTTTATCCTAGACTCAGACTTTATCCCCCTGCCTGGCTTCTCTGGCTGCCAGAGGCAGTCACACATGCACACTTGCACAGTGTTGCCCTGCTCACCGAGTTCATTTAAGTTACTATTAAAATCATTGCTGAATTAGGAAAAGAACTATTTCAAAATGTCCATCCATGTAGTCAGTGTTTTCCCCTTTAATGAAGCTCTTCATTAAAGAAGTCAGATGTGCCGTTTATATACTGCCACATTTTGGCTGAAGCCGTCACTGTTCATTTCTTGCAAGAGTCCAGATGCGAAACCACTACTGCAGAGCAATGAAGAGAGAACATATCCCTTCTGGGATTTGATAAAGGGATGGCACGGTGCCACATGAGGAATATACCAGCTCAGGTAAAATTAGCTAACACTTCTCTGGCACTATGTCCAGTCTTCAGGCATTTAGTTAACTTTTTGGACTAAAGCTGGTGACTTAATCTTAATTTTGTGCTGAGTGTTTTGGAGGAAATACTGAGTGAAAAGAAACAAACACTCTTCAAGGGGGCATCGGGGGGAGAACACAGGTTTGGATCACAGGCAGGGTTTGGCAGGATCATCCCATGGAAAATGCTCCTAGCTGTGACTTCTGAAGGTCGCTGTCAACACAGCCCTGCAGGTACTTTCACTGCTGCATGCTTTGCATACCTACAAGTCACAGCTTCCTAGCCCTACTGACCCCCTACCCATCCTAGCATCCTCCACCAAAAGGGAAGTCCTTTCATCAAAGTATATTTCTCATCCATGTTTTATGCGGGGGCAAGATTTTTAGTCCCCTGATCACAGCAGAGCCAGGCAGAAACTTGCACTGGTACAACCACAGGCTGTGCACTGGGGGAAGGAGGGAAACATCATCTTTGTAAACCAGTAAAGCCTCTGCAGTGGGAAGATCAGCAGGCACCCGTTCTGCACTGGACAGACGGTGAATCAAGGGGGAGGTTAGCTTAATTGTGCACCTAGTCAGCAACCCAGCGAGGCAGCAAAGCAGCTTATGTGGGGCAGCTGTCCCTTCCCTCAAAGAAAACATCAAAACCTCTAGCCACAGTTGAAAAATCTCTCAACTTTTAAGTCAGGATATCCTAAACCTTTAATTTTACTTTTACTGATGGACAACCAAGCTTCCACCAGACTTGTCCCGAGTCAGGGGCTGTGCCTGAGCTGGATCTGCCTTAGCAATTAATGTCGATAAGCTTTCTTCTTCATCAGAAGTAATCCCCAGACATGTAAAACTTCCCTCTAGAAGATTAACGTGAGGCTCTGCTTTCCACTTTAATTCCCAGCTTGAGTTCTGCAGCACACTGATGAATATGAAAGGTTACTCTGCTTTAATGCAGAAAAGATGGGATCACACTTGAATAAAGTATGTGGAGAGTTTAAACCTCCCCATCCTGCAGCGAACCGCAGCAATGGCCTTTTCAATTGCTCAGACTGATTCTTTGCCAGACAGTTATAACACACAGAAACACATTCCCTCACTGGCATAACGAAAGGACTCATCTCCCCTTCCTCCCTGGTGAAAATAAGCATACTCTTCTGATGCTCCTTGGTAACACAGCCAAGAGAACAGAGCAGTGAAGGAAGCCAGCATGGAGGACAGCTTTATCACGCAGCCTCCCTGCAGCCACCTCTGGCTTTCATATTCTCTGGTGATTTTTGTAAGACTGCATCAAAAGTGACTCTGCAAATACAAGTGAGTCATGTGGGCTTCTTCCCTTTGAAAAGACCAGGTCCTTCCTCGGGCTGGGCTCTGCTGCCTGGGGTCTGTACACACGGCAAGGCAAGTTTTCATAAAGTCATTCTGATAACGTGCCCATGATACTGCCGTAACTGACAGCACATAGTTACCAAAGCATTACATCTATAGCTGTGTCCAGCTGTCTCGTCTAATAGCTCATTATTTCTGTAGAGCGAGTGATGTAATGACCCTGGAACAAGGAAGGACACATTCTCACTTAGGTATCTATTGCCTTATTCAAATCAAAGGGACATACAGACATTGCATTGATTGTCTTTGCTCTGGTACCTTCCCCTGAGGCTTGGATGTAATTTCGATGCACTGAGCTCATGGCTGCTCAGCCAGTCTCTCAGTGTGACCATGGGTAGGCCATTGGCACCAGGCATGTGGGTTCAGTTGAAAGACAGGCAGCTGTATTTCTGCCCAGGTGAAACCAGGCTTAGCTGCAGCATGGAGAGCTGGGCTCCTTGCCCTTGAAGGCTGCTGTCCTGCCTGCTGCCCTCCTCCCCATACCCTGTTCTGCTCCCTGTAATCTCCTGCTCTCCACATTCCCCTCGCCTGCTGGTCACCACTGCCTTCTCCCTGCAGCAAACTTTCCTGTATTTTGAGGCGCATGTGTAGAAAAGTGGAGGCCCTTTTGTCCTACGACCATGTCCTAGATAGCATGTGCATGTTACAATGCTTGTCAGGAGCCCCATGCCACCAAGCAGACAAAGGAAAGCCTTATGCTGGCTTGACTGGCATGGAGTTGGTAGGTGAAGCCCTTCATAGACAGGCTAGATGTCAGCTGGGCTCAGCCAAACCCTGGGACTCTACCGATCAAGTAAAGAGTATGGAATAACAAGAAGGTGGCTCGTTTTGCTGGAGAATGAACCTTTGGCACCAGCTGAGGACTTAGCGATCCACACGTTGCCTTCGTTGCCTTCCCGCCGCCTGTTGTAAGCTGCCAAGAAGACTTCCCGCTCATCTGTCCTTGTGTTGTTTATGAGATGGCGAATTCCATTCTGTGCTGGAGCCACGGGAGTCTTCAAGTTTGTTGGGTAAATCACATATGACTCGGGGAACCACGTGCAGGACTCCGATAGTTCAGGGCTTGTCTTGATTAGCCTGGGTGAAGAGAGACAGGCTGTTAATCTCCAGAGTGTCCCCACCTGCATGGACATCATTTAAGAAGTAAAAGTCATCATTAACTGGGCTCTTTCACTTGGTGATGAATAGCAGCTTACAGATAGTCTGTGCTAAATTATTATATTTTCCTCAGACCCTTGAAATTAGTGTTTTCCTAAAGATATCATGGCAACTCCAACCTGTAGCCAAGCATTGCTCTTTGAACCAGACCTGCATGCTTTCATTAAGCGTTTTGTAGATACTATAGATATCGTAAAACAATCAGCAGAGAAATTTCCTTGTAACTAGAGCTTGCGGTGCATTCCCTGCGCCATCTCTGCACAAGGGAACTGAGGAGGTGTGTTTGCTAACACAGAACGGGACAGGAAGGATACTGTGATCACAACAAGCAAAAGGGAAGCCAGAGCAGTAACGTTCTCTGTGCTGGAACTTAGCTCTTGATCCCATCCCCACCGAGATCTGACCAGGTGTCCCAGTTGTGGATGAAGACCACTGGGAACCCACTGAAAGCAAGGACACAGCTACACATTTCATGTCCCAAGGTGTCTGGGATCCCCCTTGCATCATGCAGTCTCCGATCTCTCTGGCACATCTCTCCTACCAGTAATGTCTAGAGATGACAGCAAACTCCTGTTAGCAGAGCCCAGGCCTGTTTTCTTTCAGAGTCAAGGGAGCTGCCTGCCTCGCTGAATGCTCACTGTGCTTTGCTTAAGGCCAAAAGCAGAGCTCATGAGTTGCTGACTCTCTCTGTGCATTTGTGCCTCTCTGTTGAAATGGCAGTCAGTCAGTGACACCCTGGGAGCCCTGAGGAATATCATTTGTGGTCCCTTGGGTTCATAAGTAGCTTGATGCATGGTTGACCCCACAGTTAGAAAGGTCAGCCAAGGTTCAGGAGAAGAAAACCAGACGTGCAAGCACTTTCAGCACCGCCTCTAGACCACGGGCCTCAGAGAAATCTGAGGGGGAGTACCATGAGTGCTTGTTTAAAAAATACTCTGCTAGTTCCGGACAAACACCATCGCCACTGTAAAGAAAGCAATTGGGACCAGGTTCTTCGCAGGGGAAGGAGAGGCCTCGGCTCAGCACACGCAGTCTGCAGGACTGCATCAGCAACAGGCAGCACAGACACTAACGTGGAATCAAACGCTTGAAGGAGACCAAGAGCTCTGACATGAAGATGCCCTAATGGCTGCAGAGTTTGCACAGGGACGAGGGTTATCTACAATGAAAGCTCATCCACATTTCCCCAGGAGACCCTGGCACAGCTGGTCATGCAGAAATAACTCCCAGAGCTCTTCCTGGAGATGTCTCCAAGCATTTGTTTGATCAACAAATCTGATTAGCTAAAGGCATATTAGTGTCTCATCTCTGTATGAAACAGAGAATAAAAGGAGTAGGTTTTAATTAAATGTCTACAGGGAAAAAGAGCAGATTTTTTTTTTCGTTTGGTTTGGCTCTAATCTGATTCAATACACTCTAAGGTTTCAAGCAGATGTAATTCAGTGGAAACAGCATTTCCCCTGAAGTTACAAAGAGGTCTTTGTGCACACAGTTAGCTCTAGAGATCAGCATAGGAGTCTGAAGACAGCACATGCTAGGACACTCCCAGGGCAGCTGTTCTGTGAAATACCCTCCGAACAGGTTCGACACTCGACAATGGTTAGAAGAAAAATTTCTGCCAATCCCATGTAACATTTCAGTGAATTTCTTACTTCACCAGAGATGCTTTGCGGCACAGCTTGTCTGCTCCCCTGTAGTAATTCACCAGCTGCACAAGTCCGGGTTCATGGCCTAAAAAGGGGAAACAAAGAAGTCAGACAAGCTTCTCAATTAATGAAGGAAAAACATCTGCTTGGTGCAAAGGATCTGTGCAGTAGGGAAGAGAAAGGAGGCCGTTTCCTTGCCCTGCATCACAGAAACAGGCTCTAAGCTGGTACCGGCTCCTGTGGTTTCTTTCTTTTAGTTATGAAAAACCATGCATTTACCCAAGTCTGTTTTGAATCTGACACTTCCATTTTCCAAAGGAAAATAATAATTTCCTAATTTACACTGGGAACTGGCAGTGCCACCCAAAAACGTTCTCCATTTGCTGGTGGCAGTTTTTAAAAGCCAAGATTTCAGTTACTCTTAAGTGCAGCAGGAGGATGCAGGGAAGCACACCACGATACAAAGATCACAGCTTAGGAAAGGGCCTTGTTTCTTTGTCACGTACAGCAGGATTCCCTGTTGGACCTGATATCACAAAACACTGGGAAACGTTAAAAGATTTGGAGTCTTGCTTCCCTCTGGCAGCTTGCAGCAAGCCCCCTTGGATAGCTGGGGTGGGAAGGGACCTCTGGAGGTCTCTGCTCCAACCTCTTGTTCAGTCAAAGACTGAGTAGCTCTAAGGATGAATATCGTACTGCTTCTACGGGTCCTTGTCCCAGTGCTTGATTGCCAGGTCCCCCTGGCTATCCTGATGGCCTTACTGGAGTCACTCCAGGGTGCCTATGCCTTTCCTGTACTGGAAAGTCCCAAACTGCTCCCAGTATCCACCTGTGGCCTCACAAGTGCCAAACAGATGGGTACCTCCTTACCAATACTGGACTTCACACCACAGCCTGCCTTCCTTCACCTTCTCACACTACACGAACACTTGTGCTCAGCTGGAAGCTCTCTGGGAGGACAGGATGGCAAGCACTTGTCCGAAGGGTAACGCAAATCTGGGCAACACCATGCAGCCTCTCCCGCACAACCAGTGCAGCCGAACATGGATGTGCAAGAGGCGAGTGATGCCTGGGGCAATACCTGGGTCACCAGTGACAACAACTGACAAGAGCATCGATAGGGAAAACTTGATGAAAAACTGCTCTGGTTTGAAGTGACCTAGGACTAGGGCGATCCCCCAAGCGTGGCAGTTACTTCCATCTTCACCTTCTCTTTTCAAAAAAATGCTCGTGGGAGTGATTTAGACCCTGAAAAAGGATTCAGAGTTTTACTGTCCTCCTTGGTGTTTGCCTGGGAAAAAAGGCCTGGAGCAAACATTACCTTAAAGGCCAGGCAGCTGCAAGATCACTGACAGTCAACATCTATTTCAACCCTAAAGTCACGGCCCTGACCTGCGTCACTATTTTATTCACAAATCTTTAAATACCACATAGCTGAAAACCATCTTCCAGAAAAGATCTGTAACTTCAGGCACTTCAATACGTAGCCAGCACCGCCAGGCACTAATTTACTGAAAGAAATTAGTAAAAACCATCAAATTTCCTTGTTTCCAGTTTATCGATTTTGCTTGGTTCCTGGAGGAATCGAGGTCCAGAAGGAGATCCTACCACTCTGGGTGGGCTCTGCCTCACAGTGGTCAATCCACCCTGTCACCAGTGACAGAGGAATGGGGCTGGTGAAAGGAGGGAGGACGGAAGTGGTTGAAACCCACTTTGAAACCACTGCTGTTGGATAACTCTTGACCCGCTGGGAGGCACATCCTTGTTGGTTTCCTGAGCATCTCCACAGAGCAGTGGGCTGCAACGTGGAGTCTGGTGGTCAGCGAGGAGGGACCACGAGGCGGGAAGGGGAACGGGTTCTCGGGCATGTTGTGAGGTCTGCACCACGCATTTAGCAAGGTTAAAAAGCTGCCAAGGCACTGAGCTAACTGGCGATCCTCCCGTGGCCGGCAGGGCGTAGTCCAGCATCCTCTGCTCCATGAGGCCTCTGCAGCCTCTTCCTCCTTTCCCTCTCCTTAGTACAAACTGCTATTCCATTAGATACAGACACAGCTTAAGGGCACGATCCCCCAAGAATTAGGGTATCAGCAAGAGCAACAGAAGTCCCTGCAGCTGGACAGAAGCAGCGGTGCATGCTGAGAGTCCCCACTTCTACCCCTCTTCCATGTCAAATGATCTAGCTTAGCCCCTGAGTAACGCAAATCCCTACAGTTCCCTGAATTAACGTCTGCTTCCACTGAGTAGAGCCTTTAGGAAAACCAAACCAAGCCAGCTTTGATGCAACAGTTGCTCAGGAGGAGAGCTTTAGGAAGATGTACCAGAGAAGATACAGCTTTTTGGAAGATGTACCAAAATAACCACGTTATTTTTGGTCTGAGTCTACTGATTTCAGGCAACCAGCTCCTGCTATAGGAGGATGGGTTAAAGAAGCCAGTGCCAAAGCATGGTCCCTCTCCACGGATCATAGATGTGCCTTGGCTGTGAGAAATGGTTTGAATTTTCAGGCATCCCATGGCAACACATGCTGAAGGGCTTGCTGAAGCCCTTCCATCACCCCAGGGCTCTTTTCAAGGATGGAAGGGGTTAGTAAGAGATGGCCACGAGCCCACCATGGCTAGACGTGCTGTGCAAGGCCCACTCACATCAAAGAACCGTACTCGTTCTGCAGTGAAGCCCGATGCTCACAGGCCCTGCCTGCTGGCCCCATTAAAGCACAGGTCTGCTTGCCGTGCCTGGCTACAGCGTGCGTGAGCATCCTCGCTGCTTAAGCCTCTCCCAGTGTTTCCCTGCCTGCTGCAGACACTCCAGCGCTGGGAGGTGACCAGATGGCATCGCCATGTGATGGGGACTTTCCACTCACAAACGCATGTGGAGACAAGGGAAGAGGTGCTGGAGCTGGTGACTTGCAAATCTGAAAGAGCAGTCAGTGCTGGGTGTCAACTGCAAGAAAGGGGCTGCAAAAAGCCATCCCACTCTGGAGCTGCTGGGGCGAGGGGGCTCCTCCTGCTCCAATGTTTCAGCAGCCAGCAGCAGTGCTGCAAAATTGCCCCAGGAAAGGAGAAAACAGGGCCAAGGGCAGGGAGAGAGGCCCGGAGGGTCCTGCCAGCCGTTGGATACAGACACGGGGGACTGCAGGAGGGAAACACACTGCTCTGCTGGGGTTTGCAGCGTCCTCATCCCAAACCTGCTCTGACAGGCCTGGTGACAGGAGCCAGCACAGCAGCTGGCACCACGCACGGAGACCTGCCAGCCTTGCGGCTCCTGTCGGCTCGCCCCCAGCCATGGGCAATGACAGTGCATCTCTGCTCCCCGCCGCGCCCTACAACGCTGCCAGCGCCTGGCTTGCCTCTCCCCGCTCGCGGGCAGTGCATGGCACTCTCCCTCCCTGCTCTTGGGCTCTTCCCCATCCGGCGGGGCAGAGGGCCGGGGTGGCTGTGCTGACAGCCCTGCCTGCCACGGGACAGGCAGTGCGCACGGCAGGCAGGGGACAAGCCTGCACAGGGAAGCTCCCGGGGCCCCGCACATTGGCAGTGTGACAGAGAGGGTCAGACAGCAGGGGAAAAGGTGTGGGGAGGTGGGGGGTGGCCTGGCCCTATACACACACACACACAGCGCCTCTGGAATAGCCCTCACCGGGCTCCAAGCAGGGACTAGACATGCTGTCACCCCCACCAAGCCCCTGCAGAGGCACATCCGCACCAGCCTCGGCTCCGGGGCGAGGGTTTGAGCGTGCCTGGCTCAGACCTCTTCCCTGCCCTGTCCCAAACCATAGAAACACCCCCATAACATGTAAGCTCAGCACCGCAATGTCCCTGCCCTGCGCCAGGCAGGGGGATGCCACTGGCACCACCATGTTCCCCACAAACCCACGCTGGGTGACTGAAGCCCCCCGGTGAAAACGGCCCTGAGTGTGTGGCTACAGAACAGGGCAGGCAGGCTGGGAGGTGGGGGCTGCACCCAGGGGTGCCAGGACCCTGAGGGTCTGCGACATGTGAGGAGGGGGTCTCCGGGTGCCCTCCACCCCACCCCGATGCTGCACCACAGCGCAAGCCCCCAAGCTGGGCTGGGTGCTTGGGGGGCACCGGTGAAACCACCCTCCGGGAGCTTGGGAGGGGGATCCTTTGAGCCCTGGCTGGTGGCAGCAGTCCCCGGCAGGGACAGCCGGTCCCTGGGCCGGGCCGTTTCTGCAGAGAGCCCTGCCGGGGGCCGGGAAGCGGCTGCACGGAGCCCCCCGGTCTCCGCCCTTTGTTCTGGGCGACGCAGGCCGGGGCGGCCGCCGGGTCCCTGTGACGGGGAGCCCAGCACACGGTCAGCTGTCGGGGCCAGCGGGAGGCCCGGTGACAGGGGCCGGGGGGACACCCCCTCCCAAGCGGCGGGGCGCTCCGCCGGGGCACGCCCTGCCCGCAGCCCCCGTGCCCGCAGGGGTGACGGGAGCCTGCGACGAGCCGCGGGGGACCCCACCCTGCGGCGGGGGACTCCGGTAGGCTCACCGAGGCGGAAAGGGCACAGCCGCGGCCCGGGTCCCGGGCTGCAGGGGGGGCGAGGGAGCCGTCGGGCCCTGCTGCCGGCGGGGGGCGGCTAGGGGGGGGACCCTTACCCAGCCTGCCGAAGGGGAGCCGGTTCCTCTCGCCCAGCATCAGGTTGAAGCGGGGGTTGTCCCTCCGGAGGCGCCGCCACTGCCCGCTGGCCAGCAGCAGCCGGCTCACCTCGGCGTACACGCTGCTGCCCTCGTCCCGCACCACGAAGGTGTACATGGCGGCGGGGAGGGGGGACACCCCACCCTACCCCCGGCGGCCCGAGGGACGCCCCAGGCCCATGGGGCCCCGCCGCAGCCCAGGCAGGGCCCTGCGCGGCCGCCGCCGCCCGGCCCGGCTCCGCATGGCCGGGGCCGCCGCCGCCCCCGCGCGCCGCCCGCCCGAGCCTGCCCGGGGCGGGGGGGCTGACCCGGAAGCAGAACCGCCCCCGCCGCTGGAAAGGCAGTGACGTCGCGGAGGCCGCCCGGGGGGCGGGGCTGCTGCGCCCTCCCCGTCTCCAGGCAACGCCGCGGCGGGCGAGAAGCGGCCTCCCCGCCTCGGGCGCCGTGTCCGCCCCGGCCCGGCCCGGCCTCGCCGCTCCCCGGTGTGCCACCGGCCGGGGGTCGCCCCTGTCGCCCGGCTGCGGTCGTGCGTGCGCGGCTGGCCGCGGGGGCCCGCACGGGCTCTGTACAAGCGGCGCCGCCGCCGCCCACCCCGCTCCCCACCGGCGCTCTGCCCCCTTGGGATTGCACGCCCCCGCACAGTGCGGGCCACCGCCGCTGGGCTGGGGCCCCGCGTCTGGCCAGCAGCAGCCCCTGCGTGCCAACGCCCAGGCAGAGATGCCCCGAGGCTGCAGCCCCGCTCCTGCTGCTGCTACAGGCCACGGGCAGGCGTTGGTTGCCCTCTGGGCCCCACGGCCTCGCGGGGCTGGTGGGGCTCCTGTCTAGGTCTCGCCACCGGAGGCGCAGGCCCTGACCGATGCCTGGTCTGGCCTGGCCCTGGCGAGGGGCCGCACGCTGCCTCGCACACCCACACAGGCTGCTGTCGCCACACCGCGGGTACGGGCCTCTGAGGCCCGGGGAGGTCAGCCCGCGTGTGGAGGGCGGGCAGCCATGCAGTGGGACCCAGACAGGCTGGAGACAACAGGAACCCCATGAAATTCAGGATGAAGGGGAAAGTCAGCAATGACAGAGGCTGGAGCTGGAGAGGCTCTGCAAGGAAGGCCCTGGGGGCCTGGCGGGCACAGCCCTGGGCCCTCGTGGCAGTGAGGGCTCTGCGAACAGGCACAGTTGGGAGGTGGAGGGAAGGAGCTGTTCCCCCCAGCACAGTGCTTGTCAGACTGCATCTAGGTACTGCGTCCAGTTCAAGAAGGATGTTGATAAACCAGCGTGATAAACTGCCGAAGGAGGGCAGCAAGTGAGGAAAGGGCCAGGTTGATTCCTCTGCTCTGCACCCTCAGACCTCGGTTGTCCGTGTCCCGGGGTGATGCATGCTCTGAACCACGCGACACTGGGACTGGAGAGCCAACAGACCTTCTCCTCTTCTTAAGCTATTTGACACTTCAAACCACATTTTTCTTGATATCTTTTAGTTTTCCTAAAGATGCATTCTTATCTTCTCATGCATTGTTACCTAGTTTGTTTTTTCTGTTTGTGAAAAAGTCTTTTTGTTTGTAATCATCACTTCTGTCCTCCTCCTAAACAAGTCTGCAACAGACCAAAGGCATCTTATCTCACAAATTCAGAACCTGGAAATCAGATTTCCCCCCCAAAATCAGGTTTGTCTTAACAAACCTATCAATAATGAAAAGTGTGAGTTCTTGGGTTGGTTAATGTCCTGTTTTTCCTACAGACACTGTACGAGGAATGACATCAGCATTGCATACTCGTGTTGGTTGCTATAAATCATGATGTATTTCTAACAAATCAAGAACATTTTGCTGAAGGAAACTCAGATGTGTGGTAGATTGGTCACGACCTCACGCTGATGTTGCTGCCTTTTCTTCTTTGGCAGCACAAGGTGTTATGTGATTCATGGACAGAAAAATTTAATTTAAAAAATGGCTGCTATCTAATTTTCTCCTGCTAAATTGTTCAAAATGTTTTTAATGAAATGCTTTTCCAAAACATTTTTAATGAAATGCTTTTCACCTTGAAAGAATTGTGGACAGGGACAACAATTAGTGTTTGTCTAATCTGGTATAATAAAACACCAATTTTGTTAATAGTCTAAGGAAAATACAGAACACTTAACTATAGGCCAAATGGATGATAACAACATTCAAATGAAAAAGAACTGTCAGGTTATTTTTTATCAACTTTGACAGAATGCCAAAGTGGAGGTTGTTAAAATGGGACGCTATTGTGTATTCTGTTTGTTACTGGGATGAAACTTGGGATACTGAATTTAGTCTTTTTGAAGCTAGAAGTTTTTTCCTGAATATAAAACAGGAATGATCAGAGCTTAAAATACCTCCCCAAGAAAAAGAAAAGGGTTTTAAAGCAATATTGTCTCAGCCCCGCCACGTAGAAGTGAGCCACTGTAATTTTTTAGTGCACAGCTTGGTCTGTGAGGAAAGCCTGTGGGTACGCTGCTGCGTGGGCAGAGTGGGAATGGGAACTGTCAACCCTCAACCCCATTAATTTGGGACCCCATCTGTTGTCCTTTTGACAAGACTAAAGATGTGGGGAAGAAATCAGGATATTAAATCTCACCGTTTTCCTGCTCTGGAGCGAAATTTTACCTTCTTTATTGAAAGTGTTCCTGGACTGGCACTTGCCAGGTTGTGACAAAGTGAATTTCACAGCTTGTCTTGCCCCCAGTCCTGGATGGCTCAGAAGAAAGTGCTGCAGCGTTAGCCTGCTCAGGCTCCTCTGTCAGCAAAGGAAAAACGTCCTTTCCAGCTCTCCGATGGCAGCTAGCAGGATGGCCAAAATAAGGTGAGGCTGTACTGCTCCCAGGTCAGAAACTGGTGACAGCATTACAAATATAATTTATTATACTCGCAGGCATATAGAGAAGATGTGAAAACTCCTGCAGTTACTAAATGTGAACTAGTGAGAGATACCAGGCTTGTCCAAACCCAGAAATTTCTACTGATTTCTACTCTTTGGCACAGTTTGCATGCTACCTCGTGGCACAAGCACCTTGGGGTACCTCCACCAGGTGTTTGCTGTAGGTAGGGGAATGCCCTGAAAAGCTGCCCAAACAAGTGCTCTGCACATGGCACTTTTGAAGGTATATTATGCTCTATTATTCATGTTAGCGTGTTGCTGCTAGCTGATTATTAGCTCTGGTCTGCCACTGATGAACCCAAGGCGGTGCACGGGGAGATGCTCTTTTCCCAGGGATTTGGCAGGTTATCTGACCCAATCCCTAGGACAGAAATAATACGCAAAATTGTCTCAGCCTTAGGGCGGTTCTGAGGAGTTTGCTTTCCTTTTGTTGCCTTAAAGCAGAAAGGTGATGTATAAAATTTTGCCAGGCACCTTATTTCTACTAGGAGGCGCTCTTTGACCTGGGATTGGATGGGCCTCTCCACCCGCTTTCAGATGCATCCTCAGTTTGTGTTGTCCTTGTAGGGCTGTGCGTACCTTAGCTTAAAACACCTCACAGCCCAGGGAATCATGGTGCGCCTCGGACTCAGATGCTGAGGCCATTCCCTCTTCCCAATTTAGGAAAGTGCTGTTTATCAGGGTTCCAAATTTATAGGTAATTTGGTGGCTCATCTCTGTTTGCAGAAGTAAGTGCAAGAGGCAAAGGCATTCCATGTAAATTTAAAATCAATGTGTTAGACCAGTAAGCAGAATGAAGTCCAATAATGAATTATTCAATATTCCATGCAAAAGTTCCTGTAGTGAGGTATTTTTGGTTTTTTTTAGCTTAAAGGATACTCATCGCATACACACTAGATTTAAATAATCTGCAAAAGCTTTTTTTCTTTGTGTATGTGGGACAAAGGCTTGCAGTTGTCCCACTCTCAGTGAGAGTCCTGCATGTGCCTTTTGCTGGCTTTGAGCCTCAGTATGAAAAATGTCCAGACCATTTCCAAATTCAAGAAATATTTGTAGCTACAGTTTATGGTTTATCCACCATACAGTTAGATTTATTTGAGATTATTTGGTTTTGTATGATTCACACTCAGTATTTTTTATTGCTGCATTGTGTTTCTTGTGGTCTGTAAACCAATGGATTGTAGTTTCTGGAAGGCTGTGCAGTGATCTGAAAGGTGCTGCTAGTCCCACAAGGCCAAAGACTTGAAGAGCTTAGCACAGGGTGCCTTTATTTCCACACGCTGTTAGACCTCTGTATTCTTGCTCCTGGCCACGCTAACTCCACAGTGGGCTTAGCTCCCTCCAGCTGGTTTCGTGATCCGCCTCCTTTCTCCAATGTCCTCAGCTGCACATCCCTGCAGAGAGAGACTAGGAGGACAGTGAAGGCTCTTTTATTGACAGGTCAGAGCACGGCTCAGTTTTGCAGTCCCACGGACTACCTCACTTCAGCAGAGACTGTAGCGGCATGCCCTCGGGAGCACTGATTTGTGGCGGCCCTTTCACTCTGGAAGAAAAGAAGGCACGTTTGGGCTGATGGACAGAAGAGCAGGGAGCCTGACAGTCCCGATCCCCACCGGGCTGTCCCTTCATCCGCTGCCACCCACAGATGGGGAATTACAGGCGGCAGAGAGGGACGTCCCCCGCCTCTCTCAGCAGACTCTGTGTGCAGGGCAGGATGGAGCTGACTCACTGTGCCTTCTCGACATCCTCGATACCCTCAGGCAGGTGCGCGTTGAGCGTCTCCGGGAGCAGGAAGGCCACCGAGCCGCAGCACACTGCTACACCACAGTACGTCACCTCGGGCAGAGACCTCCACACCTCATCCAGCAGAAACACAAGTGGGGCCAAAGCCCCGCCGAGGCGTGCCACGAAGGAGGTGTACCCCATCCCATTCTGCCTGGAAAGGTAGGGCACCGTGGTGGTGCAGAACACCATGAGAAAGAGATGGGTACTTCTTTCATATCAGACCTTGGGAAAAAGTGCAGACCCTCTTCCCCTTCCCCCTATTTTTCTATAAGTGCTGAGGCTTTTTTCCCCCCAGGTTTTTCCTCTGCCAGGTTTTTTCTAGGTTGTTTTTTTTCTTTCTTCATATCTCCCTACAATGGTAATATTTCCCAGAGAGCAACTGTAACTGCTGTGAGAAATAGATTTATGTCTATTATGAGAAAGAAGCTGCAGTTCCACACTAAAAATATCTGCTCTAAAGTTGTTTCCACTTTAAATGTCTAAAACCCCAAGTGCATTTTCTACCCATCCCGTAGTAGGTCTTCCAATCTGCTGAGAGCAAACCTAAGTCCCTCCTTCTCCCAGGTACTTCTAGGCAGGTGGCATGCACTGGAGATACCTGTGAGCACCTTTGGTCCTGCTGTAGATATAAGCCCAGGAGGGCTTGGAGAGGAGGCCAAAAATAAGACCTGGGACCTATTCCAGTTACTAATTTCCAGGGGATGGGTGGCATTTCACACTGACAACAAGGATGCCAGGACCTACTTGTGCATATGCAGAGTAAGTACTGCAGAAGGAACCAATGTTTTTGTCTTTATCTGTCAATGTCTTTGAGCATGTAAAAATACAAACCAATCTGAGAAGAAAAGTAGCAGATTGGTGTGCCCACTTCGGTTTAAATATGCATCATTCCCCACATGCAACAGACCAGTGAAAGTTAAAGGACTAAATGGCAGAGAAGGGTACTCTGGGCAGGGAGGGACAGGGGTGAAGTAAGCCACAAGGCCTGCTGTGATCCGTTAGGGCTTTTTGAGACTTTCACAAAGAAATCAGTGAGGTGATTCCCTCCACCAGTCTCAGCTATATCCCAAACTATGCTGATGCTAAATCTGGTTTTATGTCACCATTACCCAGATATTTCAAATAACCTCTCTTTTTCCTCCTGAAAGTCCCTGCTTTAATATCATCTGATGTCCAGAAGACTGTCAAACATGTAGTAGTACGTGTCCCTTATAAAACTTGGTATTTCAATTGATTATTTTTGGGGTCTTTTAACAGTTATTGGCAGATTATCACAGGGAACTAAGACTTTACTAAGCACAGATGCCTTATGGAGTTCAAAAATCTTCCCACACAGAATACTCCTCACCTTTCGATACATCTCCCTATCAACATAACCTAACCACATGTAACCCAGGTAAAAAAGGGTAGCTTTCTGCCCCTTTCTTGTGAGTATGTGTAATTGCTAGAACCTGCTACTTCTAGAGGCAAGGCGTCAGTCCTGCAGTCTAGCCAACAGCACGTCCTGCTTTGCTGATGTCGAAGACCTGAGGGTGACATCCCACCGAGGCTCTGGTTGTGCATGCAGGAGAGTGGCATGTCTTACCTCAGTACGGTTGGGTAGAGCTCAGAGGTGTACAAGAAGACAGCAGTGAATGCAGCTTCTGAGAAACCTTTGCCCATAATGGCTACTACAGAGCGCAAGGAGGTGAAGGCTAGGAGGAAAGAAAAGACATTTATGACAATGGTCAAAGAGCAGCCTCTAGGAAGAAGGTTCTTGTGGCCTCAGGTACAAGAAGGAAGAAGATTCAATGCTCCTACAGACAAAACAGGGAGCTTTGTAGCCCTGGAGCTGCTGTCTCCAAAGTCTGGATCAGTAAGTTTGGTAAGTATTAGCCCGAGTGGGAGCTGAACTGATGCAAGGATAGGTCCTGATATTTCCCATTGGACAATGTCTATAATAAAGATAGGCACTTCACCTTGCCATCACTGGACCCTTACTAGCCGCTTCACAGTGACTGGAGACCATCTGTTGCCACCACATATTAGGGCTAGCCCACATTAGCAACCTTGTCCCACACATGCCCTTTAGGTGGAGGACATCTCTATACAGAATTGCCTGTGGACAAGATCTATGGTTCTCCTTCTCTAGCACTGTACAGAATGCAAACCTCCCCTTTAGCAAGTACTGCATATAGCAGAGGAGCGTCTCACGCTTGGGAATGATGACGTTGGCTCCGATGCATAGTCCAGTCAGGATGAGTGCCCACGCCTGACTCTGCCGTCGTCCAGCTCGATTCATCACCACATACATGATCATCTTGGCTGGAATCTCAATGACCCCAAAGACGAACTGGGAGAGATACATGTTGAGCCCAAAGCCAGTTAGGTTCATGCTCATGCCATAATAAGAGAAGGCAACACCAAACCTGCAAGGAGTGTGTGGAGAAGGGGATTAGGGAAATCCAGCCGGCGAACTGCAGGACAAATCCCCTGTGTGAAGTGGCACTGCTTACCATACAGCCCCAGAACAGAGAGAGATCTTCCGCAGGACTGGTGTCCTGAACAAGCTGATGTAGGAGTAGCTCCCTCCTGGCTTTTTGTCTGTTGCCATCCTTCTAAGGGCCTGGGAGAGGTGGAAAGAAGGAAATAGCTCAGCTGCTGTACTTTTAGGATCCAGACACGAAACCCTAGACAGGCTGGGGCCTTTGCCCTTCCCAGCTCCAGCTCCGCCTTGGATTTTCCATACGTTGCCATTGCAGGACAATTCTCTGGGCATACGTTGTCAGAGGCACGTCTTCCTACAACTTTATAGATTGCCTACCATTTTAGACTTCTTTTTCTTTCCATGGCCCCTTCTTCCCTCTTACCTACATACCCCATGTGGCAGAAAGGGTTGCAGAAAAATGGCAGACCTTGGTGTTAGCAAAGTCAGTGTTCCCCATGTTGTTGCCTGCTGTTGTGTCAGGTCTCAGACAGGAACAAACAGTGAGCTGCATGCTTTATTCTCATTAATGCATTTATATAAAGTGTGATTATTTATACATCTGTTTATAAATATGGAATATATAAAAAAGTCAGGCACTGAGAAGTGAGCCCTGCCCATAAGGAAGAAGAGAGTGCTTATTCACAAAGTCTTTTAGCGATTGATTGACGGTAAGTACCAGGAGAGTTGGTAAGTTCTACTCCCTGGCTGAGATGCGAGAGATTCACACAACTACAGGTCTGCAATGCAGCTATACCTAAGCTAGTTGCCATAGGCTCACTGTGTAGTTAATGGAGATCTCCAGTGGAAGTGATGGAGTCATTTTATCCTAGAGCAAACAACCGCATTTGGTCAGAAGAATCATGTGCTAGCCTCCATCGGCTATTCATTAGACTGCAGACTGTACAGGAGACTGCAGACAGTGATGATGTGGACACCTAATGTTGGGAGAGATTAATTCCTCTCAGGACAGCCTTGCTTCACCATGTCCAAAAATCATCAGCAGATGCAGGGTAGGACAGTTAAAACTGATTAGGTTATGAATCACAGGAAACCTTGAGGAGAGAGTCTGGTTAACTAGTTACATGTATTCTCAAATCAATATCCTCTTCAGAGAAAGCAAAGCCTCGGCTAAAGCTTTTGCACAAATACTTAATCCCAGCCACAGAGCCGCATAGGGAACCTACAACTTAGATGGATGAAGAGGGCCTCCAGCATCTTGGACCAGAGGATCATCTTCTCCAGTGCCTTGTCTCCAACAGCGTCCTGCAGTGGAACCTACAGAAGAGCTGGGCAAGC
Organism: Aptenodytes patagonicus; assembly: GCF_965638725.1. NCBI lineage: Eukaryota > Metazoa > Chordata > Aves > Sphenisciformes > Spheniscidae > Aptenodytes > Aptenodytes patagonicus. The sequence goes on along the minus strand of NC_134951.1, from coordinate 117,447,268 downwards.
ATGTAGAGATATTCCCCTAGAAATGTCACCACCTCCAGCCCTTCAGGGACTTTCTGAACCAGACAGGGTGTCTGTCTGTTTAGCACCTTGATGATCCTTTCCCACACTATCTAGTGGTTTGTTGAACCCATGTTTTTCTTTTATTTCCGTACACCCATCTCTGGATCTGGTAACTTTTGTTAATACTGCAGTATGGCAAGTAAGTTATTTTTTTAAACTTTTACCTTTTTTTTTTTAACCTTTTTCACAGACAAATAATAAGTCTTTTCATCCAAATGCATAGGATGAATCATAGCACTGATAACAGACTACTTCTGCAATGCTGAGAATTTCAATATTAGCTTCAAGTTACCCTGATGGCAGTCTGTCCTCTCTTTAAGTTGCATGATTTGCTATTAAAATGGGTAACGTAAGACATTAACATGGAAAACATCTTCCAGTATGTATTGCTAGCCAGATTTCTTGGCATGTGGAAGGACAACTGGGAGAGCCAGAACAGCGAGAACCCCAAGAAACTTAAAATGCACATAATTCAGTGATGACTGGGGAGGGAGGAGGGTGAGGGAATCTGCAGGCCTACAGCATCACCTACAATTGACATGGTGCTGAACAGTTATGAGGGCTGGGGACTTGCAGAAATATCTAATAAAGGAGAAATGCCAGCCCAAAGAGCTCTCTGGTTAAAAGAATTGCACAAAATGAAAGAAAGCGTTAGGAAAGGGAAGAGGATAGCTGTAAGTAACAGCATGTTTCACTAGGGAAGAGCTAAGATTTTATTTCTAATTGCTTACTATTCTTTGCAGTTTTTGGATGAGTGATAAAGCTTTTCATACTGAAGAAAGAATTTCACACTGGGAAATTCCTTAATCAGTTCTATAAGACAATGCTATTAAACCTGAGAGTACGTCACTAACATGCTGGCAATTATCCAGAGATTATACGTCTTTCAAAGTTCAGTCTTCTGAACTAAGGAAAATCAGTTGTTACCTTAATAAGCCATCAAAACACACTGATGCACAGTCAAGTCAATTAAGCAAACTAGAATCGGGCAGTTCTGTGTTGCCTGCATGTTTGGATATGGACAAGAGAAAACAAGCACGTCCCTATAAACCTCATGAATCCAGCAAGGTGTCACAGCTGCAAGCTTTTCTTGATCGTGGTCCAGTGGTCACAGTATGGTGTGACTTGGTACAAGGCTGTGATGGTGGGGAAGCCCCAGCTACATTTCCTAATGCTAAGAATGGTATGAGGGTGCAAGCCCATGCCCTTCCTGGTGAAACACTGCACTCTGAAATACAGAGTCATTAGCCAAGGCTGAATGAAAGAGGCTATAACTTGTTATTTTTACATATTTAGTCAGAGCTACTGGCTTGATTAAAGGCAAGGAAGGGTCACACTCAACTCCTGTCTGCCACAACCAGTAAATTCGTAATTTCTCACATGATTAAACAACATGTTTCTGTTGTAAATCAAAAGGGCTAATCACCTTTTCAACAGATACTAAGAAAGTGCTTTTAAAAAATGTCACGCTGGCCAGGATAAGACAGTGGCATGGTTGCAGGAGCACTGGGTGCAGAGATGCAGCTGGACCATGACAGCAAAGCACAAGCCTCCTGTGCTGGTGCCAGGGATTTCCCATCTTCCTCTTTTGGTAAGAGGAAAACCAATGGACTTTAAAGGAAAGATTGATGTTTAATGAACCACAAACTTCCGTACCCACTGGATTTCACAGCTAAGCTTTGTTGCTCTTGAGAAGGTTGAGACAAACCATGTGGACCAAATTAGTCAGAGGTTACAGACCTGCAGCCATCCAAGCCTGGCTGTGAAGGGTTGTTGTGAGCACTGACTGTGCTCTGGTGTCTCCCCAGAGGGAGACACCAGCTTCTGCCTGGCCCTTGAGTCCTCCCTAGAGCTGAGACATCACTTGCACTTATCAACATCCCCTGGAGCCACCAGCATGTCCTTAAGTAAGCGTCATGGACCAAGGTCTCAACATTTGTGAGTCTGAATGCAAAAATAAATTTTTAAGATAGAACTGAACACAAGGTGAAGATCTCCAGATCAGCCTCATAGCTTGAGCTTTGGAGTTGAAAAGAGGTGGCTATTTTTTAGGGTTCTCTTTCCCTTTTATTTGTTCAGTCATCTAGCTGAGCTTCTTCACTCTATCCTTTACACCTCTGGGGTCAAGCAAAAATGGATTCAAACCAGTGAGTACATGCCTACTTTGCCCAATGTCTCACCCATGCCACATTCCTTTAAAACTGCTGGCAGAGCCATGATTGACTTGAGAGCAGAGCTTTAGCCAGGGGAAAAAGTTGATTATGCCAAATGTTCTTTACACCCACATTCACCACTGGGGCACTATGGCTGACAATCTCCCGGTTTCCCATGTACACTTAACGCAGCCTGAGGTGGACTAGCCTTTACATTTTTGGATAACACTACATGCAGTATCTCAAGTGCAGTATGAGAGAAAATATGCTGTCTACATGCTATTAATGTGTGTCTGCTTTCTGCTAGCACTCTACCAACACTTGGCAAACACTACGGCAACCAAGGCAAACACTAAGCTGCACAAATTGCTCATGCACCTGCATGCTCTCCTCTCTGTTACGGGAGTGATGCCTCTGCCTTACTTTTTCAGGCTGTGCTTCTCTCTCGCTGCGTATTTAGTCCAGTGTCCAGTGCATTGAGGCTTCTTGTCATGGCAATAATGAATGGAAAGACACTCCACCTAATGAAGGGGGTTTCTGGCCTTATGGGAGCTGAGCTGCTGCTTTATCTTTAGGAGTGGATGTAGCTGCTTTCTAGAGTAAAACGGAGCACGGCACCCTGTGGACCACAGTGCCTCACAAATCACACTGCAGGCTGAGCATTGCTTCAGCTATCAAATAGAAGTAAAACAGAGAGAGAGAAAATGGGAGAGGAAGAATGTGTGTCTGGATCTTCAGTTTCTCACCTCTGGTGAGACAGCAAAGTCTTTCCTTCCATTCATTCTTGCACATCTAAGCAGATGCCTGTGAGCTTGTTTCACTTTGCCATTGGCTATGAGCCACCGGGCAGACTCTGGGACCCACCTGGTGCGAGGAGAGAAGACAGTGTTCCTGTTGGTGCTCCATGTTTTCCACCCCACACACATGGCCCTGGCCACAGAGACGGGGTCTTCTCAATGGGACTTCAACATCAGCTAAAAATAGCAACTGTGGTGCATGAGGATAAGAGTAATGGGACACCCTTGTTATACATACATGCTGTTCTACTCTTAAGGGAGTACAGTCTGCTAATTGAAGTATGTCTAGCCAAAATTTTTATCATGTGATCTTTGATCAATGCTTGAATTTTCTGAGCTGGTTGAAGTTTCAAACTCTCATCAATTAAAATTGTCCCCAGAGAGTTTATATTTACAGACTCATGCTTTTTGGGACTCTTTAAACTTTGAAATTGTAGGGTGTAAAAAATTACTATGCAGAAAGGATTTAGTGGGCTCTATACTTACTCTGTTAATTGCTAAAATTATTTGTTTTTCGCAATAATCAAAGCCTTCTGCACAAGACAGTCAACTGGGGTCTAAATCATTGTGGCTGTGGCCCCCAGTGAAGTATCCAAGCTAGTCATTGAGCGACAAGGGATACTGTACTGCTGTAGAGCTAATTAGAAACTCTGAGAGGTCTGCTTAGCAGACCTGTGTAGGGTAGGAGTCCTGTGACTCTTATTTTTCTGTCTGTTCCAGCAAAAGATCCAGCACTTGTCATAAACTAGCATCTGCAACTCCCTCTTCTTGGACTTCTCTCTGATCTTGCATCTGGTTGCAATTCATGGCTACATGGCCCTGTTTGGCCCAGAGCTTCCCAGGCCACAGTGCAGCCCATCTGGCCTAGAGGGTACATGGTGTTTTGTGGGTCTGCATAGTGGACAGGGTCCAGAAGACATTGGAAATACCCCACAGTGGCTACATTCTGCTAGAGCAGCCAACACCTACCTCCTGCTGCTCAAATGTGTCCCCTGAGAGAAGCAGAAAACAGAATCTGCTGTTCGCATGGAGACTTTCAGCTGAGCATCCTGTGCAGTCAGTGGGAAGACTTACAACCCTGAAGAAGGATGTGGCTATGAGGTCTACTGAGGTCACACAGTTGTCAAAAACCTCTCTTTGGAGTCTCCCACTGAAGCGGTCCGAGACCAGTTCCCTGTAAGCTGTTGGTGATTAATGTGCCCTAAATCAGGTTACAAAAAACCTAATGAGCAACTGCTGTCACTATTCAAGCAGTAGCTGAAAAGGATGTG